>NC_052349.1:43009188-43090527 GCF_009727055.1 Benincasa hispida | reverse complement strand
GTTTCCCATCCAGGGGTGATAAATGTGTTAGAGAGAGAAGGCATTGATCCCTTTTACGAGTATTACCTGAAGACTTCATCATTCTGGATCATGAAGCGGACGAAGATGCGCCTATCATATTGGGACGACCATTTCTATCGACTGGTCATGCTCGAATTGATGTACACAAGGGAGAGATCATGATGAGCATTAATGGGAAGAAGCTCCGGATTGAGGCGATCAAGATCCCAGAGGATTAAGAAAAGGAGAGAAAACCTCCGTGGACTTGAAAAATCCAGATTGAAGAAGAAACAAGTAGTCCCTGCGTTGATAGGCGACATAAACTCATCAGGGACGCATTTTTTGAGTATCCTTTTTATATCTTTCTTTCATGAACTTACTTTACCCTTTTTGTACAACCACTATTCTTTAGAATTTCCAACTCTGACTTTCATACTTTTTTTACCCTCTTGATTTTTAGCAATGATCGTAGTGAACGATTGTGGTGGAGCTACACGATGACACCAAGAACGCGACCAGTTCATTCAGTCTATCGCAATCGAGGAATCAACCCACCACAAAGAAGGATGTGATCACAAATGATGCGGGCAACAAAGCAAATTTGAGGGTTGTATCTTTCTTTGACTCTTCTATTCCAATTTTGCATGTCCCGCATCTCATTTTAATATTACTAAAATTTTATTATCGCATCATCTTTAGTTTTGGGCAATTAATAAATTTTGATTCCTTTATTTAGTCACCGCATTCTTCCCCCATACCAATTATGATTTCAATGATGAAACTCATGCCTTTATTTCTCATCGCATGTACTAGAATCAACTTAATTTAAGGACAGTCAATTCATGAAAAATTTCTAAAAATTAGCGGTCCACCAGCTTTCTTTCAAAACAATTTTTACAAAATTTTCTAAGAGCATCGCATGAGTTGTTTCAGTCTATCAGCAATGAGGACATTGTTGTGTATAAATTTGGGGGTGCTAGTATTTGTTTTCAACCTTGCTAATTTTAGAGATTAAAAAAAAATCATAATGTTTAGATCGGATCCTACTCGTAGTTGGATGTCCGCATGACACCCGTGGGGGCAAGCCAAAACGAAGGTAGGAATCGTGATCAACGTATAAATCAAGTGATCGTAACTCCGCTTCCAAGAAAAATGGGCATGAGTTTAGACTGAGAAAGAGCGTCTTGCTCGTAGTTGGATGCTCGCATGACACCCGTGGGAGCAAGCCAAAATGAAGGCTAGGAACTTGGATCAACGCAAGGTCACAAAAAGAATATCTAAACCACGCAAGGATAAAAATCATTTGGAAACACCCCGGTTTGAAAAAGTTTTGAAATAAATCATGCGATGTCCTGGAAACAAGTAAAGTCTTTTTTAAGGTTAAACTTGCGGTCCCTAAGTATTAGAAATATTTTGAGGAAGAGACCAGGATAGAAATTAAAGAGATTTTAGTTCATAAAATTTAAATAAGGCACCTCGAGAAATCTAGGTAGGGAAAAGGCGGTTGACACTTTAAAGAAAATTTTTAGTTTATGCTTGAGGACAAGCATTGTTTTAAATTTGGAGGTGTGATAACGGGTAGAAATGCACGTTATTACAGCGCAAATAAGTAAAACAATGAGGGAATGCGACGATAAAAATAAACAATATCATGTCCAAAAGTGTTAAACTGAGAAAATTGCGATCGCATGCACCCATCGCATAAAAGTAGCTAATCTACTTATTTTGTGCAGGAAAAATGCGTTGGCGCAAGTAAAATTGCGATCCAAGGAATTAGGTGACCGCACGCTTGAAAGATTGTGATCACAAAGTCATGCGATCGTATGCGATCGTGAGAGGTTGATCAAGAAGGTGGCCACATAAAGAATGCGCATCAAGGTGACAGCATAATAAAACATGATGGGACAGAAAGCTGATGACGATCGAATTTAAATTTAGTTGACAAGCCGTTAACGCCACACTGTAGCAAGTACACTCAACTTTCGGTGGCCATTAATCGGCGCATCAGAGCAGAAGATTTAATGACCGCCCATCATTGCAATCATTAGAGAGAAAGGCTGTTTCACCTTGAGTTCTATAAATGCCGGAGGCCACCATTGTAAAAGAAGTTAACAAGTTAGATCGCCATCGCCATATATAGAATAGAGAATAAGTTAGAGAGTCGTTAGTCTTCATACATATCTTAGAAGACGGAGATGAGCTAAGAGACAAAGAAGTTGAGAGATCATTCTCGGACAGATTGAGAGACCGCCGGAAAGCGCTACAAAGGGAGAGAGGGCCAACACTTGTGAAAGCAAGAATATTCATCTGGATAGAGTTGGAGTGAAAAAGACAGTGTAAAAGGCCACGGGAAGCAAGACATTGCTACCGGGCTTCTTATCTCTACATTCCATTGCTATTCTATATCAACATCTTTATTTATAGAAAATGGGATTCTTATTTCAATCTATGTTCAATCTCTCCACATTTCGCATGAGTAGCTAAATTTCTGAATGGGTTGAGAAGTACTTAGCTAGCATGACCTAAGATTTACACTTTATGTGATCGTCTTGTCTTTATGTAGGCGTCATTCACCCTTTAGAGATACTTGAGAGAGTAGTCTAAAGAAAGAATCTAGACTTGAGAGAGTTAGATTAGAATCTAGGCTTGTGAGAGTCAGATTAGAACCGCATAAGCAAGAGATAGAAACTTAGACATAAGTTCTATTGCTATTAACACATCGCATGCACCCTAGAAATAGGATATGATAATATGCGGTCACCTTGTGTATGTGTGCATCATTCATCATCGCATAGACAAGAATAGAGGCTTAGACATAAGTCCTATCGACATTTTTGTATACATCACATGCGTCCTAAAAATAGGAATTATGGCATTTTCATTGAGAGATGACATGTTGTTGTTTGTGTGTAGCATGATCGCATAACTTATACGCAATCTTAGGAAGTGTTAGCTAAACCTCTTCTCAACCCATTCATCGCATACTCATTGTAATTCTCGATTTCATCAACTCTTTATTCGAACTCCGTCGCATAGGAAATATACTAAATCAAAACACCATCGAACTTATTTGTTTTCACCACCCAAGAAAATCAAAATTAGCTATCACATATTAACTCAGTAGTCCCTGTGTTCGACCCTGGACTTAGGCTTGTACTTGGGTATTATTAGGAAAACTTGCATGTGCAACGCATAACACATCACCGCAAACTCATACCATAATTGCATCATATTTACAATACATCACATACTATCTCCCCAAACTCTTGAATTATACTTGACCGTTAAATATGAGTAATTTGTGATTGTGAACGAGAAGAACATAGTCATCTAGGATAACATATCGATGCATTTACCTTAAGAAATGCCTTCAAAACCCACAAAAACTCCATCATTAGCACCACACTGACCAAAAAGAAATCCCGCCTGGAAAAAAAGTTTCTGATACGCAACTGACTATATACAAAACAAAAAAACAATGATTAAGCTTATTTAATTTACGAGCTAAATAAACTTCTACCAGTTTAATAGTGACAAATTGGTGAAGAATCGATCTCACAATCTTTCGAGCTCGTCTTGGGACTTTCTTGAAAATATTCTCTACAAATGAACCAATAGTTTACATACAGACACACGCACATACAAATGAAACATAATGAAAAAAATACAGATAGAAGCGGCTTAAATATTGAAATTAATGACCGAGTACAAGAAAGAGAAACATAAAATAAGGTTCTTTGAGGAAAATTTTAGACCCAGGGGTCTCGACTCTGCACTCTCCACCAACCAATTGATGAAAAGTAAAAAATACACAAACTTCTTCCCTGGGGCTGAGCACTGAAACAACAGGTTGAGAGAAGAACGCCTTCGATCAAAACCTCCAATACCCCAACCCTAACACCACGAAGATCGAGCACCCAAGGTTGCAGAAAATGGAAAAGATCAATAGATAGAACCAACGAAATAATAACTCAACAAGATTTATTTTAAAAAAATATAGCATAAGGAGAGAAACCTTGAAGCACGTAACCGATCAAGAGAGGTTGGAATGGGGAAAGGTGAAAACCTTAGTTAGAAGAAGAGACTGGAGACTCTAGAGAGGGTATGGTATGAAGAGTGAGGAGTGGGGGCAGAGATATGAAACTAGAGAGGGCGAAATGGTTATTTTCTCTTCTTTTTTTTTTTCACAGGAGAAGGGGGCTCTCACTTAAAGCTATGTTATCAATAATTTGTTGTAGTGTACAGACCATTTAGATTATCACTTAAACATAATCCTCTTGTATATCAATCTCGTACATGTTTAAAGTTATATAAAATAACCTTGGATCTTTCTTTAATGAATTATTGCATATATAAAATAATCAACTATTAATTCAAATAACACATAACTATGGGGCTTTAGGGCATACATCCTAACAATATCTTTTTCGGGCACTCTTTTCCCTCGATGTAGGTGGTTTATCACCGAATTGGGTAAGCAATCTTGGTATATTTATCTTTGTTTTATTTCTTGTTGTTTTACTATTGTCTCTGAATATGCTAGGACGTTGTATGCGACAATTATATAGAGCATGAATAACCACTTTTCAAAATTTTAAAAGTGATTTGCTTAAGATCAATAAACACAAGTGGATGAGTATTTGAAGGAAGACGGGTGGTTGATCGTCTTTCGTTCGAGAGAAGAATTATTGGAGTCTTACTAAATTCGTCCCAAATTTGGTTAAATAAGAAGTCCTAGATATAATTCATGAAAATTTATGCTCAAAATATACCATATCATACGTAGAATTTGGCCAACCTCTCTCAACAGAACTCAATTATGTAATTAGCCTTTGTTAAAAGTCTAAGTTCAGAGATTGATATTATCACCCCACTCCTTTATTGGGAACTGGAAAAAGAAATTAAAAAGAAAAGATAAAGCCTTCATTTATGGCATGCATTTGAATTGGCAACCATAATGAATTGGGTGTAAGTATATAAATATATACATAATGGATCCCAAAATCCAAAATAATTCACATGGAAAAGCATATGGAAAGTGATGAAAAGAAGATGAATAAAACCAATACAAACCCATAAATACTCAAACTATTTGCTGCTTTCTCCCTCTTTATCAAAGGCTACACTGCCACAAAATGCTCGTGTGTCCTCTCTATTCCATGTGGGTCTCTATATGCTGTCTTTTGTACTTAAGTTTAAATTTTATGTTCTAACATTTTATATAATATAGGTTAGGGTAAATATTACAAATTAATTTAGTCTATCAACTGTTACTTAGTTCCAGAAATAAATCTAATCTGGACCTTTAAATTATGATTTCTATCATTAAGTACATTACTGATTAAACGAAGATGTAAAAAAAAAAAAAGAAAAAAATATTAAAAAAATAGGCTTAATATATTAACGGTTATGCTAATTACATCTTAGGGTTAAGTGATGCACTCAACTTCGTTTGTACTTTTGTTAAAATTTTATTTTAGGATAAACTTAATAATATAAAAAAAAAAAAAAATCACCAAAGAAGAAAATTTTTGGAGTGGAGGAGCTTTGAATGAAATTTTTTTGGAGTGGAAGAGCTTTGAATGTCACTCAAGTTGATTTTTACCCTTAGGTCACGTTTACCAAATTGTAATGAAGATTGGTATAATCATAATGAAATTTTATTGATGGATAAATTGTAATAAGCTTAAATCACAAACGTAATTAGATTGATTTTGATTGCATTTACTTAAAATTATGAATTTTGCCAAATTTATTGTTATCGTTACCTCTACCTCTACCTCTGAGGGTCAACCGAAAACGATAATAGTAAAAATGTCAAAATTGATAATTTTTTAGTTGTCACAGTAACAATAATGGTAGTTGTCACATTAGCAATTAGATTGAGTACTTTTTATTCATCAATCAGATTGCGTTATTTCATTACAGATTTGGATGTGAGGCCCATGTGTTAATATAAATGTATAATACAAGTAAACAATACCAAAAGTAATCAAATGAGATCCAACAACAAGAAGAACATGAGAGAAGATGAAAAGAAAAGAAAGTAGAATATATTCTCCATGAAATGTGTTTTGCGAGTGTTCCACAACCTACTCCATTTATTAGATCGTTAAAATAGTTGAGAGATCCAACATAAATATGATTTGTAAAGTAAAAAGTTAAATGGTTCCCAAAGGAGACTTAAATAACTTAATATTAAATTTAAAGAGGGTTAAGAATTTTTCATGAGGAATTAACTATTTTAAAAAAATTCATAAGAAATTGACCATTTAAAGGACGATTCATAAGAAATTAATAATTTAAATAACGATTCATAGGATAGAAAACCAACTATTCTAATTTAAAGTTTTTCCTAAAAAATCATTTCATTGATTTTTTAAGAAAAACTTTAAACAAGTAATAAACGAGAAATTTTGCGGAGTTGGAGAATGAAATGAGGGTGGAGACAGAGAAAGAAAAGTCATCTTCATCTCCACCTCGTCTTGTAGACATCTCTACTTACTCATGCTCTTCATATTGAATTAAAAAAGAAATATGACATTTTTTTAACGTAAATGATTCAAATGTAGATGTCTATAAAAATATCGAACTCTCAATTTTATGTTGATATTGGACAAATATTATCCTTCAAAAAATCATGGATAAAAACTATTAAAAAATTAAATTTTTTAAAAAAAAAACCTTTCGCTTCTTTTTTCAACCATATATATATTTTAAATATTTTGATATATGATGTTGTACTCTTAGATATATAAAAACATCAACATGTTGGATATTTAAAATTAAGAACATAAAAATTGAACATAAACCTTCGCTTCTCAATTTATAGTTCAAATGACTATAAATGATATAGATGGTTTGAACTCAATAAATCATATGAATTGAATTCGATTAATTAATCAATTTATTTTCTATTTAATCATTAATTATACATTTTTAACACCCCTACCAACCAATTAGTAACTTTTGTAATAAGATTTTAGCAAATGAATGAACTTGATTAATAAGCACTAAGATGGAAATTGTAAATGTTAATTGAGGTTATAACCAAAATGTAATTTTATAAAATAAGTAAACAAAGTCCCAATGTTATTTGTGTATTATTATTTCTCAAAAAAGGAATAATATTGAGTATATTAATAGCTACTAGGAACATCCTCGTGAAGTTACGTAGCCCTTTTGAGTATCCTCGTTGTTTTGTTCTATTTGTGGATGTCTCTTGCCGTGTGGGTTTTGTTGAGTCTCCTAGTTTGGTGTTTTGTTTTTGTTTTTTTGTTTTCTTAAAAGAAATGATATATAAAGCTCAAAGCAAATAATCAAATACAGGAAAAAGACTATCCTCGTTTACTCTGAAAAATTTACAATCCGTAACACCTCCCCATCTTTCATAGAAGAAGACCCACTTAACTCAACAATACCCTCCAACTCAACAACGACCCGAAGAAGGGCATGCACAACAGAATTTCCGACGCAATTACAAAAAGAGAAATAAACTCGGTCAAAGCTTTGAGTCCAAAATAAATATAAAATCAATAACAAAACTAATCGCAAACAAAACAACAACCTCACAATTCAAAATCTTCACCACATCCATAGCATTCAATTCAACCACGAGCATACTAGCCTAAATTTTCCTCAGTGAGGAGCAACGACGAATCCCTTTCTTAATAGCTTTAACTTCAAGAACATTAATTGGTTGAAACGTAGAGATTCGTTGGAAGCCAACACCGAAATGAGATCCTAAGCAACTGGATGTCAATGACAAATCCCTTCCTTAATAATTTTGGTGTGTTGTTGATGAATGCTATGAAAAAAAATACTAAATTATTTTGGTAATAGCATTTAGATGATATTAACACCTATTTATTTATTATCTATATTATGCAAAATATTCAATGGATACAAGCTTTTTAATGCTCATAATTCTTTTTTTAATTTTTCTTTTCGTTCGGGACCACGAGAGTTGTTTATTGTGATCTCTATCTTTGTATCTATCATAGGTATTAATATTCATCCAAATTTTGTTTTCTCGTCATAGTTGACAAGGTCGATGAAGCTATTTTATCTAATTATTTTGTTAGTTTATTTTTAAGAAAATTATTTCAAATGGTAAAACTGTTGAAAATATTTACAAGATATAACAAATTTTTCGAATTATCAATGATAGACGCTGATAGACACTGATAGACTTCTATCAGTGTCTAGTGTCTTTAGATCAATGTCTATCAACGTCTATCATTGATAGTTCTAAATTTTTTTTCATATTTTGTAAATATTTTGATTTATTTTTCTATATTTAAAAACAACCCTAATTTTTATTATTAAAAAAATGAAACAATAATACTATAATAATTAATAACATTTTTAAATTGTTCATTGCAAAATTAAAAAAAAGTTTACAACTATTTGTCGAACGGATTGTCATAAATTTGTAGTCGATTCAACTTTATTTATTAGTTAATACAAAGTTCTTTCTTTTTTCTAAAAGAAAAAACTTATATAAACAAATAACTACATATATCTAAATTGTCAACACATGTACATGGCAATGCTCGCAACTTTAAAAGATTTTACTATTTCTTTAGGAGATGGAGTAAAATGCTTGCTTGATATAAAGGATAATTCATGTCACAATGCATTGTTTAATATATTATAGCTAACGGTGCTGTAGGTATCCAATCTACTTGTTGCACAAGTAAGACTTTATTTTAAACTTGTGTTTTGTAAGCTCAATTGGGTTCCACTAATTGCTTATGGGTTGGCACATCTTAAAAGCCCTAGGTTTTTGTTTATGTGATATGGGGATGACCTAAGGGAAGGAGAGTGAAAAAAGAAGCAGAAAATCAGAGAGAAAGGTAGCAGTTCGGTTTTTCAATGACAACTTTCACAAAATTGTCGATTGCTAAAGTTTCAACCGTTCGATCGTGCTAAAATTTAGTCAGCCTATTCGAGACACAAAGGATCTTGTTTTTAACGGTTGGATCGTTATTTAGAGCTTTGCTTTTTTCATAATCGTTGTCGAATAGAATCTGTAGAACTGGGTAATTTTCATTCTTTTTTATCTCACAAATGTTCATCTTTTATGTATAAAAATATTGGTGGATAGTGGACCTTTGTATGACCAATTTGAGTTCTTTTTCCCTCATTTTTATCATAATAAGAGAAGCTGACGAGGGTGGACTCTTCACAAGTCCCGTGGTTTTTACTTTTCACATCGATTGGGTTTTCCACGTATAATTCATGTGTGCTCTTTGTTTTTAGTCTTCCAGAATTTTGTGGTTTCTTTTGTCCGTTGTTGGTTGATTACTTGGTAATTATCTTATGAACAATTGATATATAAACTTATCTGGTTGATTGTTTTGAAGAACAATTATCTGGTTGATTGTTTTTGAAGAAATTCTATTGGGTTATTGTTATATTGTTTGGGTCCTATCAATTGGTATCAGAGTGAGTTTTAATTTAATCATTGTCATGGAGTCTATTAGTAATGGTGGAGGTAGTTCAATGATAAAATTGACATCAACAAATTATTCTATCTGGAGACCGATGATAGAGGGTTTGTTATATTGCAAAGAATTTTTTTTATCCAATTGAAACAACCACAAAAACAGATGGCACAATTTCTAAACTTGCAAAACCAAAGAAAATGGAAGAAAAAGACTGGAGAAAGTTAAGGAGAAAAAAATTTGGCGACTATTAGGTAGTAGGTTGATATTAGCATTTTCAACCATGTGTCTAAGAAGTCCGACCCATATAAGTTGTGGAAGAATTTGGAAGATCTTTATGAAAGGAAGACCACACATAACAAAGCTTCTTTAATCAAACAAATTGTTAATTTAAAATTGAAGGGAGAGAAGTCTATTCTTGAGCATTTGAGTGACTTTCAGGATATCATTAATAAGTTTACTACTATGAAGATTGATTTTGATGATGAATTGTAGGGGTTCTTCTTGAGTTCTTTGCCCGACAGTTGGGAAACCTTGGTTGTGACTATTAGTAACTCTTCTCCAGAAGATGTTTTGTCGTTGGATGTTATCAAACAAAGCATGTTCAATGAAAAGATAAGAAGAAAAAAGATGGGAGTTGATAATTCACATGCTCTTGTTGCTGAGAATCGTAGAAGAAACAAGAGTAAGGGACCTAAAGATCGTGCTCATTCAAAAGGGAGGTCTAAGTCTAGAGACAAAGAAACTAGGACATGTCATTATTGTAACAAGCCTGGCCATATAAAATAGTTATGCTATCATTGAAAGAAAGAATAAAGTAAGAAGCAAGACTAACAAAAAGAGGAAGATGATAAAATTACTATAGCAATTATTTCTCAGAGTGATAATGTTGTCACCTTGATTTGCAACCAGCAAGTATCATCATGTAGAGAATTCAAACACAGAGTGGGTGGTACATTCAAGTGCTTCATACCATTGTGTTCCCAAAAGAAAGTATTCTATGAACTATCAATCTTGTGATCTTGGTAGTGTGAAGATGGGAAATAAGAGCTTAGCTAGCATAGTTGAGTTAGGTGATATTTGTTGGGATTGATGTCCTAAATCTAGTAGGGTCCTATAGTTTGTAAATGTTTTGAACAAACTCATTGTTTATTTAATAAAATATATGATATTTTATTCTATATTTTAGTTTCATTAACCACAAACCAATAAACTAACATCCAGGGTTATCTTGTAGCTTAAACATGTATGTAGAGACATATGGGTGGACCATGTTTTAGTGATAACCTAAATGATCTGTAGTAGATGAATAAGACTGGGTACCTTATCCTGATGACACTACGAGTATAGCCCATTTTGTAGGTGTTACAATTGTTGTAAAATGCTACAAATGATATGATTCTGATCATTCATGTATAGACAGGTGAGCGGGAATATTCTACACAAAGGAGTTTGTATAAGATTAGATCACGAAATGTTTAGTCTCATTATATAACGCTGTTCATAATAGAGACTTACATTTCACTAAGATGACCATAGATAACATGACCTGAATCCTGAGTGAGTTGTGAACTCTTGCCTATGAGTGCAGTCCTTTGATTTGTGTGGATAAGAGTGGCCAGATCGCCAACTCAATAAGCCTACCATTTTGGGGATTCATCTAATTGGGAAGTTGGGAACACAACTACACAAGAAGAAATTCACTCATTCTCCAAGGTCGGGGTAAGTAGATAAATTGCTCCTTTAAGGGCTGATTTTAGGGTTTGAACAATGTGCACCACACTCTCTTCTGGCTTAAGAAAGGCTTAGTCATAGTTAGACTATGATCTATTGTTCATTAGAGGGATCAGTGGTGCTTAAAAAGTTAGATGTAACTACAGAGGCAAAACGGTAATTTTGACTGCAATTTATGAAGGGTCATCATACTGTTGATTGGTTATATCTAATGTGCACAGAAATATATCTGTAGTGCGAAGAGTGCAGCTGTCAGTCTTTAGTAGAGTGGTTGACGGTTAACGAATGGTGAATAATTTAATTAAAGAGTTTGATTAATTATTCATGTACCGTTGGAGTTTCAAGCTATAGGTCCATGAGGTCCTCTTAAGCCATAGGTCCATGAGGTCCCTTTAGTAGCTCAATAGAATTAAATGAGAATCAGTTTTTGGATTAATTTGAATGGTTCAAATTAATTGAGGGATTTAATTATATATGATATAATTAAGTTATTTTAATTATATAATGTATTTGATTTATTATGAGAGGAAATAAATATTTGAATAAGATTCAAATATTAATTATATGAATTGCATTCATAATTATTAGATAATATAAATTTGATTTATATTAAATGTCATATGAGAGAGAAAAGAAAATATGGGTTATATTGTATATGATACTATAGTTAAACTATAGCTTATAAGTTATATTTGATATAACATGTAGTTTAATATATATATTATGATAAATTAGTTATTATGTTTATATATATTAAATATTTATTTTATATTAAAATTAATTTATTTGAATTAAGGAGGGAGTTACAACTCCTTCCCCTCTTTTCTACGTGAATGGTTGAATTTATTTATTTATTTTTTTTTTTTTTTTTTTTTTTTGCATTTTTTAAAGGAAAGAGTCTCCTTCTTCACTAAGGGAGAGAGACAAAAACGTTCTGGGTGGGATTCTTGGAGATCAATCACAATTCCCCATCTTCCTCTTTATTCTCAATTCATTCCCTCATTCTAAAATAGCCAGAGCCCACCACTCTTGGGTTCTCTACCTGAGAATACCAAGATCGTCATGGTGGTAATGCCCAGTGTTAGCTTGAGGGAATCTTGAAGAAGGTCTTCAAACGTAAGGGTTTCTGAAACCTAAGTATTTTTTTTTTAATTAAGCATGCTCTAATTTAAATAAATGCATAATTTGTCTTTCTTTTCCGTTAAAATTTCTTTATATGAAAATGGAATTGGGACAATCTTGCTTCCGCTCAAGGTTCTCTTCAATGAGATCCTTCAATATTCGTGTGAAGACAAGTGTTGTGTGGATGCTTACATTAAAGAATGTGTGCCATATTTCCGATTTACACCTTAACTTATTGTCTGCAAATGTCCTTGATCAAGAAGGATTTCGACATACTTTTTGTTATGGTAAGTGAAAATTGTCTAAGAGTTCAATAATAGTTGCTCGAGGTGAGTTGTGTTGTTCTTTGTATAAAACAAACTTGAGCATATGTTCTTCTGAGTTAAATGCAATAAAAGAGAAAAATTCCCCAAATTTGTGGCATCGAAGGCTAGGGCATATGAGCGATAAAGGGATTAAATTGTTGGCAGGTAAAGCTCTTATCCTTGTTGATAAAACAATTTTTCTTGACCCTTGTGATCATTGTTTGGTAGGTAAGCAACATAGAATTTCTTTTCTGGGAAATCTACTAGAAGGAAAGGAAAATTGGAGTTAATACATTCTGATATTTATGGGCCTATTGAGGTAAACTCACATGGTGGTAATAAATATTTTGTCACTTTTATTGATGATGCTACTCGAAGATCTTGGGTGCATATATTGAAGACAAAAAGGCAAGTGTATAATATTTTTAGAAAGATTCATGTCATGGTAAGAAGAGAGACTGAAAGAAAATTGAAGTGTCTTCAATCTGACAACGGTGGTGAGTATACTTTGAATGAGTTCAAGTATTATTGTTCACAACATGACATTAGACATGAGAAGACAGAGCCTAGCACATAATAACACAATGGAGTTGCTAAAAGGATGAACAAAACCATTGTGGAGAAGGTGAGGTGTATGCTTAGAATGTCTGATCTTTCTAAGACATTTTGGGGTGAAGCAGTACAATGTGTCGTGTATTTGATTAATCGATCTCCATCAATTCCTCTAGGTCTAAACATACTAGAGAGAGCATGGAAGGGACATGATACCACTTATTTGCATCTCAGAGTCTTTGGCAACAAGGCATATGATAGCACCGAAAATGTGCTATTTTACTTTCCTTAATTCTAGGTCGTTATTATGTTTTAATTTGTTTATTTAGTGTATTTGTAAGTTTCGGGCACCTAAGAGGTAGAATCGCCTGTTACAGACTATTCAGGGTTAATTTTCAACAATTAGAGCTAAACTTCAAACGAAGCAAAATGATGAAAATGTCCTTGGAGGCGTAATCGCCCCAGTGCTTTTTCCAGAAGCACCAAATTTTGGTGCAGTGCCGTAGCGCTTTCTTGTAGCACCGCGGTGCTACGTACTTTGACGGACACGCGAGCACACCTTAGGGTCATGGCGCTATCCCTAGCGTCATGGTGCCACTGCGATTGCTATATAATGATTTCTTCGTTTTAGGGTAGAAAATTGGACCCCCTCAATCGGCCTCCAGACAATTTCTTCATCTTCTCACCTCTCCCACTTGCATTTTTCTCCAAATTACAGCATGCTCAAGAACAGTACAGAGAGGATGGAATTAAGGTTCAAAGATACTAACTCTTGAAGTCCATAGATCTTCATGAAACCCTCTCCAACCGATCATGAACTAACCTTGGAACACGAACAAAATTAGCGACTCCACCAAATGCGAATGCTACCAAAAAAAGAATCCTTAGTATTCTGTTTTAGGATTGAGAATCCACGGGAGTTGTGGGCTTTGAATATTATTTTGGGAGAGGAAAAGAGTAATCTTTTATGAGAAAAATTTGCATTGAAATCATGGGAGCAAAGAGATTGAAAGAACTCACATAGACTCTCTATATTTTTGGGAGAAGAAGAAAAAGATTCAACTACTCACTTTCACACGTCAATGAATTAGAGAGATATAGGGAGGGTGTTACATAACTCCCTCCCTATTTTATATATATATATATATTTATTTATTTAACTAAACTTATGTTATATCAAAATATAACATCTATAATCTATAGTTTAATATCTCTCATTAATTACATTATTTAATATAAATCAAATTTATATTAAAAATAATTATATGAATCTAATTCATATAATTAATATTTATTTTCTCTCAAATAAACTTTATATTATAATGTATCAAATACATTATATTAATTATATTACATATAATTAATTTCGTCGATTAATTTGAACAATTCAAATTAATCTAAAAATAATTTGATTCTCAACAACCCCAGTTGAGCTACTGAGGGGACCTTATAGACACCAATGGTACTTGGTTAATTAATTAAACTCTTTTAATTAAATTACCCAACTTTCATTAACTGTCGGTCACTCCACTAAAGATCGATAGTTACACTCTTTGCACAACAGATATATTTCTATGTCCAATACGATGACCCTCCACAAATTGCTGGTAAGTACAACTGGACCAAAATTACCATTTTGCTCCTATAGTTACATCTAACTCTTCTAAGTACAATTGATCCAACAATAAGTCATAGTCCAACTATGACTAAAACCCTCTCAGGCCAAGAGAGGGTGTGGCGCCATATTGTTCAAGCCTCAGAATCAGTTCTTAAGGGAATCATTTATTTACTTACCCCGACATTAGGGAATGAATGAATTTCGTCTTATGTAGTTGTGTTCCTAGCTCCCCAATTAGAGGAATCCCCAAAATGGTAGGCATATTGAGTCGACAATTGTCGAAGTTTGAATCGTTGGATCGAACTGAAATTGTTAGTCGTCGTCAATTCCAGATCTCAACCATTGTTGTGTCGTAGAAGATTCACTAACTTGAAAGTAAAATAGGCGCGATCTTGGTGTAAAATCGCCAAAAGCTGGTTGCTCCCCAAGTTAACACAACACCTTTTTCAGAAGTGCACTCATCGAAGAATGATCGGAATCGGGTAAAAATTTTGCTTAGAATTAAATCATTTTTAATAGAGAAAAAATTCATGCCAAACTCAAAAATCATCCTTAAGGACTAAAACGACCATTTTTTTCTTTTTATAAGAATCCAACAAAAATATTTTTCTAAATTAAATGTAGAAAACATTTCAGATCTTAATTAAAGTTTCATATCTAAATTAAATAGGAAAACATTTCACATCTAAATTAAATACAGAAAACAAGAGCGTAGCTCAACTGGCATAATGTTCATACTAGAAACCCCTACAACACGTTCATATCAAAATCACCCAAAGAAATGGTTATGGAACTTTTAAAGGTTTTAGTTCTGTCCATCAAGTTCATACTAAGACCACCCAAATGAAGGGTTATGAATCATCACGTCTATCATAATAGACCACCTAGATAAAGGGCTATGGACCATCAAGTCTACAAGTTTCCACATAAAATGATGAAATTTACATACATTTATACTACAAGCAAGTTAGATGATGGTCAAAACAATGTATAGGGTCAAACTTAAATTAAAATTAATAATAATACTTCATGGAATTAATGTCCATACATGATAATTTATGATATAAATCACACTCAAGTAGAACACAATAGCATCTCATTTAAGATAATATAGTTTACTACTCATGAAATATTCAAATATGTACTAATAAAGTTATATTGAATATCATGCTATAAAATAGCAATAAAATAAAATTGTTAATTTTTCATACCATATGTAAAAATTAAATTTGTGGAACAATCTGACAAACCACCATCACGTGAGCTAACTACGTCTACACATGCCACATCAACCTCATGATCAATCAAGAGCAAACTGAACCCAACAGTTCAACAAAGAGATTGCAGTCCAATAGATCAACAGTCAACACATCAAACAATGGAATGATGCATAACTTCTTGTCAAATTTTCAATGGCTATAATATCTAGTATTACAAATGTTATTTTCCTTATTTGGATATTATACACAACAAAAACCTCACAATTTTCCTTACATAGTGAGCATATTGAGGATGAAAACCAATGTACCGTGAGCATATTGTTTGGGTGTTGTGTTATTTTTAGAGTTCTCATCATGAGCATATTTCTCTACTTTATATTTTCTTTTTTTTTTTCCAAAAAATAGTCCTTAATACATTTTTCAACTAATGTATCGTTGGCCTTTTCTCAAACCAATGGTGAAATAGTTATTAGAAAGATTAATATAATTCTTTCCTTATATTCAGGAGCTCTCATTTGAGAACTATGGTTTGGACTTTTCAGGAGGCTTGTAGATAATTGATAACATAATAACAAAAAAAAAAAAAAAAAAAAAAAAAAAAAAAAAAAAAACTTTGGTTATTATAATTATATGTCAAGATTGCCTAAGTAGAATTCAAGAAGTCTTTCATGTTTAACCAAATTTTTAATCCATCAAAATAACTTCAACATATGTGAAACTTAATCAAATCAAGAAAAAGATCACTAGCATCATCATCCAAATTGACAGTGATGGTTAACCATAAGATTCAAGATCATGCTACAAGACCCACATATTCCAAAAAGTCTATCACAAGAATATAATCAACATAACTTAATCACTAACTTGTTCATCACAAAGTGGAAACTATACATATTGAGTTGTCTCTCCAACTTCCTCAAATCATGTCTCTAGTCGAATGATTTTGTCAACAAATTATTATTATTCAAAATTAATAATAATAAGTTCCTCACTAATATCCTAAGAGATGGCTTTCTTCTCAAACAAGAACACCATGCATCATTGCCTTTACCAACATCTACCATAGACTCTAGCCAGGATTCTTCGAGTTCCAAATTGATCGATTTGGCTGAGATGATCGCATTTGTGGATTCCAATTCGAACTTGACCATGAGATGAACCTTTTCAAATCCAATTAAGTGTTTTTTCAGCAACCATATCTAGTTTGGAGTGCTTGCAAGTTGAGAATGGTGTGAGATTCGTCGATGGTTTTGGTGTTCTTCATTCGATATGGAGAGGGAGATTGAAGATGAAGGTGCAATCGATTGGTATTCTTTAATTTTGCTTTCAAATTGTTATTCGTCATCAATTATGGGCCTCAATCATTGTTATGTGGTGGAAGATCCACTGCCTTGAAAGAAAAAATGACGTGATCTCAGTGCTAAATCGCCAGAAGCCGGTTACTCCCCAAGGTTAACAAAACATCATTCTCAAATGTACACTCATCCAAAAAGGATTGGAATCAAGTGAAAACTTTGCTTAGAATTAAATCATTTTTAATAGAGAGAAAAATCATGTTAAACTCAAATATCACCTTTAAAGACTAAAAAAAACCATTTTTTCTTTTCATAAGAATCCGACAAAGACATTTTTCTAAATTAAATGTAGAAAATGTTTCAGATCTTAATTAAATATAAAAATGTTTCATATCTAAATTAAATAGGAAAAAGTTTCATATCTAAATTAAATATAGAAAACCATTTTCAAAATTAAATTAAACATGAAAATACATTTAGAAATCTTTGGCTGATTTGATGACAAGTTATTTCAACAAATGACTAATTTACTAGTCATCCCCAACAAAAATTTGGTCAACATGTTCAGACACATAGAGTCTCGTTTTGAACAGTTGGATCGTTGTTTAGAGTTTTGGTTTGTTCGTAATCGCCATTGAATAGAATCTATAAAACTGGGTGATTTTCATTCTTTTTTATCTCTCAAGTATTCATCTTTTATGTAAGAAAGTATTGATGGGTAGTGAACCTTTGTCTGACTGATTTGGGCTCTTTTTCCCTCAATTTTATCATAATAAGAGAAGTTGACGAGGATGGAATCCTCACAAGTCTCGTGGTTTTTACTTTTCACATCGAGTGAGTTTTCCACGTATAATTTATGTGCTCTTTGTTTTTAATCTTCCAGAATTTTGTGGTTTATTGTTGTCCGTTGTTGATTGATTACTAGTGATTATTTTTTTTAATTTATTTTTTATGTTTTGGAGAACAATTATTTGATTGATTATTTTAGAAAAGATCCTAGAGGGTTGTTGTTATATCATTTAGATCCTATTACTTATTTAAGGGAGAAGGATGAATGTCTATCAAAGTTCGAATTTGTGACCTGGTCTTTTTTTTAAAGGACAGAGAAAATTTTTAATAATCTCTTGAAAATTTAGGATGGATACAAATTAAACGTTCCCTACCAATACCATAGATGCAACTTTTTCACACGTGTAAGCAACTTGCGTCGACATTTTTTTCTTCTTTATTTTCAGCCAAAATTGATATCAAATGGATATATGAATGTAAACGAAATAAATGGCCGATCATGCCAACGCTTGCATAGTTATAGGTATGTCTATTCTGTATACGAGGATTTGTTGTTTGTTATGGGAAGGGAATGTGAAGAATGTTTGTTTATAAGCTTAATAGGGACGGGAGAGAAGAATTTCCTTTTCGTCCCCACCCTTACCTATCATAATATGTGGAGTGAATGAATCGAACATCTAATTTTAGAATTATTATTATAGTAATTATAGATATATAATTTTTAATTTTTAAATTTATTGTTTAATTACCTACCTAATTCAATACGTTTTATCCATATAATTGGAATTTGGACTAGGAAAATTTTTTCAGATAAAAAAATATCAAACTATTTCAAAAATAGCAAAAAAAAAACACTAATAAATATTAATAAACTTCTATCATTGTCTATCAGTAATAGACTTCTATTTTACTATTTTATATAAATAACTTCTCTTAATTTTCTATTTTTGAAAATCTTCATTTGGACTATACATATCGATTATTAGATAACTATATTAAATTAAAAAAACACTTCAAATAGAATTTATATTTTTAATTATTTTTTAAATTATATATAGAATGATTCCTTGCATGGAGACTTATCCTTGCAAAATTTAATAGAAAATTTCAAAATTTTGCGGTAATGGAGAACAAAATGGGGTGAAAATAAGGAGAAAAAATTATCATAGACACTATCCCATACTCAACTATTTTCAACCTAATCGACAAGTATAGTTCAAGAGTAATTCAATTATATTTCAAATTAATTAATTTTGTCATCATTTTTACATCCAACATTATCAAACTTCAAAATTATATCAAAGAAAAAAAATGTAATATATGACTGAAAACTTCGAGCGAGAGTCACTCTCACACACACCTTCTTTTTATTTATTTATAAATCGTTTGATATAAAAATGAATTTGCTTGATTTTTCAATTGCACTTTCTATTTTTCACTTTTAAAAATGAAAAAAAAAAAGTTGTTTCACAAACGTGTTTTTGTTTTTAAAATAATGTTATATTTATACAAAAATGATAATTAAATTGATTTAAACTCCCTGTTGGTCCAATGGTTTTGGAGTTTGCCTAATTGTGTGTGTTTGGGTTTGAATTCCATTACCTGCAAAAAATTTCATGTTTATTTGTTTTCCCTTTTTAAGGAGTAATTGTTTTTGGTAAAGAAGACAACATTATTATAAACGTCTTTACTTAAAATACATAACTATGTAATCAAGAAAATATTACTATTTAAATAGTTATAAATAATCTATAAAGACATATTTAATTGTTACCTAGTTCTCAATCTCTTTTATTCGTCAAGTATTGTAGTTGAAATGTAGCATTCGTAATTATTAATTTCTCCTATCATAAGATACAATTATTCAAGAATTTATCTATATCTTAAATTTGTTGAATACAGATTAATTATTTTCATTGATTCTTTATTTCTCATGTTATTTGCTTTCATAGAAATGAAACTATTTTCTTCTATTTAGTTAATATATTTATTTTTCTTATCTTTCTTCATTTGTTGTGTGATTAATAGCACATATTTTAAAATATTGATATTGCTTTATAAATAAGGAATTTTTTCATAAAATTAAAAATAAAGATATAATTTTACAACGATATAAACTAGATGGAAAAATATTGTATACATAGTTTGATTTAATTCTTATATGAAATATAGTATTAAAAAGTCATAAAAATTATTTTGATTTAAGGCCACATTTATCAATTCGTAATGAAAATTGGTGTAATCATAATAGGATTTTATTGAATAATCAATTGTAATAGACCACAATCGCAAATATGTTTCAATTGTTTTTTTATCACGTTTACTTAAAAGTATGAATTTGTCACATCTACTGTTACTGTTACCGTTACCATTACCATTACCGCTAGACATAATCTGTCATATTTGTTGTTATTGTTACCGTTATCGTTACCGCTAGACATAATCTATCATATTTGTTGTTACTATTACCCTTACTGTTAGCACGGTAACAGTAACGGTAATCAAAACAATAATAGTAACAATAAATAAGACATATTCATAATTCTAATATCGTAACAACAATAATACTTGTAATGGTAATGATAGCAGCTAGTGGGTTCCATGCAAATTTCAAATGCAATCAAATTGAGCACCTTCAATTCTTCAATTAGATTACGTTCTTTAATTACAGAATTTGAAGTGGACCTCATACTTCATTATGATTACATAATAAAGGTAAACAACAACAAACATAATCAAATGAAATTCACTTTTTAAATTATCGTTGATTTATTACATTTACGGGTGGGTAAATGAGGTTTAAAAAAACATAAAGCAAAAACAAAATTATCAAACATATTCTTTTGTTTTTAGTTTTTAAAGTAGAAAATTAAAAACGATCATCAAACATATTTTTTATTTTCTATTTTTGAAAACCAAATATAATAACTAAATAAGTTTGGTTTTCGTTTCTTGGAATTTGAAAACAAAAAATAAATAATAAAAAAACTAAAATCGAAATGAAACTTTCGGATTTGTTTGGTTGACAATTCAGATTTTTGTTTTATGTTTTCAGATTTACTAAGAACACTAAATGAGCAAATATGTGTTTGGTAGATGACCCGAATATTATTATTGAAAATTTTTAGATTATGTGATGCAAACAGTGCAAATTTTGAAAACAATATTTTTATATTTTTTATATAGATTTTAAATTTTAAATTTTAAAGTACAAAATTATATTAAATAAAGATAAGAATATGTATAAATACAATATGCATGTTATAAACTCATTTCATTTTAAAAAAATAAAACATATCATATAATGAATTATACATTATATAATATTATAAAATAATTTTTTTTCAATTTTTTAATATAAAAAATGTTCTTAAACAAATTAATAATAGCTTATTGTCAACAAATATTTGGTGAGTAACTACTACTAGATTTATAATTGGGAAATTGTATTGGGTAGCAAATTAAGTTCAGGATTTGGCAATTATAACATTCACTTTGCAAACTTTGCAAATATGACAAATATGCAATCCTCAAAAGAGTTTCTTGGTTTAACAATAATGAATTTCTAATTATTTTTGTTACATAAATCCGTGAGAGGGAGTGGTGGTCAGCAATAAATGATGTGAAGTTGGTGAAAGAAAGATAGAAAGAGAAAGAGAAAATTGGAAACCGACAACTTGGGATCGAAGATCGGACGTGCAGCGACCGACAGAGGTAAGTTGCAGGGACGTGGAGCGGTGGCCAACAGCAAATTGTTGGAACAGGTTGTTTGAAGGGAGAAGTTGGGGTAGGGGGAGGGGTGCTACTTTCGAAGAAGAAAATGTTCAAACTTTTTTTTAAAATTCTAGATGTATCATTTTAATTCAAGTGTATCAAAACGTACATCAATAGCGTATTCAGAGATATTAAGTATATTAAATATATCAACGATATCAAGTACTATAAAATACATATACGAAAATATGAAATATAATTTTGTTTGTATTGAGTCTTGTTGTTTAATTAATGATTTTATTCTAATTTTTCGTTTTCAATTTGCATTTGAAGAGGTTTACAAGTGGACAGCGTGTAATTTTCAGACGGACCCACTTGTCGGGTTGGGGTCCATTGTCTATGACACTTGACATAGATGTTTTTTTCCAAAAAAAAACCTTATTTTCAATTAATTAAAATATTATATTGGAAAATTGTTAAGTGTGTTTTTTGTGTTTGATTGATGTGGTAGTTTTGATTTGATGCCCATCTCCCATCACCCTCACTACGTGGTTGATGTTTATTAAAAAACCCATAATTGAAATAATAAAATTAAAGTCTCGTTGATAATCACTTTGTTTTTTATTTTTTATTTTTAAAAATTAAGCTTATAGACATTATTTTTTCTTTCAAATTATTTTTTTAGCTATCTATTTTTCATTAATTGTTTAAAAATTCAAGTCAAATTTTGATAACTAAAAAAAGCAACTTTCAAAAAGTTGTTTTTATTTTTTGAATTTGGATAAAAATCTAATCATTGTACTTAAGAAAGATGTAAATCATGGTAAGAAATGTGGATGATATAGACTTAATTTTCAAAAACAAAATGATTATTAAAAGGGGCCTATGAGTTGAAATATTGTCCATGTAATTGAGACTTTGTTAATGCCCTGTTTGATAACCATTTGTTTTTTTTTTTTTAAATTAAATCTATTTTACCTACATTTCTTACAATATGAATTTTTAACCAAATTTCAAAAACAAAAACAAAAACTATTGTTTGAAAACTATTTTTCTTAGTTATCAAAATTTGTCTTGGTTTTTTAAACCATTGGTGAAAAATAGATAACAAAGGAAGAAATTTGGAGGTAGAAGTAGTGTTCACAGGATTAGTTTTCAAAAACAAAAACAAAAAACAAAATGGTTACCAAATGAGGTCTTAATTTAAGTCATAGTCATTGTATTAAATTGTCAACGATATGTTGATATTTCTATTGATATTTTTATGATGGGTTAATTGATATTTCCATTCCGTAAAAAAAATTCATGAAATATTTATAAAAAAAACAAGCAATAAAATATCACTAATATAAACATAATATATATACTAAACATCTTAACTAGTTTAAAAATCATAAAATATTATAATTTAGATTTATATTTTGAATTTTTTTGTTTTTATAATTTTTTCAAAAATATTCATCGCAATTGACATTTTATCGATATTTTCATCAAAATTTCTATAAAATTAAAGCCTTGATACTTTTGTCGAAATCAACATTTTAAACCTTGGTCATAATATCCTCAAATATATAATTATATTCATTGTATTTTTAACAAATCTTAAATTTAATCTCTTGAAATTAATTTTTTTTATTAAAATTGACTAAATAATAATAATAATTTTCAAGCAAGAAAAAAAACAATATGTGAATATATTTTTAAAATTTACAGAAAAAGTTTCTTACGAAATTTAAAATTTATTGAAAATAAATAGACCAAAATTGTACATTTGTAAATATAAAAAACTATAATTGAACAAATTTCAAAATATAAGGATCATAATGATATTTTAACCAAAATAAAATGTTAAAATATCATTTTATCTGTGTATTGCTCGTTATTTCATTTAAATTTTTATCTTTTGGAAATGCCCAAATTTAATCATTATACTAAATCTATTAGCCTGAAGGGATTGTTTTAAAAAAAAACGAATCAAAATATTACAAATATAGCAAAATTACACTATCTATCTGTGATAGACCGCAATAGTCTATTTGTATTATGATAGACACAGATAGTAGTCTATCGTAGATAGACTATAATTTTTTGCTACTATTTGTAAATATTTTCAACAGTTTTGTTATTTAAAATAATTTTTCTAATATTTTATCAAAATTAATAAAGTAATAATAATAATTGTAATGTTTTTTAAAAAAAGACACCATATAAATATATTTTTAAAATTAATCGATGACATTTTTGGTTGTTTTAAAATTAATCGCTAAAACTAATCTTAGAAGTTGGAAAGTAAAGCTTCAAAAAGAACAAGTCCAAAATATGAACACGAAAATACAAATTATTTCAATTAATTTCTTTTACACAAACTAACTCAATTTCGTTTTAATTTTTTGTAACTAGGTATAATTTCTCCCCCTCCAACATTCCTTTTTTTCCTTTTTATACGGATGCATGGTAGGTTGAAAATTATTTTCATTCCAATTTTAACATTATGTAAAATAATTTGGGGAAAGGTTTTACCTAACATATGACATTGTATAAATTTTCATTTAATTTCTTGTTGAATTAATAAAAACATTTCAAACTTTTAATTTCATCCAACTAGATCCTATATTTAGTTAAATCTTGCAACTTTTATCTTCAATTCAATTTCCTTTAACTCATCCATTAATTTTAACAAAAACCAATATTAAGAATTTCAATAATTCAGTTATTCCAATAATATCAATTTTTACAATTTTAAATTTGATTAACACACAAATTAACAGCTGAATAATTATGTGAAGACTCGTAAATTTTAATAAAAGTTTAATCCTAATGTTACTTTTCTTAGAAATCTTATCATTTTTTATACCATACATATGTTTTATATTTTATTGAAATTAACCACATGTCATATTTTTTTGTTCATGTCCTATGTGATGAAATCGAAAGGCTAGAGGAAAATTTAATATAACTTATTTAAGAAAACAATAAATTTGAATAGTCAGAAAATTTAGTCCTTTTGTAAAACTAAATTAGAAAATGGTTGTGACTATTTAATTAAGATTTAAAAGTTAATTTGATAGACCAAGAAATAACCTTGGTAGGACAGGAAATTATGGATCCACATCATATAATATAATTATGTGAGAAGCTAGTTTTGAAGCTTGATTTTTTAAATAAACAAAATTAATATACAACGTATTTCTATTACTAAATAAGAGATATTAAAGTCATAAAGTGAGCATGATTAAATTCAATACATATTTAACATCTTCTTGTATGAGTTTAATTTTTTCTTTTGTCTAGTTCAACTACTTAATAAGAGAAGATTGAAGGTAACTTAAGCTTAGCTCAATTAAATACATATTTAAAGGGAAATCGTGTGGGTGGCAAAATAAATTAGGTGATTTTAGAAACATATCTTTGAATTTTGTGATTTTGCAAATATAGCAAAATAATCTATTTCAGATTTTAATTTCTTTCGTATTCCGGTTTTACCCTTAAGTGTGATCCCTATTTTTTCTCTCTTTCCCAACATCTCGAATCCCTCTCACCAATCTTTCGTTGTTCATCGCTTCAAGCACGTGCAATGGCCAGGTAGTCCCCAAACAATTTTCTCATTGCTCGTCGTTTCAATCACACTTCTCTCCATCTTAGTGCTCTTCATTTTCCTCTACAACTTTTCATAAAATCAAATCGGATTCAACAGAGGAATTTTGTGTCCAAAATGAACAGTAAAATCAGTTCAATGAGGATTTCTATGGCGAAGGTGATTATGTGGAGGAAAGTCGAAAAAACCGATGAAAAAGAAGACGTAGAAGAAGAAAGAGGAGGTTGTGACTTGTGTGGTGACAATAAAAGAAGAAGAAGAAGAAGAAGTTTGAAGGAAGACGATTATTAGAGATGATTAGTGTTATCTTTTGGAATTTCTAGTAAAATTAATTATAATTCTAATGAAAAAGCTGGGAAAAATTAGATATGGGTAGGTGGCTATTATTGACACTATTAATTAACTGATTTACCATTGATAATGAAGCCTACCAGTAGTGTATCTTTGATTGTTGATGTTGTTGGAAGACCTACACAAGATGTATTTATACTATCGATATACTTAATTTTAGGTGTTTCACTAGTATATTAGTGATATACATAATTTTAGCTATATTTAGTTGAATGGTGCTCTATATGCACTATATCAATAGTGTATTAAGGAAAGATTTACATATTTTATTTACTACTAATATGCTTCATTTTATGTATATCGTCATTCAACAGATAAACCAAGGAAATATTGTTGAGTTTTATACCCTAAAACTCGTAAATATAAATAATTAACTGTCATCAATAAAAAGTTATTGATGTTATTTCAATAAATGTTATTTCATGGACCTTGAAATGGAGTTTATGTATTTGGGAGAGGCGCAGTATGTTATTGGGATCCAAATTGTTAGGGATCACAAGAATAGAACGTTGGTTCTGTCTTAAGTAACTTATATTGACAAAATATTGACTAGATATTTGATGCATAACTTTAAGAAAGGTTTATTACCTTTCAAGCACGAGGTTCACTTATATCGACGAACGGATGGACAGTCAGAACGAACGAACTAGACCCTGGAGGATATGTTGAAAGCCTGTGTGTTACAGTTTAAGGGTAACTGGGATACACATTTGCCATTAGTACAGTTTGCTTATAATAACAGTTACCATTCCAATATTAGCATGGCTCCATATGAAGCTTTGTATGGGAGACTCTGTAGAACACAAATTTGCTGGAATAAAGTTGGTGAAAGACAATTGATAGGACCGGAGTTGGTTCAGATGACATCAAAGAATGTTAACTTGATAAGAGAAATTTTGAAGATAGCCCGTGACAGACAGAAGAGCTACACAGATAAGAAAAGAAAAGAGTTAGAGATTGAAATCAGAGATAAAATATTTCTAAAGTTATCTATGTGAAAAGGGATTCTTAGATTTGACAGAAAAGGTAAGTTGAGCCCAAGGTATATAAGACCCTACAAGATAATTAAATGTGTTAGGCCAACAACTTGTAGGTAGCTTTACCTACTGAGTTATCCAGGATACATTAGGGTTTTCACGTGTCTATGTTGAGAAAATTGTTCCCAATCCTACCCATGTTCCCCAAGATCAACTAGTACAACTGAAGGAGAATTTGTCGTATGAAGAAGATCCAGTTCAGATTTTAGATAAGAAAGAGCAAGTGTAAAAAAAAACAAGACTATTCCGCTGGTTAAAGTCTTGTGGAAAAACCATGGAGTAGAGGAAGCCATGTGGGAAGCTGAGAAGTACATGAGAAATAGATACCCACACCTATTCACATGATGAGTTCGGAGAAATTTTAATGACAAAATTTCTTCAAGGGGACAACAGATGAGAAATAGATACCCACACCTATTCACATGATGAGTTCGGAGAAATTTTAATGACAAAATTTCTTCAAGGGGAATGTAAATTATAAACTCCTAACCCTATTCTATTAGTTAATTACGTTTAAGTTCCTCTAATTATGTGAATAAGTTCTTGTAATTATATGATTATAATGTTTGTAGTAGTAGAAAAATTATGAAAGTTATAATGAGTATATGTGTGAGGTAGAGATGGGGGAAAATTTCTAAGTCTTGAGATGAGAGGCTCGAGGGTAGCAAGGAGTAGCCTGAAGGAACTGTGAAAAGTTCTATGGCAGAAGCAGGGATCGACCCAATTTTATTTTCACAGAACAAACAATTATGCATTAATGAGAAAAATTACAACATGCTTTAAAAAGAGGAAGAAGAGTGCTTACCCTTGAAGAATAAGATCTTCACGAAACCCTCGAACCGATCACGAAAAATTCGTGGAAACACGAACACCCAATGATGACACTACCACAAGTGAGACGTTCGTATTCCTTTTTGGGATGAGAATCCATAAAAGGTGTGGGCTCTGTGTATTTTAGGAAGAGTGGATAATATTTTAGAGGAGAGAAAAATTCTTTTTACAGGGAGAGTTTTTAGAATCCACACACAGTGACACTCTCTGTGAAAAAACAATGAAGATAAAAGTAAAACTTGAAAAAAAAAAACTCTTAAAAAAGCTGCACCACTATATTTGATTGAGAGGATTAAGTGGAAGGAGTTGTATCTCTCCCTTTAATTTCAAATTTCAAATTTAAAATAAAATAATGTATATATATATATAGTAACTAACTTATTATATGTATATATAACTATATGTTATATTAAATATAATACGTAACCTATAGTTTTAATATTGTATCAAATATAATATAACTTATAGTTTTTAATTCTCTCAATGATTTGTGATATTTAATATAAATCACATTTATATTAAATTTAATATATGAATCCAATCCTTATAATTAATATTTGAATCATGTTCAAATATTTATTTCCTCTCAAATAAACTTTATATTACAATGTATCAAATACATTATATTAATTATATCACATATAATTAATTTCCTCAATTTATTTGAATAATTAAAATTAATCCAAAATTAGTTCTCATTAATCCCTGTTGAGCTACAAAGGAGATCTTATGAACCTCTAGATTGAAACTCCAATTGAATTTGAATAATTAATTAAACTCCTTTAATTAAATTATTCAACATCCATTAGTTGTTGGTCATTCCACTAAAGACCAACAGCTGCATTCTTCGCACTACAGATATATTTCTGTGTTATTGGATATAACCAATCAACGGTGCAATAACCTTTCACAAATTGCTCATAAGTACAGTTGGGCCAAAATTACCGTTTTGCCCCTATAGTTATATCTAACTCTTGAAATACCACTAATCCCTCTAATGAACAATAAGTCATAGTCCAACATTGACCAAAACCCTCTCAGGCTAAGAGAGGCTGTGGCGCCACATTGTTCAAGCCTAGGAATCAACCCTTCAGGAAGAAATTTATCTACTTACCGAAACATTAGGGAATGAGTGAATTTCGTCTTGTGTAGTTATGTTCCCAGCTCCCCAATCATACGAATCCCCAAAATGGTAGGCTTATTCAATCGGCGATCTGATCACTCTCACCTATACAAATCAAAGGATCGCCTTCATAGGCAGGAGTTAACAACTCACTCAAGATTCAGGTCATGTCACCTATGGTCATCCTCGTGAAATGTAAGTCTCTATTATGAATGGTGTTATATAATGAGACTAGTTATTTTATGGTCCGGTCTTATACAAACCTCTTGTATAGAATACCCCTGCTCATATGTCTCCACATGAATGATTAGGATCAAATCATTTGTAGTACTTTACAAAACAATTGTAACATCTAAAACATGGGCCATATTCGTAGTGTCACCAGGATAAGGTATCTAACCTTATCCATCTACTACAGACCATTTAGGTTATCACTTAAACATGATCCACATATATGTCTCTACATACATATTTAAGCTACAAAAGATAATCTTGGATGTTAGTTTATTGGTTTTGTGGGTTAATGTCACTAAATGTCGAATAAAACATCTCATATTTTATTAAATAAATAAAATATTTGTACATTACAATTATAGACTACAAGACCTATGAAATTTAAGGCATCAATCCCAACACAACCAACACTTAGAAAAATTTTGGGAAAGTTCAGACGAGTGAGGAACACATGGGCATTGTGGGCTTAAGAACCTAAGGGTAGAAAATTGACTAAGTGTAACAGGAGGTATGCGTTAAGGGCTTTAGAGGTCAGTGAAGGGCTAGGATGGATAGTATGCGTGCAATTGAGGTTGCCTAAGTGAACACATGGTAGCCAAGGAGTACTAAGGTGTGTTAGAGGTAAGAGATGTGTTCATGAGCAGTAGATCTAAGCACGAGTGTCTAAGGGTAAAACCAGTGTATGCATTGAACAGTGATGCGTGAGCAAGGGGTTGCGGCGTTAGCCGTGGAATGCATTGGTCGGGGCAAAAGGCTAGCAGAAACCCAAGCTTGGGACAAGGTTGGAGTTTGAAGAAGTTGAGACAAAATTGAAGTTTGAAGGAGTTGAGACAAGGTTGCCAGAGAGGAATTTTCATGGACTTGAGCTATAAGTTGAGGAATTTCTTCAAGTATTCGAGAATCTAAGGCCATACGGACGAGTTGTAAGAATAGGTGAATACCAAACACGGGGGAAAGGAATATGAAGCTGGAATTCTAAGGTAAGGTAATTGAGATGTTTAGGAATAACTTCCTAGAAGGAAGTTTCATGAGATTGTATCTGGAATTTAAGTTATTTAAGCTAAAAGTGAAATATGAAATTTTGGTTGAATGAACAAGCTGCTGGGATTGATGTCCTAAATCTAGTATAGCTCATGGTTTGTAATTTTGTTAATACAAATTATTTATCTAACAAAATCAGGGGTATTTTATTTGACATTTAGACAACATTAATTCAATCCAATAAACTAAAGTTCAAGGTTATATGATATCACTTGAACAGTATGTGGTTGACATACAGGTGGTTCATGTTCAAGTAATAACTTAAAAGGTCTACAATAAATGAATGAAGGTTGAGTGTCTTATCCTAGTAACACTGTGGATACAATCCACTTTGTAATTGTTACATGAGATGTAAGTGTTACAAACAATATGAACCATACTGATCATGTAAAGACATGTAGGTGGAGGTATATGTATAAAGGAGTTTATACATAGACTGGACCACAAAATAATTAGTTTCTCTTTATAACACTGTTACTTGAAGAAACTAATATTTCATTAGGATGACCATAAGAGGCTTAACCTTAATCATGAGTGAGTTGTGAACTCTTGTTTATGACGACAGTTCTTTGATCTGTATGGATGAGAATAGCCATGATAGCCGGCTCAATAAGCCTACCATTTTGGGAATTTGTCTGATTAGAGAACTAGGAACACAGCTACACAAGAAGGAATTCACTCATTCCCATTCCTTAGGAAAATTGATAAATTGTTCTCTTAATAACTAGTTTCGGTTCTTGATCAATAAGGCCTCAACCTCTCACTAGCCTGAAAGGTGTTAGTTTATAGTTGGACTATAAACTGTTTGTTCATTAGAGGAATCAGTGGTATTTAAGAAGTTAGATGTAACTGCAGGGGTAAAATGGTATTTTGACCCAACTATAGTTATAAGCATTTGGGAAGGGTCATCGCTCTGTTGTTTGGTTATATCCATGAATATAGAAATATATCTAAGTGCGAAGAGTGCAGCTATTGGTCTTTACTAGAGTGATTAGTAGTTAATGAATATTGATTAATTGATTAAACATGAGTTTAATCAATTAATCTCATATCATTGGAGCTTCTAATCTATAGGTCCATAAGGTTCTTTTGTTAGCTCATTAAATGATAGTAATGAGGAATGATTTAAATTGTTCAAATCAAATGAGAAAATTTTATATTAATGAGATTAATATATAATGGTTAATTATAGGTATGATTTATAATTCAAATTATGTAAGAGGGATGTATCTGAATAAGACTCAAATATTAGATTTATATGAATTGGATTCATAAAGAGATGTATACATATAAATATGTGATATTTATATGTTAATTAACTTTATATTAAATATGATTTAATTGATTAATTAATAGTTAATTAATTGATTAAGAAATAATGGAGATTGGGGGTTAGTATAAATATATGATATTTATGATAACTAATTAAATGTATTTAATATATGGTCATTGAATTAATGTGCCAATTAATTAAATAAAGTTTATTTAATTAATTAGCACTGAGGGTATAAAAGGAAATACTTGGAGAAGGGGTTAAATCTTTTCCATATAAAGATATCCTTATAGCCCAATTAGGGCAATAGTTTTTTATTACACAAAAACCTAGCCTTCAAGCCTCCACCTTCTAACTTCTCTCTAAAATTCTCTAGCATTTTTCTCCTCAAAAGTTCTTTGGAGACCACTATTCCAAGTTCTTTAGAATCCTAGAGAATAACAAGGTAACTTTGTTGGTGGTGTCCTTCTTCATTGGAGAAGTTCGAGATCATTGATAACGGTGGAAGAGGAAAGTTAAAAGAATCAACAAAAGTGAGTTATGATTTATTCTCTTCTTTTTCTTTGCTAGTATGCTTATAGTTTTATTTGAATGTTTATCCTACAAATGCATGTTTTATTTTACTGTTTTTGTTTCCATAAAAATCAAATGTCTAAATGCAAGGCGTTCACACGCTTCTGCGAAAATTCAATTCCTTCACGATCAGGCAGCTGCAACCCACGCATAAGCAAGCGACTGACCAGCAGACATTAAATGTGGGCAAACGATCGTCGTACAGATGAAGCCAACACATTTTGAGGCCTAGAAGTATCTTGTGCGAGCTGCCACACACACTAGTTGGTCGCAAGGTGAAAATTTGGTTTAGTGTGGTAATGTGTTAAATACAATATACTAAGGATGCATCGAGTAGGAAAGGAATAAAACGATGCGTCAAACTATATTTGAGGCTTATTATTTGTTACCTTGAATAATAAGTAAACTCGAGAAGGAGCAAAGGCATTAACCAAAGGCTCTTATTATTCTTACAGGGTAAGCGCATATAGAGGAGGCCTATAATCCTTTGAGGAAGTAACCCAAAGATAGTGAGTGACTAGTTTTTAAAATATTTCCCAAGTATTTTACTTATGAATTTCCAACACATAATTAGATTTATCTTTATCTTTTCAACGCACGCATTAATCATGATGTTTCAACGCATGCTTTAAGTAAAGGGAGTTGGGCATGAACGCAGGTTAATGATTTAAAGACAATTTTTATATGTAATTTCTATGCGTTCCATTTGATTTTTATACCAAGACTTAGCACTTAAAATGAGCTATTTACTTATTCCCTTAAGCATGATGATGAGTATGATATTTATAATGTTAACATGAATATTTACTAAGTCGAATCTTCCTGCGCATTCGGTACTGAAGGTATGGTAAGGTACCCAGTTATATGACGATCCTTGCTACCGAAGGTATGGTAAAGTAAGCGGGATCATATCTAGTTCTATGTGCACGTAAGATCTATGTTATTGACATTGATAAGATAGGTCAAAAGGGCTCTCTCTCAACTAAGGTTATTAAGGATCGAGCAAAAGGGCTCTCCCACATGTTCAGGCAAAGGAGTAGAAGAATTTTACAGGAATGTTGATGAGTTTTAGTCCAGGGTTACATGCTATGATTTTACATTTTTAAATTCTTATTTCCGAGCTCTAGAATGTGAGTAAATGTTTTATTATAACATGTTTATATCATGAGTTAATGGAAGCATGTTTTCTTTAAGGAAGTCACTCACTGGCCATTTAGAGCTCACCCTTTCCAATATTTTTCTCCCTAGGTAGCGGTCAACGTCTCGAAGCGTAACGGTTTTGTCAGTCAATCACTACTCAATAATCATAGAGGACTTGAAATTTTAGGTGATCCAATAAGTGTTGTTTAAACCCTGGTTTTATATGTACATATCGTGGGGAACAAGGTAGAACTTGTATCGAACTGTTGTTGTAAATAGTTTGGCTTTTTTGGAACTGTTTCGTATACTAGAGTTAATATTCTGATTAGTAGTAGTTTGTCTGCCTTGAGATGTTGCTATGATTATGTGTTAAGCTTTGGATAATTATAAACCACCAATCAGGTTTAACAGAAGCCAAGGACACAGGTTTATAGGAGTATGTTAGGTAATAGTTGTCATAAAAGGATTGACAACTACTGTTTTCACATCTTTTCTCGGATTAAGAGAGTAATTTGGGAAGAGGTGTGATAAACTTATTGTTATTGGTCTATATTCGTGGACACAAAAATATCTCTACAGTGAGAAGAGTGCAGTTGTGGGTCTTTAGTGGAGTGTACCCACAGTTAATGAATATTGATTAATGAGATTAATGAGTTTAGTTAATTAGTCTCATAACGTTGGAGCTTCTGATCTGTAAGTCCATGAGGTCCTTTTCTTAGCTCGTAAAGGAAATTGAGGTAATTATGTTTTGAATAGAGTTTGAATGTTCAAATTCATTTACGGAAATAATATAATATATAATGATACATTATAATATAAAATTTTTATTTTTATTAAAACTTATGATATAAATTTAATTTTGGATATGATTCAAATTTAGTTTAGGATAGAATTAAATATTTGAAGGAGTTCAAATATTAAAGTAATATGAATTAGATTCATATTAAGACTATAGGTTAAATTAATGTGTATTAGATACACATTAAAACTATAAGTTATGAGAGAAATACAATTGAATATGATTAACATGTAGATTCAATTAAATATGTGATATTTAATTTGGTAATTAATTAATTGGAATATTAATTAGCTATAAATTTAATTATTAAATCAAATCAATTGAGATTAAATTAAATTAAATTAGAACTATAGGTTATGTGAGAGATGTTTCATTTAATATAATTTAAATGAATTAATTAATTAAAGTAGATTTAATTAATTATTAATTATTTTTAATTAATTAATTAAATTATTTATTTATTTTATTTTTATTAAATTAAATAATAACTCCCACGTAGGAGAGTTATCAGAAACGTGGGATAGCTCCTACATTTTCTCTCTCTCCATTGGTTGATATACCTGGTTCTTTTTACAAAAGGGTTATGTGAAAAAAACAACTTTCTCCTTTCTTCCCAATTAAGAGATTGGTTCCCACAAACTAATACCAAAATTCTCAGATAATATGGAGGTTTCACAATTGGTGATCTTCATGAAATCCATCCCAAAGGAATTGGAGTTTTTCATTTGAGTCATCAACGAAAGTAAGTATTCTTTCTGGTTGAATTCTTAATTTTAATGCATGCTTGACCTAAAAAATTTTACAGTAGGTTTATTTATTTTAAGTCTCTGTGATATTCTATTTTTTTCTGTATTGGTATTTTAATTTCTCAATTGATTTCGAGTTAGATCTTAATTATTATGTTGCGTTAGAGTTTTTATCCCTACAAATATATCAACCAATAAAATTTTAATAACTAAAGCTAATATAATTGGCATAACAACTGATGCACTTATATATCAATTTTAGTTATAATTTATTTTAGTTTTATATCTTTCCACGTGACATACTTTTAAATGCTCAACTAATACACTTTAAATTTGGTATATCTACAATATATCAATAGGAATCAACATTTTAAGTATATCAACAATATATCTATTATCAATCAAAATTCAATTAATAATTCATTTTGAAGTATATATATATTTTTCATTTTATAAACATGGGATTCCAAGTGTATCAACATTATATCAAATCTAATAGCAATCAACATTCCAAGTATATCAACAATATATCTATTATCCATCAAAGTTCAATCAATAATTTATTTTGAAGTAAACATATGTTTTTCATTTTATAAGCATGGGATTCCAAGTATATCAACATTATATCAGATTTAAGACATTATTGTGCACCAAACGTTAATCAGTAGATACTTGAAGTAAAATAAGAGTATATCGATAGTATATCTAACATTAATAAACATTCCAAGTGTATTAGTAGTATATCTAACAATAATTAACATTCAATTAGTAACTTCTTTTAAAGTAAAACATGTGTGTTCTATTTTATAAGCACGATATTCTAAGTGTATCAGTTGTATATCATATAAAAATATGAGTATACCATACGCCAATCAGGAAATATTTGATTAACTGATATAACTAAAATGAAGTATAACAATAGTATCTTATCTATATATATTCGACATTAGATATATCACTTAATGAATATACTTGATATGAAATATCTACGACGAAGGTATTTTAGACTTTTTGTCTTTTAATGCTTTGGGTTGGGCCGATTTTTGCTAGATCTGCAAAAGAAGAAAAACTGAAGGCACGCTTGCAAATATGATATCCTATTTCGATATGCATGCATTTGTCCCTATTTAATATCTTCTTTTATGTGTTTTTTCAATTTAATTAAATAAGAGAGGGTTGATGTCAAAGTGAGCATTACTCAATTTCAATACAAATATTTAATATGTTTCTTTGTGAGTTTTTTTAGCTCAATATGTGGGATGAAAGTTTTAATTCTCTTACCTCTTCGTCAAGAGTACATATATTATACCAGTTAAACTATGTTTATATTGATTTCGACCAAAGTTTAACCTAATCATTTGTAATCCATCATTATTTAAAGAAACGCATAAAACATCAAACTATTTCTCACCAAATGAAACTCTTAATTTGAAATAATCATGATTTTTTTCCATCGTAAAAGGCATTCCTTTTAAACAAATGATTACTACTAATTTGATAAACCATACAATAACACCAATAAACCCTATTAATCCTAAAAGATAACTCAAACTCTAGGCTCTCATGCATGTTACCGAGTGCATAGTCTAACAATCAACCTTTCAAAAGTTGATACCTTCATTAGAAGAAAAAGGAAATTTGCCAACAAACCCCATTATAAAAAGAAGAGAAAAAGAAAGAAAAATCAACAATCATATCGATATCGACTTGAGGGAACAATCATAATCAAAATTTAAATTAAAATAATATTAATCAAAAAATAATGAATAAAGATGAGTATAGACAATGGCATTACAAATAATAGAGGAAAAAGACTCTTGATCGTGTCTTTCAGTTTATGTGTATACTATAATAGAAATCTTTTCAATTTTTCCTTTGTATTATTAATAATTTATAAAAATTAAAGAGATGTTAATCAAGTAACGTATTTAAGATTTGAAATAAAGGAGCTTTCATTTTGCATTAATTGTATTATGGATATAGACTAGATATTAAGTCTAAGTGACTTTAAGTGAGCAATAATTGACATAATACTCTTACCTCCTACTAAAAAAATCAGATATTAGTGACAAATTGGTATATATATGGTTAGTTATTTATTTGATTAGTTTTGTTACACAGGTTAATATTGACGGGTTTAATTAAAGTTTCTTAGCCAAATCTAAAAAATTAGGGGAAAAAAAAAACAAAATTACTTTTTCTTTTCAAAATATGACTTGATTTTTTAAAACATTGATAAAATATAGATCACAAAGAAAAAAAAATTAGACATAGAAAAAATGTTTATGAACTTAATTTTTAAAAATTTAAAACTAAAAACTATATGCAAACAGACTTTAAGATATAGGAAACCTTTTTTTTTTCTTTTAATTTCAATTTACATACTGTTTTGGAAACATTTATGTGAGAAAAGTAATTAACTCCATCACGATATTTTACAAAACAAAACAAAAAACAAAAAAACAAAAACAAAAAAAAAACAAAAACAAAAGCAAAAACTAAACAAAAAACAAAAACTAAACCGAAAAAAAGTGATGAGAAATTAGAATATTACCAAATAGTCTTATTGTTCTTTTTTTCTTTTTCTTTTTCTTTCTTTTTTTTTTTTTTTTCCTTTTTCTTTCTTTTTTTTTTTTTTTTTCCTTTTTCTTTCTTTTTTTTTTCTTTTGTCTTATATAAGGATGGATATTCGAATCGTGAAAATCCTGAATTTAAGTTCTTTTAAAAGTACTTCTAGGTTTGCGCGTGTGCACGTGTTAGATTTTCAAAAACTTACAAAAATATCCATATTTATATCTTTAAATTTTGGAGATTGTATCAATTAAAACCTTAAATTAATAATTTATCAATTTATAACTCACACTTTCATAAGTCTGTAATAATTTACACTCTTTTAGATTTTGCATGTGAAAAATATAATTTATTGATTGAATTAAACTTATAAATTGTCAAAAGTGAATCAACTTAGACCCTTTATTGAAATTACTTTTGAAATTGTCAATTGTACTATTCTTACATGTGTAGTCTTCTTTAAATGTAAGATAAAAAAAATGAAGGATTAGAATTTGATGTATAGATTATTTTTAAAAGGAAATCCTATATAAGAATCCAACTTTAGTCACTTATGAAAGTGGTTTAGAGATTTGATTGATAAAATCACAAGTCTCACACATCCAAACAAAATGTACCGAAAGATATATATTGATACATTTACAAAAGTTTAGAGTTTATATTCATACAATTATTAGTTTTTAATTGGTGCAACTCTAAAATTTAGGCGTATGAATTATTCTCCCCAAATTTTAAAGCAAAAATAAAATCAAGGATATATTTACGAAATGGCCATTGAGTTAATCAATTATTAGCCATGATAAAAATATATATTAATGGTTTACTTTTTTTTTTCTCATCTTTTGATTAATCAATTATAAGTAATTGACTAACTACTTTTCATTATCATAATCATTTTTCTATTTGTATATATCTCATCATTTTAATTGACTTCATGTCAGAAAACTATCAAATTATTGTCCATCGATAATAATTTATCGACGTTCATTAATATTTAAAATATAATTGAAATGATTTTTAAATAACATTTCAAACTTTACTTATATGACCTCCCCTAAAACGATGAGAAGAAAGAACAATTAAGTGAGTTGCAAAAACGATGTCATTATTCTAAATATTATGATAATAGATACTCGTTAGATCTTCATTTTTAGTATCTATTATATGTCATGTCCCTATTTCTAAAAATATTGTTCATGTGTCTCAACATCATACATTACTAATGTCTATGTAATCCATCTCCTACTTACCAAATTGTCGTGGCATTTGGTGGGTTTTGGAAGATACACATATTAGACAAAAGTCTATGAAAATTAGAAAAAATGGAAGATTTAGAGAAATTTCTTATTTTGTCTTTTGTTAATTTATTTTATTTTTTATTTATATATTATGTTTAATTTATTTCAATATTTATTTATTTCATTATTATACTGTATTGTATTTATTTTAATATTCCACAACACGTTACCAGCACGAGCTCCTATCGTTTTTCTCACTAAAGGTAGGTCCTAAAGGTATATCGGTTTTTCTCTCCTCGTTATAATTAATAAATTAAATTTTATTTTACATATTTGATATATATTAAATTTCTAATATAAATATAATATTTTGTAATAGTGTTACTATGAAAAATATTATAAAATTAGAATTTGTAGCATTTGATATTAATGGTAATAATTATTTGTCGTGAGTGCTTGATGCCAAATTACACCGAGATGTCATAAAAATGTGATCATCAGAAAACAATTTTTGTTCTAAAACTCGTCTTAAATGGATGCACTTGAGGCTCCAAAATTTTAAATCAATATGTTAGAGAAGACATTTCTCTACATTTCGAATATGCTTCTACAGTAGCAATATCGAGAGAAATATTTTAAAAGTATTATGTGCTTATTTGATGTCTTCTCGTGGCTGAATAAAATAACGAGTTACTAATTAAAAAAAATGAATCTCAGCCAACTAGAGCAACAACATTCCCTTAAGTGAATTTTGTAAATTTTAATAATCGTGGATGAAAAATCATGACTCTCGACCTACTGGAACAACAACATTTCCTGAAGTGAATACTGCAAATTTTAATAATTGTGGTCGAGATCGTGGTCATGGTCGAGATCGTGACCGTGGCAAAGGAAGAAATAATTATGATCTTCGTGGTAGTCGTTCTAATCATTCAAATTTCAAAAGAACCACACAAAATGATGATCACAAAGGAAAAACCAAGATATTTAAAAAGTGTTGAAAATAAAATCTTCCGATGAGGAATGACTGGCCATTGGTCACGTACCTATCGTACGACAAAACACTTAGTTGATCTCTATCGAGCATCCCTAAAGGAAAAAGGAACAAATGTACAAGCAAATTTTGATACTAAGATAATGAGATATTTTACCCATCCAATATAACAGATTTAGATGTGACACATTTTTTCAAATCTCCTAAAGAGAAAATTGGCACAATTGATGGCGTAACAAGCGTTTCTTTTGATTTTGAGAATAATTAGTGTTAATGTTACCTTTTTTTTTCATGTTTTTTCCTTGGTTAATGTTAAAGTTTGTATATTCCAAATGTTATTTTTTTGTTTGTAATTATCTTCTTTTAATGAAGAAATCTGAATAATTTTTATATGTTAGGTGACTCAAAGATGAATAAAGAAGATATATGTTTGCCAGACAATGCAACTACACATACAATATTTACAAGTATACAATACTTACAAGTAAAAAATATTTTTCTGAATTGACAATGCCAGAAACGAAAGTCAATACAATATCAGGCTCTGTAAACCTAATTGAAGGATTTGGAAAAGAAAATATTATTTTGCCCAGAGGAACAAAATTTACAATTGACAATGCATTGTTCTCTAGTCAATCAAAGTGAAATCTACTTAGTTTTAAATATATACGTTGTAGTGGTTATCATATTGAGACTGATAGAAAGAATAATATGGAGTATCTTTATATCATATCTGTTGTCTCATATGAAAAGCGTATACTGGAAAAGTTGTCTACTTTATCTTCTGGATTATATTATACTCATATATAATAATTGAAACATATGCAACAATGAACCTAAAGTTCATGAATCTAGACATATTTACAATTTGGCATGACAGATTAAGTCATCCAAGATCTATAATGATGAGAAGAATTATTGAGAATTCAAATGGACATCTATTGAAGAGCCAAAAGATTCTTCAATCTAATGAATTATCATGTGATGCTTGCTCTCAAGGCAAATTAATCATTAGACCATCACCAATGAAAGTGGGGACTGAATCACCTGTATTTTTAAAATGAATTCATGGTAATATATGTGGACTTATTAACCCACCAAGTGGACCATGTAGATATTTTATGGTATTAATAGAAGCACCAAGCAGATGGTCACATGTGTGCTTATTATCAAGTCAAAATCTTGCATTTGCAAAATTACTTGCTCAAATAATTAAGTTAAGAACACAATTTCTTGATTATACAATTAAGACCATTCCTTTTGATAATGCCAGTGAATTTACATCCAAGCTTTTGATAATTATTGTATGTTAATTAGGATAAGTGTTAAACATCATGTAGTCCATGTTCATACACAAAATGATTTAGCAGAATCATTCATAAAACGTTTGTAGTTAATTGCTAGATCATTGCTTATGAAAGCTAAATTTCCTATATCTGTATGGGGACATGCTATTTTGCATCTAGCGTCACTTGTACACATTAGATCAGTATCTTATCATAAGTACCATTACAATTAGCTTATGGCCATGAGCTAAATATTTTCCATCTGAGAATTTTTGGATGTGCACTATATTTTCCAATTGCTCCACCACAATGTACTAAGATGGGTCCTCAAAGGAGGTTAGGAATATATGTTGGATATGATTCTCCATCAATTATCAAATATCTTGAGCCCTTGACGGGTGATGTATTTACTGCACGATTTCCTGATTGTCATTTTATTGAGACAAATTTTCCAACATTAAGGAGAGGAATTAAGAAGTTGGAAAAAGAAATTACATGGAATGCATCGTTATTGTCTCATTTAGATCTGTGTACAGATCAATGTGAATTTGAAGTTTAGAAGATAATTTATTTGCAAAATATAGCAAATCAGTTACTAGATGTATTTATAGATATACTGCAAATGTTCCATCGAAAATTGATATCCCAACGTAACAAGTTGTCACTAATGAGTCTGGAACAAGCCAGAAACATGGTAGACTAGTGAGTTCCAAAGATAAAAATCCTCAAAAAAAGAAAAATAATAAATAGCCAATACGACTTGGTTGAAAATATAAATACTCATGAAGAAATCCTTGGCATGGCTAGTGAGAAAGATAAAATACTTAAAGATAATAATGTGATTTCAATAAACTATGTCATGATAGGAAAAAGATGAAAACAAACTCATATAGTTATTGATAACATTTGTGCATATAATATTGTTTTTGATATTATATCTAAAAATCAGGATTATGAACCAAAATCTATTAAAGAATGTCGACAGAGAAAAGATTGGCTTTAGTGGAAAGAAGCAATCGATGCAGAATTAAACTCACTTTCAAAACATCAGGTTTTTAGACTAGTAGTCCGAACACCAGAAAGTGTCAAATCTGTGGGATACAAATGGGTATTTGTGAGGAAAAGAAATTAAAATAATGAGGTCCCAAGATATAAAGCAAGACTAGTTGTACAAGGTTTTTCACAAAGATCTCATATTAATTATGAGGAGACGTATTCTCCCGTGTGGATGTAATTATATTAAGATATTTAATTGATCTGACTGTGTATGAAAATATGAACATGCATTGTCTTATGGATGTAGTCACAACATATTTATATGGATCTCTTTATAACAATATTTATATGAGAATCCCAAAAGGATTTAAGGTACCTGAAACATATAAATCAAATTCTCAGAAATTGTATTCAATAAAGCTATAGAGATTACTATATGGATTGAAACAATTATGACAAAAGTAGCACAATTGCCTGAGTGGATATTTGTTTAAAAAAAGGATATCAAAACATTCCAATATGTCCATGTGTTTTTATAAAGAAATAACAATCAGAATTTGTTATTATAACTGTATATATTGATAACTTAAATATAATTGGGACTCTTGAAGAGCTTTCAAAGGCAATAGAATATCTTAAGAAAGAATTTGAGTTGAAAGATCTTGGAAAAACAAAATTTTTCCTTGGCTTGCAAATTAAGCATTTAACATATGGGATATTTGTTCATCAATCATCTTATACAAGAAAAGTTTTGAAAAGATTTTATATGGACAAAGCACATCCATTAAACATTCCAATGGAAGTTCGTTCACTAGATGTGAAGAAAGATATATTTCGACCTCGAGATGATAATGAAGAACTTATTGGTCCTGAAATATCATATCCTAGTGCAATTGGTGCACTTGTGTATCTTGCTAATAATACAAGACCAGATATTGCATATTCAGTAAATTTATTAGCAAGATATAGTTCTTCTCCAACAAAAAGACATTGGAACAGAATTAAGCATATACTCCGTTATCTCCGAGGACGATTGACATGGATTTATTTTATTCAAATAAATCAAATTTTGATCTAATTGGTTTTGCATATTCTAGATATTTATCTAATCCATACAAAGCTAGATCTCAAACAGGTTATCTATTCACATGTGGAGAAACTGTTTATCATAGCGATCGGTGAAGTAGATCATAACAGCCACTTTTTCAAATCATGCTAAAATTCTTACAATTCACGAGGCTAGTCGAAAATGTGTATGGCTAAAATCAATGATTCGGTATATTCGTGAAACATGAGGTTTGTCTTGTAATAAAAATCTTTCAACAATATTATACGAAAACAACACAACATGCATATCCCAAATCAAAGGATGATATATTAAAGGAGAAAAAACAAAGCATATTTCATCAAAGCTTTTCTGCACTCATGATCTTGAAAAAAATTGTGATATCACTGTACAACAAATTTATTTGAAAGATAACCTGATAGACTTATTTACAAAGGCATTCCCTACCGCAACCTTTGAAAAACTAGTGCACAATATTTGAATGCAGCGACTTAGAGATCTCAAGTGATGTTTCCACGAGGAGGAGTAAATATACTCTATTTTTTTCAAAAGTATTAGATTATATGAAATATGTACCATTTTTCCTTCATTGAGATTTTTTTCCCAATGGATTTTTTCCTAGTAAGGTTTTAACAAGACATATTTTATATATCTAATGGACATCTAAGGGGGAGTATTATAAATATTATGATAATACATGTTCATAAGATGTTCATGTTTAGTGTCCATTGACCATGTGCCTCTATTTCTCAAAGTATTGTCCATGGGTCTCAACATAACAAATTATTAGTGTCTATGTGATTAGGATTGGCAATGGGGTCGGGCCGGACCGGGGGAGGGTTCCACGTCCCCGTCCTCGATGGGGAATTTTATCCCCATCCCCGCCATTTCAAGACGGGGACGAAGATTCCCGTTTTCCCTTTTATTTTCCCATGGGACCTTTTTTTTTTAATTTTTTTTGTAAAATTATCTTTGATTTTGTCTTGGATATTTTAGTTGGGCTTAGAGGGTTAAATTAAAAACTACTCAATGTTAAAAGTTAAATATCTAATATATATAGAGAGAAGAGAGAAAATATTTAAAAATCTAATTATATATATATAAAAAAAAATATTTAAAAACCTAATCGGGGCGGGTCGGGTTGGGGAAGGGTAGGGATACCCTCCCCATCCCCATCCCGTCCCTGGTTCGGGGACCCTAACCAATCGAGGCGGTCCTCGCGGGAAATTTTACCGACCCTACATGTAATCCAGCTCCTACTTGCCAAATTGCCTATAAATAATGACATTTGATGGGTTTTGAAGATATACACAGTGGGCAAAGTCCATGAAAATTGTAGAAAGTGGAGAATTTAGAAAATTTTCTTATTTACTTTTGTTATGTATTAATTTTATATATTTATTTTAATATTTATTTATTTTATTATATATTATATTATATTTATTTTAATATTATATTTTATTGGTATCTGTGTTTCCTTTATGCTCCTCAAATTAGCAACCGCCATAATAAGTGTTTTTCATTTTACAATTGAGGACCCAACAATAGCAAATTTTAAATTAGTTTATTTTTTAAAAAGATAAATTTAGACTAAAATAAAATACATATAAAAGCTCAAATATAAAAATAAGATTTTAAACTTCTATTTAATTTTTCTTATGAAAAATACAACAAAAACCCATACAAAACTCTAGAAAAATGAAGCAAAAATGCAATTATACATGTATAAGGTTAAGATTATAATTTGTAGAGTGAATTTATTTTTAGTTAATATGTTTTAGATGTTTCAATTAATTACCTCATATAGTTTGTGCTTAATTTTAATTTGGTTCATGTATCATTAAAAGTAATTAGCATATACAGTTCAAATTTAGGCTATGTTTACCGATCTATAATGAAAATTGGAGTGATCGTAATGGGATTCCATTGATAAATCAATCGGAATGAGCCATAACAATAATAATAAAAAAAAAAACGTAATTGAATTACTTTTAATCATGTTTACTTAAAATTATGAATATGTCACATATACTGTTACCTATACCTTTATCATTACATTTTAAGATCAAATGATAATGGTAACAATAACGGAAAAGGTAAATGTAAACGTAAATATAACAATAAATATGAAAAATTTATAATTCTCATGATATAACCGTAATAATAATAGTATCAGTAACGATACCAATATAATTTTCAAATGCAACTAGATTGAACATCCTCTACTTATCAATTAATTTATATTCTTTTATTACATATTTGAAAATGGGTTCTAGATGTACGGAACACAAGTAAACAATATCATTATAATTAAATAGGACCCACTTCTCAAATTAAGATTGATTTGTTACCTTTCTTTTAGAGTAAACGTGGCGTTAGTTTTAATTCTGTCTTAGTTGTGTTAGTTAAACTTGACATGTAGTCCTTAAATTCTCTTTTACCCTTTGGAAAGTTCTCTCATTTACTCTCTTCCCTCTATTCGCTCAACCTTAAATCCTAATTTACGCAACTAACATAAAGTTAACCAATAATAAACAGAAAAAACATGAGTTCATTGAAATGCTTAAAATGGCATCAAAGCTTTAGGAATCTATAAAACGTGGCAAAATCACATGGCGATGGCCACTCAACTCTCTATTGGACCAAAATAGCACGTATGAACTATTGATAAAAGAGGTATGTTGTTCAAATTGTCCATCAAAATATGCATTAAAAAAAGAAAAAAATTTCTATATAATAGGAGAGAAATGAAAACTTTCTTTTTTTCTTCACTCACGAATCATAATCATAATCATATGCTCTAACTTCCTTCCCTTCCCTCCATATTGGATGTTTTTATTTTTTCATTCAAATACAATAACGGCTTATTTGATAACGTTTCCTTTTTTTTATTTCTTGTTTATGTTTATAATTTTTTTAAGAAACTGACTGGTGTTTTCATTTTTCGTTACTAAAATTTTAGAAATAATTTCTGGAAAAAAAAAAGACTAAATTTGATAGTTTCTCTATTTTATATTTTAGTTTTTCACATGGTCGAATGTTTTGGATATCTAAGATATTTAGATTTCACATGCTTCAATTTGATATCTAAATATCTTTTGGATACTTGATCAAGCATTATAAATTTAGGAATTAAATTAGTAATTTGATTAATGAATATATATAAGGAAGGTATGTTTTTATAATCTCAATTATTTTTAAATTTAAAATTTGATTTTATTGAATGAGGGCTTTTAGTTCAATCATTTAGAGGTGAAAGATGGAAGCAATGACCTAATTAGAATAATACTAGATATCTTATTCATTAAACTATATTTGAATTGAGTTCTTAAATATTATATATATATATATATATATATTTATCTTTACTGTATAATAAAAAGTGTAGTTGAGAATTATTTTTGGATAATATTCATGCTAGGTATAAATTTAATTATTTCTTCCCTTACTTATATTAAAATTAAAAGAATATTTACCTTCTAATAATAATTAAAACAAATCAATTAAATGGAAAAACATTATTTTAGTATCTTCCTATATCTTTTGTTTTAGTACAAATTGAAGGTGGGGAATTGTCAAAATAAATTTAGCTCAGTGATATTGACATGCACTCAATCTAAGAGGTTGGAGATTGAGGTTCAATCCCTCATCCTCTAATTATTGTACTTAAAAAAACATTATTGAAATCTTAATCGAATATTAAAAATACAATTTTAAATACTTATTTTTGTTTTTGAAATTGACTCGGCTTTCAAAATCACTTTTGTTTCTAGAATTTAAACATAGTTTTAATTTTGTTCATGGGTTTTCAAAATCAAAAACATTTTTTCATCTTAGTTTTTAATGTAGATTTCTTTTTAGGTTTCAAGAGAAACTTTTCATCTAGAATGTTTGAATTTAATCTTTCATTGGTCTTTGAAGTTTAAAATTAGTTTCTAATGGCTCTACTTCTAAGTAAAGTTGATTGTTAGTTGATATAATTTGTTAAAGTTTTGTTGATTGACTCTATATTTTTTCTAAGGCAGCTTGTGGTGATTTTTGTTGTTGTCACAAATATAGTCTTAATATCGGTCATAGACAATATTACTTTCTGTAGTATATTTTCTTTTCTTATCTGGAAAATTTCTACATATTTATTTTGCCTGTTATTTCCTTATTTAGGGTGTTGCTTATTATGTTCGATTGAAGACTTTGTTTCCTTTCTTGGCCACGATTTTAAAAGAAGAATAATGGTGTTCTTTTAGGGTTGCCCCACTTGTTTATGGTCTGAAAGTGTTTTTGTTCTTGATTTATGATTTGTGCAACATCGATATTTTTTTTTTATCTATACTCGTTGTATTCCGTTGTGCAATTGCATTGATTGAAACTTGCAATACTTTGAAGATAATTTCTACCTTAGGGGAAACCTAAAGTATTGTTGTTGAAAACGGATTCTCGGTCTTAGGGGGAGCCTAAGACTTCATTCTCGAGAAATAGTTATCTATCTTAGGAAGGATCTAAGATGCGTCAGTGAAGGGAGCTCACTGAGCTAACAGAAGATAATCAAGAGGAGAGAAGTCTCACATAGTATTGAAAACTGAAGTGTTCAATACTAATATTAACACACTTTGGGGAAGCATAAGTTCAATAAAGAGGGAGTTTCACATCTAGGGGAAGCCTAGGTGAGCCTAAGATCAATAGAGATGGAGTCGCACATCTAGGGGAAACCTAAGTGATCTATGAGTTGGGCTCTACATGAGTCACTGTAGTAGTCGTTGAATTACAGTTAAGTACTACGTTGTAATTGTTTGACTCTTTAATATTAGTGGATTATCTTTCTTGGGCACACTGCCCCCTAGACGTAGTTGGATTTCATCGAACTAAGTTACCAACTTTTGTGTGCCTTTACTTATTTTTCTTATTGTTTGTATTTTGTTATTACAATGTTTGTCTGTGCTTTCCATTCAACATCTGTGTTTTGAGTGATGAGTCATCTTAAAGCCTTTTCAATTGGTATCAGAGTGGGTCACTTTTATCTCAAGTGCTTTGATCATGAATGGAATCAAAGAAGGTGGCTCTATCACTAGTCCCCTACATTCTAGATGGAATAAACTATTCATATTGGAAAACTCGAATTACTGCCTTTCTGAAGTTGATTGATAGTCAAATATGGACAGCTATAGTTACTAGTTGGTCTCATCCTCACACCAAAACTGATGACAGAAAGGAAATCTTAAAACCTGAATTACAATGGTCTGAAGCTAAAGATGAAACATCATTAGGGAATTCTCAAGCTCTGAATGCCATTATTAATGGTGTTGATCGTAACATATTCAGACTGATTAATACGTGTGTCTCTGTTAAGGAAGTGTGGGATATCCTATCCATTGCCCATAAAGGAACTTCAAAAGTTAAAATGCCAAGACTGCAGTTGTTGATTGCAAAGTTCGAGAATCTTAAAATGTATGATGATGAATCAATTTCTGAATTTAATGCCCATAAAGTAACGGTGTTATAAAGAGAAACCAATCATTTTACGATCCGATCTTGTATAAACTCTTTATACAGGATACCCTCACTCACATGTCTCCACATGAACAATATGGCTCATATTGTCGGTAGCATTTACAACTCATGTAATAATTACAAAGTTGGTCGTATCCACAGTGCTATCAGGATAAGGCACCCAGCCTTATTCATTTATTGCAGACCTTTTAGGTTATAACTTGAAGATGAACCACTTGTATATCTACCACATGCTTTTCAAGTGACATCATATAACCTTGGATCTTAGTTTATTGGATTGAATTAATGCAGTTTGAATGTCAAATAAAATACCTCTTATTTTATTAAATAAATGATTTGTTCTTTAAAAAATACAAACTACAAGAGATACGAGATTTAGGACACTAAATCCAACAATCTGCCACTTGTCTTAAAGTGAGTTAGATGTACAGTATCAAATACAATACAATAAATAGGGCATACAATATACCCAATAAAATCTCCTACTTGACCTAGAGTAAATAACTCATATCCCATAGACCCAGACTTTCTAGGTGACTCTCTAAAACTTTACCTGTGAGAGCTTTTGTAAATGAACTAGCAACACTGTACTTCGAGACAATCTTTGTGATGATCACATCTCCTCGTTGCACAATCTCCCTAATAAGATGATATTTGTACTCAATATATTTTCCTCATTTGTGACTTCGGGCTCCTTGGAATTTTCCACAACACCACTATTATCACAATAAAGGGTGATGGGCAAGTTCATGTTTGGAATGACTTCCAAATCCATCAGGAATTTTCACAAGCAGCTACATATTCTACCTCCATAGTGGAATCTGCAATACATTCTTGCTTAATACTACACCATATTATAGCCCCTCCATTTAGAGTGAACATTGATCATGTTATGGATTTCCTAGAATCCTTATCAGTCTGAAAATCATAGTTAGTGTATCCTATAAGGATCAAATCCTTAGTGCCATACACAAGCATATAGTTTCTCGTTCTCCTCAAATACTTGAGAATAGTTTTAACTATAGTGATCAAATCCTAGATAGGATTGATATCTGCTGACCACTCCTACCGCATGGCAGATTTTGGGCCTAATACACAGTATAGCATACATAAGGTTACCTACTGCAGATGCATATGGAATCCACCTAATTTTTTCAACTTCTTGAGGTGTCATAAAACATTGTTCCTTAGACAAAATAATTTCATGCTAGAAAGGTAATAAACCTTTCTTGAAATTCTGCATTGAATACCTGACAAGCATTTTGTCAATATATGATGCTTGAGACAAGGCTAGTGATTTGTTCTTACGATCCCTAATGATTTGGATCATTAGAACAAACCGTGCTTCACCTAAATCTTTTATTTGGAACTGACAGCTAGCCATTCTTTAATTTTGGTAAAAAAACCTACAACATTTCCAATGAGTAGGATATCATCCATATACAACACTAAGAAAGCTATTAAACTGTTGATGATCTTCTTGTAAATACAAGATTCATCAACATTTTGATCAAAGCCATAAGATTTGACCGCAACGTCAAACCTCATATTTTAAGATTGAGATGCTTGTTTTAATCCATAAATGGCCCGATGTAGTTTGCAAACCTTTTGCTCTCGACCTTGTTCAATGAATTCTTCTGGTTGAGACATGTAGATTACCTCATTAAGATTACCATTCAAAGAGGCAGTCTTGAGATCCATTTGTCATATTTCATAGTCATAATATGTGGCTATGGACAAGAGAATCCAGATAGATTTTAGCATAGCAATAGGTGAGAAAGTTTCCTCATAGTTCACTCCCTCAACCTGGTATAACCCTTTGCTACTAATCTTGCCTTCAAGGTTTGCACCTTTCCATCTACACCTCTTTTTCTCTTGTAGATCCACTTGCAACCTATAGGTTTAACCCCATTACATTTATCTACAAGTTGCCAGACATAATTGAAGTACATAGAATCCATTTCTAGATTCATGGCTTTAATTCACTCATAATTGAAGTAAAAACAATTTATTCTCTTTTGGATCATAAATGTGACCACCTCTCGTTTTTTTTTAGTAACCTACAAAGAGGCATAATTTTGAACATGGTTCCAATTTCTTCGAGTTTGTCACAAGCACATATGTTGGACATCCCCAAATCTTGAGATGTCATAAACTACTTTTACGACCTCTCCATAATTCAAAAGGCATTTCATAAACACTCTTTGATGAAACTTAGTTCAAAATGTATGTTGTAATCTCAACTGTATAACCCTAGAATGGGATCGGTAAATAAGCACAACTCATCATAGATCGAACCATGTCTAACAGGATTCTATTTTCTCCTTTCTGATACACCAATTTGTTGAAGTATAACAGATGCTGAGAGTTGAAATATTTTCATTTCTATCATTTAGTTCTGGAATCCTATATCCATGTACTCTCCAGTTGGATCTGATCGAAGTGTTTTATCTTCTTACCCAATGAATTCTCAACTTCAGTATTATGCTCCTTGAACTTTTCAAGTGTATCAGACTTATGTTGCAACAGGTAAACATACTCATATCTAGAATAATTTTCAATAAAAGTGATGAAGTATTCAAACCCTCCTCTTGCTTTAACACTCACTGGATCACAAAAGTTTGAATTTGGCTCTATAACCTTTTCCAGAAAAAGGTAATTTTGTCATTTTTTTCTTCTAGACAAGATTTACACACTGGTAAAGAATTTTCTTCTAACTCGTTTAGCAGTCCATTCTTAACCAACCTCTCAATCCTATTGAGATTAATATAACCTAGTCTTAGATGCCAAAGATGAGCATTTTCTTTTGGAGAAACCTTTCTTCTTTTGTTTTGTGTGGTTGCAGTGCTGAACATTTCAACAATATGGAGCATTTTAGATATTAACGACCTTAGTACATATAAGTTACTTTCATTTGTAATAGAACATTTATCAATACTATTTTTCAAGACAAACACTTTATCATGAATAAAAGATATATTATAAGAATGTTCTAGAAACTTAATTCAAGTTCCTCTTAAAACTAGGAACATAGTTAACATTGTCCAACAATATAAACTTTGGATTGAAAAATAACTTTAAGCTCCAAACTACAACCATCGAGACGACCTCCCCTATTCCAACCCATACAGTCATCTCTCTCAGCCTCATGCTGCTTCCAAGAACTAGTTTCCTGTAAAGAAGTACAAACATGGTTAGTGGCTCTTGAATCAAAACTAATAAATTATATTTACCTTCTTTTTCCTTCTTCTTTTCGGCCAAGTACTTTGGGCAGTTACTTTTCCATGCCCATCTTGGTTGTAATGAAAACAGGTTCTCTTTGCAACCTTGACCTTTTTGCCTTCTTGGGCAACAACAGGTGGGATAACTTCCTCTTAGCACCTTTCTTCTGTAGGATTGTATCAGCAACATTGGAAGCACAAGGATCATCTAAGCATTCAAATTCACTAATTTTGGAAAAATATAAAGCATGCTCTTGTAGAAAACAAGTGAGTTTCAAGACATACCTCTTGTAGAACTTCTTCAAAGCTCCTTCTCCAGCTGCTATCTTCTCCGAATCTTGTTGCAGACCACCTCAAGATATTCTCCATTATTCACTTGGTGCTCTAGATTGAGTTGTGGGACTCAAAACAAGTTTGAATTAAGGGATGAAGGAGAAAAGCTCACTGTAGCAACCTTGTTCAAGAACCCTTTCTTCAAATCAAATTTTCTCTAAAATTCTCTATAGATTGCATCATCGTTTTTCACTCCAATCTCTTCATTATATTGCAGATTCAACATGCAAAGGAGTGAGCTGCATGAGTTGTAGCTCATGCTTGGAGAAAACAAAGCCAATAAGATGCATTATGTATGAGCTACTTCAAAGATGGATAATGGTAAATCTTCATTTTCCATTTTAAGTGTTTTGTTTTCTTCTCTCTTTTCAATTTTATCTCAAAAATCAAAATTTGATTTTATTAAATCTATTTTGATTTTAAAAATAAAAAAATTTAATTAATTTCATAAATTAATTATTAAATAAAACTTAATTAATTTAATATCAAATATTAAATTAATTTTAACACATGTCCATCTTTATATATTTAAATCAAATTTAAATATATATAAATTCTCCTATTCAGTCTAATTCTCAAATTAAACATATAATTACTAATTTCCTTAATTCTAATTTGAATGTTTCAAATTAACTTATCACGCTATTATAGAGCTAGTCCGTTACGAGCTAGTAGGGGGACTTCGCAGAGCTACAGATCATAGGCTATAACGATCCGAGCTTAATTGGCTAAACTCATTAGACCAAATTAATCTCCATTCGTTAACTAATGGGTTACTCCACTAAAGCCCATAGTTGCACTTTCCTCACTGTAGATATACTATGTCCACATGATTTAACCATAATCAGCAAGTCGACCCTTCACAGATTGTTCGTAATAACGGTTGGGTCAAATATCTGTTTTACCCCTGAGATTACGTCTTATTCCTCAAGTCCTTATTGATCCTCTAATGAACAACTGGTTTGTGATCCAATCACTAAACCAAACTCTCTCAGCCCAGTGAGAGGGTGGAACCCCTTGTTCAAGACCTGGATTCAGTACTAGAGAAAACAACCTTTCTCCTATCCCTAAATCGGATAGGCGTAAACTCCATCTTGCACCCTATGTCCCCAGCTATCTATCCGGACTTACCCCTGAAAGGGGAGTCTTATTGAGTTAGCACTATTGAGTCAACCCTCAACTATGCAAATCTAAGGGCAATCCCAAATAAACAGGAGTTCATAGTTAGTTCAGGATTAAGAATGAGTTACCTAGGTCATCTAGGTGAAATAGTCAATCTTAAACAGTAAACAGCGTTACCAGAATAAAGTGTTACCAAAATAAGGTACCCAACCTCATTCATGTACCATAGATCATTTTGACTATTTACTCGAACCCGATCCACTCTTATGTCTCCACATAAAGTTCAAGTACTCCTACAATAGTCATGGGTCTTAGTTTATTGGATTTAGACTTTCATACAATTTATGAGATCAATAACAAGTATATTGATTATAGAAAATGTTTATCATTTTACAAACTGCGAGTTTTTAGGACATAAAACTCAACATCTTCTTCTTCCATTTCATAAAGCCAATGGAAGAAGGCACAGACTTAGTCCAAGAGGTAGAACCTTTGCGAAAAATTTTTGAGGAACTGGCAAAATTTGCCTCCCCTTATTGTCCTTTGACTTTCATCGTGGACTCGTAAGTCTAGCTCGTTGAAAAGGGTGGTAAGATTATATTCAATCTTGTTCATGACAGCATTGTTATGGAACTGAAGGTAACTCTTCGGAAGAGCTTCCAGAATAAAGCTTACCTTGTTGGACTCGTCGACAGCCCGTTCATCTAAACCACATTGAAGTGGCCGTCATGTTAAGAACATGTTCCCTAACAGATGATCCCTTGTTCATTCAGGCATTGAAGATGTGCTTCAGAGCATCATGCTTGAGATGTGTAGCCGTTGGCCGAACATCCTATGCAATGACTCCATGATCTCGCGTGCAGTGATCATGTGCTCATGATTTTTAGCTAAGACCTCAGTCAAGCTTGCCAAAATAAAGACCCTAGCCTTATCGTTGGCCTTAATCCATTTGTCATAGGCTTCATAAACGTTTCGTGAAGCAGTGGGTCTAAAAACTAGAGGATATTTCTTTTTTAGGATGAATTTGAGGTCGTTGATGACCAAGACGGTTTTTAATCGTATTTTTCCATATTGCATAGTTTTTCTCGATTAATTTATCGATGGCAAGCAAAGAAATAACCACACTAGTCATGATTTAGATGATGCTGATTCACAATAAATTATCTATATTAGATATGCAAAAAATCGTTTTAATCCAATAAGTTTAGCAAAAGAAATATTGAGCCCCAACATCATTTTATTTTTCAATGATACTTCAATGATTTATAATAAATGCCACCTCGAGGTGAATAGTTACTCCTTCACTAAATTGAGATATTCTCAATCAAATATTACACCAGACTAACTTGCATTCCTATAATATTTAATTACCATTGATTTGGTCTAGAAATCATTAACTACCTTAATGTTTTCTTGTAAGTATAACCCTTCATTTTCAACCCTATAATCCTGTCCCAACCAATCTGCCCCAGGGTAGAATGTAATTGGTGTGATTGATTATAGCGATCTTTTCCATTTTTGGAGTTTGTTGTGCCTCTTTCCTATGTAAACACCTTCCTAAGGGGGATGCTCCCAGGGCACCATGAGGGCAAGCATGGAAAAACATTTCAAACCAATGAAGGAGACCGAAGGATGTGTTCATACACATCCTTCTCCCACTTACTATAAACACTTTCTTCATCCACCTTGATATTGATCAATGCAAATACCTTCCTAAGGGAGGGTGTGCCCAGGGCACCATGAGGTCAAACATGAATCTCACCTTGTGAACTTTTAGAGAGAACGTGAGTGAAAAAATTGTTGGGTTGTATGAAAACTCGTAGTTTTGTAAATACTAAACAGATACGAAGTTTATTCAGACAAGTGTTGTTGATTGTTTAATAACTCTAAATCCAATAAACTACGAACTCCTGGCTATTGTCATGAATCTTGGACTTTATGTGGAGACATAAACTTGATCAAGTTCAAGTAAAATAGCCTAAACTGTCTTTAGTACTTGGATTAGGTTGGGTACTTATTTCTGGAGATACTATTGAATACAACTAGCTTTATGATTGTTACAAATGTTGTAAAGTGTCCTAAATAATGTGATCAGTTCGCTCATGTAGAGACATGTAGGCAGGGGTATTCTACACGATGAGATTGTATAAGACAAACCACGAAATAATCACTATTACGTATTAACACCATTTACTATTAACACTGATTAATTTCACTTCTTGATGACCTAGATAACTTGACCTGAATCCTGAGTTGTCTATGAACTTCTGTTTACTCGCGATTGTCCCTTGAGATTGGGTAGATGGCTAGGGACATAGAATTTTCAAGATGGAATTCACTTCTACCCATGTTAAGGATAGTAGAAAGGTTGTTTCCTTAAAGGCTGATCCCGAAGGGGCCCAATCCTCTCGTTGGCCTGAGAGGGAATGGATTTAGTGATTATGACCCTAAATCAATTGCTCATTAGAGGGACAGTGGTACTTAAGGAGAAAAGATGTAACTCAGGGGTATTTCGGTATTTGACCTAGTTGAGGTTACGAACAACCATTGAATGATCAACTTATTGATAACGATTATATCAAATGAACACATAATATATCTACAGTGAGGGGAGTGCAACTATAGGCTATAGTGGATAGTCCTGTTAGTTAACGAATGTTGATTAACTAGGTTAAAGAGTTTGACCGGTTAGTCTCGGATACTTGGAGCCCATGATCTGTAGGTCCATCGGGTCTCCTTGCTAGCTCAATACTGACAAAATTGAAGAATTAGGTGAAGTAAGAATTTGAAATGTTCAAATTCAGGTTTTAGGGAAATTGTATTTTATATGAGATATAATTTACAATTAAATAATTAATTTATTAATTTATTAATTTATTATTTTTTAGAGTATACTTCATCATTAGCATAAAAGTGTTTTCTAAAATTTGATTAATGTGAATAATCAAAGCTAGGTGTCAAAGACAATTTAATATGTGATATTAATTTTTTTTTCATTTTTATTTAATTGAAATTGTTTTAATTAAATAATTTCTAAAATTCGAAAATTGTATTTCATTTTTTAATAAAAAATTAGTTAGTGGAAGAATTCAATTGTTGTATTTTTCCACTAAGTGGACTTAAAAGTAGCATTTTTCAAGCTTGATTGACACCTAGAGATTACATGCTAGTGGAGTTTGAGGTGGAAGACATGCGAAATGGGATTTTGCATGTGTTCTTCTCTACAAAAGGCTTTGTTTTTTAAATTTGCAAGACTAATGCTTCCTCAATTTTTAACCTATAATCTTCCACCTCATTTCTCTTTACTCTCCTTCTTTCTATAATGAAATTCTCTTATTTTCACTAACAAGACGGTCCCACGACCGTGTTCTTCAACTAAAGAATAGCGGAGATTTACCATGGGTGGTGTCGTTCGTGCACAGGAGAGGAAGTTTGCGGTGGAGTCTTCAAAGGTTATATATTTTTTTTTATTTCTTTTGCATGCTTAATCTTGTTTTTATTGTAATTAGAACGTTGTCGATTTTATCGCTTTTGTTGTACGTTCGTTCTTTATGTTCCATAAAAAATAACATATCATATACATATTTTTCCTTCCACTATGTTTTTTTTTTAAAAAAAAAATGGGTTTATTAACTTAGAAAATTCCAGCTAATTAATTAAACTAAGTCCTTGTTAATTTGCTCAATATAATGATTATATTGAATATTTTAAAAATATGTGATTTTGTTTATCTACAAAAATATTTATTGCATGCTTATAAAATATTTTACTAATTCACCTCCCAGGTCGGTTCCCAAGCAAAAATATTCCGTTTCCGTCAGCTTAAATACCCTAGCCTAGACAAAACGCTCCTTGACAAAGATCCCTTATAGATAATTATTTTATAAATTTAATCTTTTAGGAGTTCATTTTAATCCTATTAAAAAAATTAAAAGATTAACCTATTTCTAATCATATTATAAATATCTTTGAAATAAGTCTAAGTGAATTAATCTTAAACCATTTAAAATTTGTTTGGACCTATGTTTGCATGCAACTCTTGATTATATATTTTAATTTAGTTCATTAAACTTATAGCCATTATAAAATAATGAAATCATTAAAACCTATAATTTGCATCTAATGACAATAATTAAATATCACAATTATATTTATCTAAGTAATGTCATGCTCAATGCAATGTTTATTTTCATCTAACAATAGTAACACTTATAATTATCATCCATGAAAATAAACATACATATTCATTTTCATTAAAGAATATGACAATTATATTATTACTAATGAAAATAATTTACATGCTATATAACAATTATATTCTAGTCAGTATGATGCATGAGCATACTTAACTAATCATGCAACCATATAATATAACACTTGTATTAAAAAGATGCATGAATCATGTTTATCCTAAGATGGGATTTTAAATCTATATGGCATACAATATGCAACATATAAATCATATAATTTAAACATACATCTCATGCACATTAAACAATATAAAAGGTATTAATAGACCGATGTTTGGCATCATAAACTTAATTAAATTAATATAACTAATTTATATTAATCCAATTAATTAAAATATAAAAAATTACATCTAAAACCAAGGAAAAATGGAAGGATGGCTTGAACTTGTGACCGCTCAAACGAACTCTACGCACATTAACTGCTTCGGAGCGTCGTGAAGTTGTAAGGTAGAATAAAGCAATCTGCTTCGAATTTGCACTGAAAACCTCCGTTCTTCATCCCAATTGTCAACAACACTTGCGAAACTTGTGACCCGGACTTACAGACTCAATTACTGATTTAAATGTCAAAAAACAACGGGCCCTTACATGATCAAATCAAGTAAAACGAGTCTATGTGCTAAATACCTAAAACATCTATTAAGCCAAAAAGTCCTAAATGAATTTTACAGTGATCATCACATAAAGTTAGTACAAAAATTCACCCACCATTTTCTCTAATTTTTGTTTCTAAAAATCAAAAATCAAGATTGCAAAAATTGGCTCTGATACCAATTGAAGGGAATTGGATTCCTGTGGAAGCGTGCGATCGTTGTGCAATTTGAAAATCGATTTTATAGAACAGAAAGTCAGTTAACTATACAAACATAGGATAAATATTAAATAAACCTAAGCATGCTTCTAATGAGGAAGAAAGGGAATAAGAGAACTCACCTTTGAAGATTCCCTTTCTCTAAATTTTCACCTCCTTTGGTCACGAACAAATTCGAACATCTCAATGAACAAAGACATCACCGCAAGAGTTTACCCATTATGCTCTAGGATTCCAAGGAGCTGGAGCTAGATGTATGGGCTCTAATACCTTGGAAGAGGGAAGAAAGGTTTAGGGAATGCTCTTGAGAGAATAGAGAGAATATGAGAGTGGAGGCTAGGTTATTTCACAAAAAAATAAAAAATAAAAAAAAATTCTACCCTAAATGAGTTATAATGATATATTTATAGGAAGAAGGTAACCCCCTCTCTAGGCTTTCCACTCTCCACCATTTGTTAATTGATCAATGAACATATAAATTAAATAACTATATGATAAATCATATTTAATATAGAGTTAATTAATTAACATATAAATATCACATATTTATATGCATACATCTCTCTTACACTATAATTCTTTATAAATCCAATTTATATGAATTTAATATTTGAATCATGCAAATATATTTCTCTTATATAGTTTGAATTATAGATCATATCTATAATTAACCATATTCTATAATGTATCAAAATATACTATATATCAATCATATTAATATAGAATGCCTTTAAGTAATTTGAACAATTCAAATCATTCCTCATTACTATCTTTAACAAGCTAACAGAGAAACCTCATGGACCTACAGATTAGAGGCTCCAATTATATGAGGTTAATTAATTAAACTCTTTAATAAAATTAATCAATATTCATTAACTATCAGTCACTCCACTAAAGACCGATAGTTGCACTCTTCGTACTATAAATGTATTTTTGTGTTCATGGATATAACTAATTAATAGTGAATCGACCATTCATAAATTGCTCATAACTATAGCTGGGTCAAAATATCGTTTTACTCCTGTAGTTACATTTAACTCTTTAAGTACCAATGATTCCTCAAATGGACAAACAGTTTATAATCTAACTATAAACTAACACCCCACATGCCAGGGAGAGGTTTAAGCCTCATTGTTCAAGATTTGGAATCAGCTGTTAAGGGAGCAATTTTTCTACTTTTCCTATGATCGGAAAAGAGTAAATTTCTTCTTGTGTAGATGTGTTCCCAGCTCCCTACTCAAACAAATCCCCAAAATGGTAAGCTTGTGAGTCGGCTAACTTGGTCACTTTCACCCATACAAATCAAAAGATTGTCTTCATAGACAGAAGTTCACAACTCACTCAAGATTAAGATCACGTCACCTATGGTCATCCTAGTGAAATGTTGATTTCTTCAAGTAACGGTGTTATAAAGAGAAACCATCATTTCCCGGTCCAATCTTGTATAAACTCTTTATATAGATACTCCTACTCACATGTCTCCATATGAACAATATGGCTTATATTGTTTATAACATTTATAAGTCATGTAACAATTACAAAATAAGTCGTATGCATTGTGTTACCCGGATAAGGCACCCATTCTTATCCATTTACTATAGATCTTTTAGGTTATAACTTGAACATGAACCACCTATATGTCTATCACATACTATTCAAGTGTCATTATATAACATTGGATCTTAGATTATTAGATTGAATTGATGCAGTTTGAATGTCAAATAAAATATCTCTTATTTTATTAAATAAACAATTTGTTCTTTTAAAATACAAACTACAAGATATGTGAGATTTAGGACACTAAATCCAACATCCTCATCATATGAGATTTTTTAGTATGATGTATATCTAGAAAATGTCAAGATGCTGCCAAACGTGTGTCTAGTAATTTTTTTTATCAAGCTCTTTATAATAAATGGCAAGATGATCTGAAACTCCTTGATGTGCAAAAAGAAAGAATTGAGACTTTGTTGACTACAAATCACAGACTTATGTCTATTATTACAGATTTGAAGTGAGGTCCTACTGAAGCTAAAGCTAAGAAGGATTCTATTTGTAAAAATGTCTGAATGCTGAACACTGATACTAAGTCTCTGGAGAAAATATTGACAAAAAGGAAGATAGACGGCGATAATTTTAGGCTAGGTTTTCCAAAAAGTTAAAGTCAACATAATAGACAGTCTCATCTCAAGGGGAAACAAAAGATTGAATTTGTTAGAGCTCAGTATCTAGAGTCTTATGGGTTTACAAGAACATCCCCCAACAATTCAAAATTAGTCAATAGAAATTACAAATCAAGATGAATTTTTCACTATATTTGGAAGAATAAGCCATAAACATCATTTTTTGTATTAATTGTTGAAAACTCTTCACAGATCTACAAACTCAAGCAAGGCTCCTCACTCATCTCGAAATAGATATCAAAGAGAGTCAAAATTAAAATAGGTTTTGATAGTGAAAAAATTCTCAGAATAAATGCAATATTGTATTAACATCCCTCATATTTTCTACCAGAGGAGATTGATATTTGGATAGTGAGAGTTTTAGATATATGGCTGGTGAAAAAAACTATTTGTCTAACCTCAAATCTATCAGCTCGGGAAAGGTCACATTCAGAGATGGTACTTCAAGTAAGATCATTAGGAAAGATAAACTTAATTATCCAGGTCTTTCATTCTTGAATGGTGTAATGCTAGTTGAAGGGCTCACTACTAATCTTATTAGCATCAGTCAGTTGTGTAATCAAGGTCTGAATGTGAGTTTTAAAAAAGACTTGTCACAAACGACGCTATAGCTCATGTTATGATAGGTACGCGTTCATCTGATAATTGCTACTTGTGAAATCCTGACAATGTTTCACAGGATTGTCATCTCCCACAAGAAGATGAAGCAAGTCTGTGCCATAAACGGCTCAGGCATGTGAGCATGAAGTCTATTCAAAAGGCACTAGCAAAAATGTTATATTGGGACTTTTATCCTTACCTTCTTCGACTGTAATTATTTGTGGTGACTGTCAATCAGGTAAACAAACTCATACTCTACATAAACAAATTTCTCATTCTAGTTCAACATGTATCTTGGAACTTCTCCACCTGGACCTTATAAGACCAATGCAATCAGAAAGTCTGAGAGGTAAATGATATGTGTTAGTTGTTGTTGATGACTTCTTTAGATATACTTGGGTCTATTTTCTTCGCAAAAAGTCAGATGCATTTACTATTTTTCAACCGTTTTGTCTCCATTTACAATGTAGGAAAGTTTTGAATGTGATACGAATTAGGAGAGATCATAGTAAGGAATTCAAAAATTCCCACTTTGCTATGTTATGTAATTCTACTGGGATTCACCATGAATTTTCTGCTCCAATCACTCCTCAACAAAATGGGGTTGTAGAAAGGAAAAATCGTATTCTTCATGAGATGGCTCAAGTGATGTTACGTGCTAAATATTTTCCATTCCATTTTTGGGCTGAAGCTATGAAAGCATTGGATGTTATCCGTTTCTAGGCCCTCTGAGTTGCTTTGGGTCTTGTGTTTTCTAAAGGCATAGCAATAAATCTAGTGGGCCGGTTAGAGGTAGAACTTGGTGAAGGATCTCATACCAAGAGTTCCATGAGCGTGTTCAGATCGCTTCGATCTCACCGTGACCAAAATACAAATTATATACATTCAACACATACAGTTATGCAAATAAATCTAATTATCGACATGCTCAGAACAAGATAAATAACAGGGAAAGGATTCCATACCAGTTGAAGACTATCTACAAACTTCAGAATCCCAATGCAGTAGATCCCTCCAACAGATCTACCAACGTTCGGCAGGAACGTTGACTGCAGCAGCACGATCAACACGAACACGAACACCGCAACGGGGACGACACCACCACTAATGAGCCCCGGGTATTCTCGGAGTGAAAACCCAAAAGGTGGGCTTTGGTGAATTTGGTAGAGGACGGAGGAAAAACGAGTCGTGTAGGCGATAAGCAAGTGGGAGAGAAAACAATGCTATCGTATAGCAAAAGTGTTTATCCCATAGAGGAGCTACACGATCGTGTAGGAAATGTTGAGCGATCGTTTAGGAAAAGGTGTACGATCGTTTAATTAAATCGCGAGGTGGACGATCATTTAGGCGGAGAAGCAACTATCATATAGGCTCTCGAGCGATCGTTTCACGAAATCTTTTGGGCGGAAGAATGAATACCGATTGCACGATCCAAAATGAAAACTATTTTTCATTTTTAATTCATCGGTTACCATAACCGATGCTGCCCACTACCCACGTCAGAACGTGGAAAAAATGATTAATTATCATATAATTAATCAATTAATTAATTAATAAATATAATCATATTATATTTATATCCTATAGTTTGATATCACATATCTACTATAGTATTTTCTCCTCTACTTGATATAAATCATATTTTTATCTAATTTCTTCCAAAATAATGTATCTCATACATTTAGCCAATTATATCATTTATAATTATTAAGTCCAGTTATATCATATATAATCGAACTTTCTCTTGTCAATTTGAATATTTCAAATTAACCCAAATACTGGTTCTCGACTTTATCCAAGCTACCCAGGGGACCTAATAGACCTTTGGCTCGAAGCTCCAACGATACGTGAATAGCTGACTATAGCCACGAGACCCACCGTCCGTTAACTGTCAGCCATTCCACTAAAGACTAATAGCTGAATTCTTCTTACCACAGATATATTTCTATGTCCATGGGATATAACCAATCATGAGTACAATGACCCTTCATAAATACTCGTAAGTACAGCTGAGCCAATTTACCGTTTTGCCCTTGTAGTTACATCTCACTCCTTAAGTACCATTGATTCCTCTAATGAACAATACAGCATAGTCCAACTATGTGTGAACACCTCTCGGGACAGGAGAAGGTGTGTGGCGCTACATAGCCGGAAAAATATGTGGCCATGAAATAGGGATTAAGTGGAATAGAATTGACAAGTTCCGGAGTCAACCCTTAGCCATCTATCTACTTACCCCTGCCTCAGGGAAGGAGTGAGTTCCATCTTGTGTAGCTGAGTTCCTAGCTCTCAAATTAGACGAATCCCCAAAATGGTAGGTTTTAATCGGCGACCTGGCCACTCGCACCCATACAAATCAAAGAACCGCCCTCAATGGCAGAAGTTCCCAACTCACTCAGGTTTGAGGTCATGTTACTTATAGTCATCCTAGTGAAGTGAAGTCTCTGTCAAGAACTTCCTGAGCCAAACAGCCTCCTTAGCAGCTTCACAAGCCGCTACATACTTCGCCTCCATAGTGGAGTCGACGATGCACCCCTCTTAGTGTTTCGCCACACTACAGCTCCTTCATTAAGAGTAAAGATTGACCCTGATATGGACTTGCAAGAGTCTTTATCAGTCTGAAAGTCAGAATCTGTGTATCCTATAAGGATCAAATCCCTCAAACCATACACAAGCATGTAGTCCCTCGTTCTCTGAAGATACTTGAGGATGTTTTTCACTGTGGTCTAGTGACCCTAGCCTGGGTTAGACTGATACCTACTGACTATGCCCACAGCGTAGAAGATGTCTGGATGAGTACAGAACATCGCGTACATCAAACTGCCGACAGTAGACGCATATGGGACTCGTCTCATCTCCTCAACCTCTTGAAACGTCTTAGGACACATGTCCTTAGACAAAGTGACTCCATACCTAAACGGTAGTAGGCCCCTCTTAGAGTTCTACATCGAATACTTGAGCAACATCTTGTCAATGTACGATACCTGAGACAGTGCTAGCATGTTGTTCTTATAATCCCGAAAGATCTATTTACCTAGAACAAACTAAGCCTTTTCTAAATCTTTCATTTGGAATTGGGTCGCTAGCTAGTTCTTAACTGCAGTCAGTAGACCTACATCATTCCCAATGAGTAGGATCTCGTCTACATACAACACTAGGAAGACTACTGAAGCGTTGATGATCTTCTTGTAGACACAAGGTTCATCAACGTTTTGGTCAAAGTCATACAACTTGATCGCAGTATCAAACCGTATGTTCCAAGATTGAGATGCCTGTTTCAGTCTATAAATGGATCGATTTAGTTTGCAAACCTTTAGCTCTTGACCTTGGGCTATGATCTCTCAGGCTGCACCATATAAATGGTCTCCTCAAGATTACCATTCAGAAAGGCCATCTTGACGTCCATTTGCCAGATCTTATAATTATAATAAGCTGCAATGGACAGGAGGATGCGGATCGACTTTAACATGGTAATAGGCGAGAAAGTCTATTCATAGTCGACTCCCTCTACCTGGGTATAACCCTTTGCCACAAGTCGAGCCTTGAAGATCTGTACCTTCCATCAGCACCCCGTTTGCGCTTGTAGATCCATTTACAACCTATAGGGCGAACCCCATTAGGCTGATCTACAAGATCCCATACTAAGTTGAAGTACATTGACTCCATCTCGAGATCCATGGCCTTGACCCATTCATCCCGATCAATATTCTCCATTGCCTTCTTATAAGACAATGGATCCTCAACGTCGCCATCTGCTACCATAGCAAGGATTTTCGTGAAACCCATATAGTGAACGGATGGGTTCGCAACCTTTCCACTACGTTGAGGTTCGCTCAACTCTTGAGGTGGAACCAACCTACTGGATGAACTCTCATCAACAACTCTTGTTGATGTAGCAGGCTCTTCAACAACTCTTATTGAAGTTTCAGTTGTTTCATTAGAAAGTTCACGTAACACGACTTTACTTCGTGGACTGTGCTCCCTTATATGATCCTCCTCTAGGAAAGTAGCGTTTGTTGAAACAAACACTCTATTTTCCATCGGATCATAAAAATAACCCCCTCGTGTACCTTTGGGGTAGCCTACAAAAAGGCACAACCTCGACCGTGGTTCGAATTTCTTGGGATTAGCCTCAAGCACATGTGCAGGGCAACCTTAAATGTGGAAGTGACGTAAACTAGCTTTACGCCCGTTCCATAACTCCAAAGGTGTTCTTGCAATACTCTTGGAGGGAACACAGTTGAGTATGTACACCGCAATCTCCACTACGAAACCCAAAACGAGTCCCGTAAGGAAGCGTAACTCATCATCGAGCAAACCATGTCTAACAAGGTCCTATTTCTCCTCTCCCCTATACCATTCTGCTGAGATGTACCCGGCGCTAAGAGTTGGGAAACGATTCCATGTTCTATCAAATAGTCCTGGAATGCGGAGTCCAAAAACTCTCCACCCAGATTCAATCGAAGTGTTTTAATCTGTCTATCTAATGCGTTTTCAACTTCACGCTTGAACTCTTTGAACTTTTCATAGGATTCAGACTCCATTGCATAAGATAAACATACCCGTACCTGGAGTAATCATCAGTAAAACTGATAAAATACTCATAGCCACCTCGGGCTCGCACATTCATAGAACCACAAAGGTCAGAATGTACTAACTCAAGAGGCTCCTTGGCTCTAGAACTTTTCCAGTAAAAGGTCGTTTAGTCATCTTACCCTCAAGGTAAGTTTCACACACTGGCAAAGAATTTTTCTTCTAACTCACTTAGAAGTCCATTCTTCACTTATCTCTCAATCCTATTGAGATTGATGTACCTTAAACGTAGATGCCAAAGTTGGGCATTTCTTTTGGAAAAATTCGTCGACGTTTTGATTGATTTACAACATTTCTAAAAATTTCAGTATTATGGAGGGAATTAATGGCTAACGCCTTAGCATTATATAAATATTCCAATCAAAAGATATAGTATATTTACATTGTAATAAACAATTTACAGAATAAAGTTCCTTTTTAGGTCAGGAACAATAATACATCATTTAAAACAAGAAACCTATTCTGTAAAGCTAACTAGAGTCCTCCGACTGCCACAACTGAGACGATGTACCCGGTGCCACTCGCATCGTCATCTCACCAGCCTCTAGCTGTCACCAAATCTAATCCCCTGAAAAGAAGAACTGGTTAGTGGCACCTGAATCAATTATTCAAGCAGAATCATCATTCTCCACTAAACAAGTTTTAAGCATAAGTAAATCACATTTACCTTTATCGGCCTTGGCCTTAGTCTTGGCTGCTTTCTTCTCTTTCAGATACCGAGGACAGTTTCTCTTTCAGTGTCCATCTTAGTTGCAGTGGAAACATTTTCCTTTTGCAACTTGTGGATGCCTCCTTGGGATAACAGGCGGTGGTTTAGCAGGTGCCTTCCCTTTTCCCTTACCACTCTTCTTCTTCTTCCCCTTTGCAGAGTTAAAAGCAGAAGGTGCAGACTTTGTTCCTGAGGTCGAACCTCTATAGAACGTTCTGGAGGTTGAAACAACATTTGCCTCACCCTTCTGCCTCTTCTTACTTTTCAGTAAAGATTGGTACGTCTACAACTCGTTGAGGAGAGTTGTAAGGTTATACTTCACTTTGTTAAGAATAACATTGCTAACAAAATGCAAGAAACTCTCTGGCAAAGAATGCAAGATTATGCTAACCTGGCTGCCCTCATCGATGGTAGACCCATTCAACTCCACCACATTAAAGTGGACCATCATGTTAAGCACATGTTCACGAATAGAGGTGCCTTCTTGCATTTTGGATTTGAATATGTATTTAAGAGCCTCATGCATAAGCTGTTCAGACGGTTGTCCAAACATCCCCCGCAGGGACTTCATGATCTCACGTGCTGAGACCGTAGGCTCATGTTTCTTGGCCAAGACTTCAGAAAGACTTGCCAAGATGTAGACTCGGGCCCTCTCATTCGCCCTTGTCCATCGCTCGTATGCCTCTCGAACATTTCGAGCGGCATTTGGAGCTGGAATAGGAGGACAAGCCTCCATGAGAGCGAACATGAGATCCTCAATGATTAGGATCGTCGTGATCATGTGTTTCCATGTTGAGAAATTATCGCCAGTAAGTTTTTCAATGCTTAACAACGATAACATGGTTGGTGCCATTTGAAAATGTTGCTGAAAATACGAACAAAACTTTATTAGATTTTGCTAAACCACTTTTAAACCAATTAGTTTTGCAAAATAGTTTCAAGTACCCTAAGTTATAGACTTCTATTTTGCAATGATGCCCTAGTGAGGCAGGACAAATGCCACCGGTGGGGTGATCAGTTGCCCTTTTGCTGAGATGAGACATTCTCAACCATTAGGCAGAACCAACTCTTGGAACTGAACCTAACAGCCACCATTTTTCGGTCTAAAATCGTTAACCTTTAACTATTCCACATAAGTGTAACCCCTCACTTTCGGTGCCAGAGTCCGCCCTAATGCGCTTACCGTAGGGAAAAGACATATTAGGACAAGAGACTAAGTTACCTTATCCTCTTACAGGAGATCAAATAAAGAAATGCGCAAAACTGTCATCCTTTAGGTGGACACTCCCAGGGTATCTCGAGGCGATGCGCAGTAACTTTATTCAACCTAACAAGGGAGGCCGAGGGATATGCTGTTGCACTTCCCGCTCCCACTTACTATGAACATTCTCTCCATCCACCTTGATATTAACCTACCCAAATACCATCCGTTGAGGGGACACACCAAAGGTGCCACGAGGCCGAGGATAGATCTCATAGTGTGAACTATTTAGGAGAAAAGTGAAAGGTTTAAGTGAAGCATCTCATGCCCCAAGTACCTCCTACTGAATGTTCTACCTAAGGTTTCATTAACCGAGACAATCCAGCTACTAATTTTAGTCTAAGTCATCTTTTTAAACTCTGCTCATAAACAACGTTTGTCTATGAAATATGAACAAGTTCAAGTAGTCACATTTAAACACTTTAATGGACTGTCCTTAACTTGCATGCATGCATTAAATCTATCTAATTCACCTTTGCAGGTAAGTTCCCAGGTAGAGTGTTACGTCTCCGTCAACTTAAATACCCCAGCTTAGACAGAACTCGCCTTAGCCAAAAGGTCCCTTATAGATAGATTTGCTACACTTTAACCTTTTATTAGCCAATTTAATCCTATTAAACTGATTAAAAGATTAAAGCCTTAGGGTCGATAATTGTATTAGAACCGTGATCTTAGGTCTATGTGATCCAAGTTTTAAGCACTTTAAAACCATGAATTAAACCTAAGTGAGCATGCATGTATTTCTTATTTCTTTTAGTTTTAATTTCTCTTTAACTTTTAAAAGGAAACAACTAAAGCCATTGCGCATAACGAGGCATTTATAACATTTATAAAATAACCTAGGTGTCATGTTTCATGCAATGTCCGGTCATTACTATATATAACTTTTATATAATGCGTAACAACCAAGCAAACATGCTATCATTCACCTTTATACTATAACTATTATAATATAAAGATGATGCATGTCAATGCTTTTTATGCATGCATAAATATAACTCTTATATTATATGATGCATGTGCATACTCTTATATAATTAAATCATGCTTTTCTAAATTATAACAATTACAATAAAGAGATAATGCATGACCATTGCATAAACTAAGGTGGGATTTACTATATGTATATACCATATGACATATAAAAAACATACATCGCATGTAATAAACAAAGGATTAATGGATGCTTTTGGGATGTTTAGCTTCGTTTTGATTTAAATCCTTTTGCGGTTGTTTGTAAAGACCCTTATGTTTTTGGGCATTAATAATCGTTATCAAGTCTGTATTCAAAGTTTGTTTGAAGTTTTTGAGTCGTTCGTCGAAGTTCTGCGCAAAGGTTGCGGCTCTTCGAGGAAGGAGGCGATCTATTGTTGATCGCATCGTGTAGAAGAAGTTCTACGCAATCGCTGTCCATCGCATCATAAAGATGAAGGAGTACGTGATCGCTAATGAATGCATCGGTTAAATGATGGGGAATGCGATCAAGAGTTGGTTGCATTGGGTTGACAATCCAGTACGTGATACTCAGCGATCTGCATCTGTTATAAAATGAATCTAGCCAAGCCTTAATTGAATCTTCGTTTGGCAGTCATAATCTGCATTTGTTATCAAATGAATCTCATGATATTATTAACATTATGCAGAAGCTTCAAGAACGTAGAACTGAGATTGATGAAGTGTTATGGTTGATGAAAGCCACTCTATCTAGATCTAATGGGGGTTCTTCTTCTCAAAGGAGGGATTGATTTTTTTTAAGCCAAAAAGGGGAGACAATGAGGGAGCACAACTTGATTTTGGTGGTTTCTGCTTTGGTGGCTTTGGATTTAGTAATTTTATTGTTTGTTTCTATTTAGACTCTGGTTGGCTGGTTGACTTAGTTTGTTTAATTTATGTTGTAAAGACCTCTACCTATTTTATTATTATTTTATTTTATTTTTTGTTATTGTTGTTGTTTAAACTTATTTCTGACAACTCTCATTTTGTGGGTTGATTAGTGTGTGATAATTCTGCCTTAAAAAATATTAGTGAAAGGGGGAGCTTGTTAGAAATTTGTTGATTGGCTCTATATTTTTTTTCTAAGGTGGCTTGTGATGATTTCCGTTGTTGTCACAAATGTAGTCCTTACGTTAGTCACAGACAATATTACTTCCTACATTATATTTTCTTTCCTTATCTAAAAAATTTATGCAGATTTATTTTGCCCGATATTTTTCTTATTTAAGGTGTTGCTTATTATTTTTTATTGAGGAGTTTGTTTGCTTTCTTGGCCACGGTTTTAAAATGAGAATAATGGTGTTCTTTTAGCGTTGCCATATTTGTTTATGATCTGAAAGTGTTTTTGTTCATGGTGTCCGATTTATGCAACATCGAAGTTTTTGTTCTATATTTGTTGTATTTTGCAGTGCGATTGTATTGATTGAAAATTACAATACCTTGAAGATAATTTCTGCCTTAGGGGGAGCCTAAAATATTATTGTTGAGAAAGGATTCTCAGTCTTAAGGGGAGTAAAAAATTTCATTCTCAGGAAGAAGTTCTCTATCTTATGGAGACCTAAGATTCATCAGTGAAGGCAGTTCACTGAGCTAACGAAAGATAATCAAGAGGAGGGGAGTCTCACACAATCGGAAGCCAAAGTGCTCAATAGAGAGGGAGTCTCACATCTAGAGGGAGCTAGATGATCTGTGAGTTGGGCTCTACATGAGTCACTGTAGTAGTCGTTGAATTACAGTTAAGTACTATGTTGTAATTGTTTGACTCTTTAATATTAGTGGATTATTTTTTCTGGGCACATTTTCCTCCAGATGTAGGTGGATTTCATCGAACTGGGTTACCAACTTCTATATATTTTTACTTGTTTTTCTTATTGTTTGTGTTTTGTTGTTATAGTGCTTGTCTATGCTTTCTATTTAACATTTGTGTTTTGAGTGACGAATCATCTTATAGATTCTTCATAATTGAATGATAAGTGGTAATTAAATATACAAATGAGATTGTGTAGATATAAAACATTTTGACTCCGTTGGATAACATTTGTTACCTATTTCTTACTTGTTTTTGTTTCCGATATTTTGTTTTTTAAGAATTAGAAACAAGAATTTGTTTAGTAACTTTTGATGTCAAATGTTGGTCAAGAGAAAACACATCTGACCTTCATGTGACTACAATAACAACTTACTATAATAACTAATTCAACATCCTAAGACACTCCCTAAATTCTAACTCTCCCTTAGCTATAACTTATGACGACCAAATTTATTTATAACCAATAAAAGGAAGGAAAAAAAATCACGTGCATGTAAGGGCACTTACATAGAGTGTGACGTTATATTACAAATTTGGTTCCTTGATTTGGGAAAAGTTAGAATTTTATTATTAAGTTTTATAACTAGAACTTAGTTCATATGGTTTAATAAAATTCTCATAAATGGGAGATTATTAGACTATTAATGAAATTTTATCAGGATATAAAGACTAAATTTTATGATAAAATCATAAAGATATAGTGCGTTTAATTTAACTTTTCAAGTGTTTAATTTTGAAAATAAGGTATTTGAAAAAAAAAATGGCTGGAAAACTATAAAAAATAGTTTTCAAAATACTTTCAAAATTTATTTCCAATTTTTATTAAATAAAAACATTCTTCTTCTCTAGCTGACTAAAATTTAACTCTCTCTTAATTATAAATATCAAATTTTATGATTTAAAATATAATTTTAACCCATCAAAGGACAGGGGGGAAAATCACGTGGATGTAGGGGCGTTTAGAAAGCGCGTGGCGGTATTTCCCCGTATATTCATTGTTTTAGTGCGAAATTTAGGTGCGTGGATACACGCGTCGGCAAAAGAGGAAATAGAACCAAAAATGTTTTGGGGGAGGAAAAAGATAAATACACAAAGAAATTGTTACAGATATGAGAGCATAAACAAAACTAGATATGGGGCCCACATGGTTATTTGCATGAGTCGCGTGAGAGGAAACCCCCGAATATAAAGGAGCGTGAAGTCACGGTTCCGCCACGTGGTATATTGAAACGCCACTAAGCTTTGTGCTGACGGAGGCTGTATGCCACGTCCTTCAGAGTAGACCCTGCAAATTGGCCCTCCATCTTGGCATTCCCACGCGACTTCCTTCGCACGTACACTCCACGTCCATCACCTTTCTTCTTCCCACCAAAACCACAAACTTAGGGTAAATTTTACATAGTAATTTTGAGTTGATATTTAATTAATGAATGGTTTAAATTAATTTAATTGTGAAATTGTATGATGTAATTATTGATTTGAGATTTTAATTGATACCACTTTTCGTTTAGGATATCAATTATTTTTTAGCTTCATTTCAGTTTTGTTTTTGATATGAAGTTGCAGTTTTTCGATTTGGTTGATTGTATTCTATATAGATGTATGGTTTATTAATTTTTTTTTAATAACTCAACTCTTTGCAAGTCCTGATTGTAGGCTACAAGTTGTCAGGTGTCAGCACTAGTCTCGATCTCCAATCATCGATCGCAATTATCCACGATTAGTGGTTAGTGACCGAGACATGGAATCGATAACCAATAACTAGTCCAAGAATGGCTGGATGGTCTTCGATCATAATGTTTAATACTCATGTTTTTATAAAAAAAAAACAATTGACATCATTAATAATATTATTAATGTAGGGCAAACTAAACATACATGTGTATATGTTGTTTTAATTACAAACAACATCTTTTAGAGAATGTTATTTCGAAAATTTATTTTTTTTTTCTAGATAATCTAAACACGCGCTACATCATTCTAGCCTTCTTAAAAGATTTCTCCATAATAACCTTTTTTTGCTTCTATTTCTTTTTAAATTTTGTAATTAAAATAACATTGAAATGGTAGAAAAGTTTTATAAATTAATGAGATAGAGAAACAGACAAAAAAGGGGGGGTGAAAGCTCATTTAGCTAACCAAAAAAAAAATCACAAGCAAAGTCCCAAGTATGGCATGCTGTTGTAGTGTTTATCCAATAGATATTATTTTGAAGAGAAAGAAGAAAAGAAAAAAGAAAAAAGAAAACAAAGAAAGAAATTTGTTAAAGGGAGAGGTGGGTGTGAAACACGCGCGAAGGAAAATAAATGAGTAAAAATATATGTAAATTACATAGATAAACCAAATATGATTGTAGTTACAATTATATACCTAACCTTTCATTTCTAAAAATTAGTCCCCGAATTCTTATAAATGTTAGAATCAAACTTTCAAATTTATAATAATGATAGAAATTGAACTCACCGATGATAAATATTGGATCCTCAAAGTTATATAATTATGCAAGTTTGAGGGTTCAATTCACACAAAACAACAAAATTTTGATCTTCTTTAATAGAGATTGATAGAAGTGTAAATTGCATAAGTAAATCAAGTATGATGCTAGTTACAATTATATCTCTAATCTTTCATTTGTAAAAATTAGTCTCAAATTCTTATAAATGTTAAAAGCGGACTGTCAAACTTACAAAAATGATAGAAATTGAATTTACAAATGATAAATATTGGATCCTCAAAATTATATAATTATATAAGTTTAAGGGTTCAATTTTAACATTAATATAAATTTTAGGATTTAACTTTTAAAACTAAAACTTTTAAGGGTATATTATCACTATTGTTTTGTGGGTTGTTTTTGCAATTTAGCTTTATAAAAATTAAAATAGAAAAATGTGGGGCCCAAGGGGTGGATCCCAAAAGCCCGAGAATCGGAATTGGTGTACGGGCACCTGATCTCTCAGTCCGTGCTCAGTCATTTGGATGTGGATGAGCTGGTAGTAGCATTTTACACTATTAGCCTTCATTTTTTTAATTACCATTTTTCTTTATATATATATATATTCATATTTTTAGGATTTTTTTTGTTTGAAATATTGTAAACATGATTAAAAAAAAAATTGTGTTTTTTTTATTTTTTAAATTTAGGAATTTGAGGAGTATTTCCTCGAAAGCCTCTCTTAAATTTTGTTGGAAACAAAGCCAAAATGTAAAGGATCGAATTCATTACAAATAACTATTTTTTTTAGTTCTAAACGGGGATTTTCAAAAATAAAAAAAATATATTTACATAAAATAACAAAATTTTGATCTTTTTTGATAGAGATAGATAAAGGTTGATAGAAATCTATCAGTAATATTGATAGAGTCTATCATAAATAGACACTAGTAAAAATCTATCCATATCTATCTATATTTCTCTTGCTATTTTTATAAATAGACTTTTTTTATCTATAAAATTTTTTCTTCTCTAAAGCTTATCTAATAATTATTTCTTTTTAGTTATTTTTAATTCCACTAGACCATAACATGTGCGATAAATTGTGAAATTTATAGTTTTATTTTAGTATATAATTTTTCTAAAAAGATTCTAATTAATGTATAAATAGAAATTTATGAAATTTTAAAGGACAAATAACGATTGTTATGTTTCATGTTTATGGTCAAAATCATACCAATACACTAAATTGATTCACCTATTCGACCCAAATAGTTATAATTGGCAAAAAGTTTGATTGTCTTTACAAACTTAGATCGTAACGTTTTATGTACATAATTTAGATCACATCCATACATGAAAGATATACTATTTTGTTGTGTAACTACCCGACCTGAATAGTTATAACAGGGTAATAGACATGAATTGATTGTTCATTCAAACATATATTTATTGTTGAATCAAGATGTTTCATATCTATGGTATAGATCAACTCATACACAAAAGTATACACTATTTCACATGTAACTACTTCGGCCTAAATAGTCGTAAGGAATGATAAAATAAGAATTATTAAAAAGATATAATGATAAAATGGAAATATAAAAGTTCTCTCCCATAGCTCCTTTTATATATATATATATAGTATGGAATTAGTTAATTGAGAAAAAATTTCTCCACAATTCCTCCCTGTCCCTTGTTCTTTATGGGAAAATAATAAAATTAATCTTTTTTAATTTCATTTTCTAACTTATTATAAGAATATTGTACTCTCAAACCATTTATAAAACATTTGTTGTGTTTTAAAAATAGTTGGTATTATAATTTTTTTAAACCTATTATAAAAATATTGCAGTTTTCGAACTATTTATAAATTATCGTTGTTTTTTAAATAATTGACATTATAGTTTATATATTAAATAGTTGATATATGTATGTAAAATTTGTTGTATTTTAAATAGCTGGTATTAAAATTTGTCTGAATCTATTAAAAAAAATGTAGTTTTTCAGTTATTTATAAGAAATATGGTTGTTTTCGACCCTAGGATTTTTGAAATTTTCATAGGGTATAGAGACGATAAATGCACAACTATTTAAAATTACAATATTCTTTTTTTATTAAAAAAAATTGAAAACTATAATATTTTTGTGGTTAAATTTCAAATTTAATCTTTAAAAAAAATTAGAATTTATTTCCTATCGTTTTAAAATTAAGTTTTAGTCTATAATTTAATAAAATATCATAAATGGTTTTTAAAATATTTATAATTATGAAGACTAAATTCTAATTATAATTTATGATAATTAAATTCTAACTTTGTCTAAATTATAAGACTAAATTTAATTTGTCGTAAGTTTGAAAAAAAAAACCAAATCCTCAATTTGACACATTTTTCACATTTTATGAACCTAACAATTAATTAAGTATACATTGAAAGACTTACTGGATGGGGATTTTAATAAATGAATCTCTAAATATTGTTAAAATATTTTATACTGCTTTAATGAGAAATCATTTTACTAGTTAATTTTCAATTTTTTAGAAACTAGATAGAAGAATAAGAACAATAATCAAAACTGTACAATAGCTTTTGTTTTTCTTACAAACAAATTTGGAAAATACAGCAAATGGAATCTAATTTAACTGCTGGAACGTTTTTTCTTCTGGTTTCTATTTCTATATCAGCAGAAAAGAAAGATTAAATCATCTCTAAAATCGTTTCTCAAAATATTTATACTAATAATCTCTAAAATTTTAGCCACTTAACCATTTAATCCTTGTAATTCTAATAGTTTTTGTAATTCAATTTCATATATTTCTCAAAATATAGTATCAAAGCTTCTTATTTGGATTTATTTTGTTAGAAAAAAGGGGGGGAAATATCAATTTACACACACTCCCTAAATTTTTGAGATTGTGTCAATTTAAACCATGAACTAATTAAATCAATTTAAATTTTAAACTTTTGTAGGTGTATCAATTTACATCTTCCATTACACTATGTTTGGATAAATATCATGTGAAACTTATAAATTCTAAACTTTGATAAGTGATTCAATTTAGACTCTCAATTGAGTTTTTTTTCTTTTTCTTTTTAAAAAATGTCCAATCATCAATTTTATTGATAAGACATTTGAAGAAGTCTACACACATATAAGAATTAAGTTCATGGATGATTTTCGAATATAGTCTTAATAATAGATCTAAATTGATTTTACTTATCATCATTTAGAAGTTTAACTCAAACAATTATATGTTTCAAACAAAATTTTTTGAACCAAGCCATATTTACCCCATTCCAGAGGTAATAAATCAATGGTAGTTTAGAAAGTGAACCCCATTTGATTATCTTTAGTGTTGTTTATATGTATTCTGCATTGCACTGACATATGGGGTCTGCTTCCAAATCTGTAATAAAAAACGTAAATTGTTTGATAAGTAGAGTGTGCTCAATCTAATTGCATCTAGAAATTACATCGTATCATCACCATTATTGTAACGATTACCTTATTGTTGCTATTCTAGAGAAAAAAATTGTGAATTTTAATATATTTATTGTTACTATTAACGTTATCATTACGGTTTAACCTTAAAAAATGGCAATAATGATAATACTAACAGTAAATGTGTCAAATTCAAAATTGTAAGTAAACACGATCAAAAGCAATTCAATTACAGTTGCAATTTAGACATTATAATTGATCTATCAATGGGATTCCATTACAATTACACCAATTCTCATTACGGTTTCGTAAACCTGACCTAGATCTAAATGAGGTGGTAATTGATACACTTACAAAAATACATAATTTAAATTGATATAATTATTAATTGAAGATTTAAATTCATATCACTAACAAAATTTAGAGATGTAAATTGAAATTAAAAAAAAAAAAACATTTTTAATACTAGGCTTATTAGGTTGTATTAATTTGTACTCTAAACTCTCACTTCCCTAGAAAATCTTAAAACTTAAATATTTGTAGGAATTTTTATTGTTAGTTCAATTTATGCTAATTCGACCTTCATTTTTAATTGAAAAAAAAAAAAAAAAAAACAGTGTAAAAGTTTTCATATGTATTTTTTTAATTTCAATAAAACAATGTTTTGTATAAAAATAATCTTGACACACAAATTAACCACATATGAATTTGTCCAATTTCATGAATTTCAATAAAAAATTTAGCTCGAAAGTATTTTCCCCTAAAATTTTATCAATTTCATCACTAAACTCAAATATTATTTGGAAAAATAAAATATTATTTTAATTCAAGATTATTTGTTTGAAAAAGAGAAAAAAATAGTATTAAAAAGTTGGTTCAATTTTAGTCCATATACTATCAATAAATCTTAAATTGGGGATTTTCAAAAATAGATTAATAAGGGAAACTACTTACACAAAATAACAAAATTTAATCTTTTTTTTTTTTTTTATATATAGGCTGACTTCAGTGTTTATCAGTGATAAAAGTCTACCATTGATATTATGTGATAAACGTTGATAGGAGTCTATCAGTGTTTCTTTTGTTATTTCTGTAAATAGTATGAGATGTTTGTTATTTGTGAAAAATTTTCTAAATTCAATCCATCAAAGTTAATTTTTATCAAAATTGATTAAACAATAAAAATAAATTTCATGCAATAAAATAGTTTTGAAAAAAATCAACAATAAACTAGTATTAGGGATTAAGTTTAAGATTAGTAAAAGTATGTAATTTAAAATTAAACATTTAAAAGTACATGAATTATAACTGAATAAATACATAGAACAAAATTATATTAAAACGAAGGAAATATCAAGACAAAGTGATTCCAGACAAAAAAAAAATAATTAAATTATATAAAAGAAATATGATTGAATCTTGCACTTTGTATAAAAAATACATGAAATTTCAAAAGTTTAAAAAATACTCTTAAACTATAAAAAATAATTAAAAAAAATACTTTTGTTGTTAGTTTTAGATGGAAATCGTGAATATTTTATTTTGAAAATTCCCTTGAACTTTTAAAAGTATAAAAAATCTCCTTAAATTTAAGGATTAATTAAAAAATGCCCTTACTTATAATATATGAACATAAACCTTTAATAGTCATTTCAAAAATATCTTTAAAGTTTAAAAAACTACATCAATACTTGTATCTTAAAGAAAACAAAAAAGTTAAAAAATGCCGTTTTTATTTATCACCTCCATGTTCCATTTCCTCTCTCTTCCTTACTTTAATCTATGACGGAATACTTCCCTATTTTCTCTATTTTTCTCTCTCGCTACTCTTTTTTCGTTAACTGTTTAATCTTTATTTATCTCATAGGAACAATTGCTCTATTTAGTTAAGGCATATAGATTATAAGAAAAAGAAAAGGAATAATGGGAGCACCAAGGAAACCTTAAGTCTTATATAGTTTAAAAAAGTTCATTAGTGGTTGACTGTGTATTAATAGCCAAATACGTCAGTTTTATACTTGACTATTTATAGTTTTGATAAGTTTTAGGGGGATTTTGATTTAGAATTTCGTGAATTTTTGTGAGATTTTATGTTTTAACCTGAAGTTTTGATTTATATTGGTATAAAAATTGGACAAATAGAAGAAAAATAAATAACCTGAAAAATTTTAGAACTTTATTTTTTCGTAAGACAAAGAGTATTAATGCTAACTTTTAAAAATTTAAGAATATTTTTTAAATGAGTATTAAAGATTTGTATTCATATACTACTAGATAAGGTAATTTTAATTTTTTTTTTTTAAGTTACATGTATTTTTTAAAGTTTTGAGAGTTTAGACGTGTTTTTAGTGATAAGGATATTTTTGAATTTGTTAACTTTAAGAATATTTTGCAAATTTTAAAAATTCAAGAGTAATTTTGACCCAAATATAAAATAAAGATATTTTGTATAATTAAAAAAAGAAGAAAAAGAAAAAGAAAAAGAAGAAAAGAAAACTGAGATTGAAGAGACCTACAAAGAAAAGGCCAAAAAATAAAAAGAGTGAAGAATTCATAATTAGTTACTTGCTTCATATTTAATATTTTACGAGTTCAAGAAAAGTGTCGTCGAGGTGAAGATCAGTTAAAAAAAAAGAGGGACACAAATTATAATTGAACCGTGGGAAAAAGTACAAATTTGCAAAAGCAAGTCCGAAAGTTTGCATTATTTAATTTCGCTTCCCCCACTCCCGAAAAAAGAGAGAAAAGAAAGGTATTACTATTATTATTATAGCCTTGCAGTGGTTCCTTATCTCTTCCGCTCGTGGCCTCCCTCTGTCCATCACTTTCATTGAAGCTGCCGCCTCTCTCTTCCCCCGTTCCCATCTCTTCCAACTTACACATTCAAAAATGTATCCATAGTTTCAAAATCAATCCACCATTAAACTCCAGTTTCACCACTATGATCCATCTCCACACTCAAAAAACCTCTGAAATTCTATACCCATGAAGCGAGACCACACTCACCAATCCTCAAATCCCGCCGCCGCAGCCTCCGGCAACCCCAAGACATGGCCGGTCAAGGAGGAGGAAGACGACGACAAAGATCTAGCTGCTCTTGGCTACAATGTCCGGTCGTCGGACATGGCCGACGTTGCTCTGAAACTGGAACAGCTAGAAATGGTAATGGGTTTGTCGGAAGAAGATGGAATTTCTCACCTCTCTTCCAATACAGTCCATTACAATCCTTCTGATGTTTCTTCTTGGGTTCAAAGCATGCTCGCTGAACTCAATACTCCGCTTCAATCCCAAGGAATGATCCATGACCCTGTTCTCGCCATAGCTGAATCCAGTTCCTCCTCCGTCCTCGCCGCCTTCACCGACGATTCCGAGTACGATCTTAGGGCCATTCCGGGCTTTGCTGCTTTCCCACAACTCGATTCCACCAACCCCAGAAAGCGATTCAAGAAATCAGATTCCGAATCCCTTCCTGCATCTGCATCTTCTTCTTCTTCGTCGTCCTCGTCGGAGCCGTCGCGCTCGGTGGTTCTGGTGGATTCCGCCGAGACTGGCGTCCGTCTGGTCCATAGTCTTCTCGCCTGCGCCGATGCCGTCGACACAAACAATCTCAACCTTGCTGAGGCTCTACTAAAACACATCAGAATCCTCGTTGAAGCTCAGGCCGGCGCGATGAGAAAAGTCGCTGGCTATTTCGCTCAAGCTCTCACTCACCGGATTTACAGATTCTACCCACAGAAGCCCTTCAATTATTCATCTTCATACACCGATCTTCTCCTCATGCATTTCTATGAATCTTGCCCCTATCTGAAATTCGCCCATTTCACTGCCAATCAAGCTATTCTCGAATCCGTTGGTTCTGCTGGTACCGTCCACGTCATCGATTTCAACCTCCAGCAAGGCCACCAATGGCCGCCGTTGATTCAGGCCTTCGCACTCCGACCAGGTGGGCCTCCGGCGTTTCATCTTACTGGAATCCGTCCCCCACCGGAGGAAAATTCCTCTGACGGATTACATGAAGTGGGCTCGAAATTGGCGCAATTCGCGGATAAATTCGGCGTGAAATTCGAATTCCGTGGATTTTTCTGCAACAATTTGGCCGATCTCGAACCGTCAATGCTCAATTTAGAAACAGAAACCGTCGCTATAAACTCCATTTTCGAGCTCCACCGGCTACTGGCCAATCCGGGCGCAATTGAAAAAGTTCTAACAACAATCAAAGAACTGAACCCCAAAGTCGTCAGCGTCGTGGAGCAGGTCGCCGATCACAACGGGCCATCGTTCGTAGACCGATTCACAGAAGCACTACACTATTATTCAAGCTTATTCGATTCGTTAGAAGGGTCGCCGGCAGGGGAGGAGGATGTGCTGAGGTCAGAGGAATATTTAGGGAGGCAAATCTGCAACGTAGTGGCGTGTGAAGCTTCCGACCGGGTCGAGCGACATGAGACGGTGGCGCAGTGGCGGAACCGGTTGGGCTCAAGTGGGTTCGAGATGGTTCATCTGGGTTCGAACGCGTTCAAGCAGGCGAGTACTTTGCTGGCGGCTCTGTTCGGCGGTGGAAATGGGTACAGAGTCGAAGAGAATAATGGGAGTTTGACTTTGGGATGGCACACTCGGCCGCTCATCGCCACGTCGGCCTGGACGCTGGCCGGAGGCGGTCGGAATGCCTAGTCGGCTCGGCCGAGTTGAGGGCGGATCTGAACCCTTTGAAATATAGAGAGGGAAATAGAAGGAAAGTGGTGGTTTTGTGTAATTCTTCTTTGTTTAGTTGTTTTATTACTCTCTTCCTTTTTATTTTGTATTTTACTGTTTTGCCCCCCTTTTTATTTTTGAAAATATGGTAGAGAAGCTGAGGAAGAGAAGGGGTTTTTCTTTTAGGTTCGGATTTTAACTTCAATTTTGCCTTTCGTGGAATATATGTAATGTAATAATGTATGTACTTATTTTCTTTTTACTACATTTTTTTTCCTTTTAAATTACAACCAATTGGTTAAGGCATATTTGACATGAAGCAAAGTAGATATGCAATTAAGCCAAACATGAATTTAGAGCATAAAAATGAAATTAGGTAAAAAAAAAAATCACAAGTGTTCAATAAAAAATTTTAAACCAACGTTTACAACCAAGTACATTTGGGTTTATCCTAACTCTAAGTTAGGGATTTATCTTACTCACTTATGAACCATTTACTAAGATGTCCGAAAATGAAAGATGACTTGTATGGGAATAAAAATAGGATGTCTGTAAATATGTTATACTTTTTTATGCAATTATAAAGCATCAAAATTAATTTTATTTATCAATTTTTATTTGTTAATTTATTTTTATTACATTAAGATATTAAATCAATTTTGAGCGATTAAACTTTAACTAAATTT
>NC_052349.1:42841488-43009174 GCF_009727055.1 Benincasa hispida | reverse complement strand
TAGTTTTGTTAATTGAAGAGTTAATTAACTAATTGTTTAATGTCAATTATAAGTCTTATATATATACAAAAGAAGTTGATATAAACTAATTGATTTTAAATCGTCAACCAATATTTTTAATTTAAAAAATTTCTATGATTATAGATTAAAACTAGAAATACAAGTTTACAAGATTGTTTAGTTGAAAAAAATTAACTTATTTTATTATTAATCAATTAATTAATATTTTTTAAAGACTAGTTAATAATTTTAATAAATAATTTATGATGTTAATATATATTAGAAAAAAGGGATTGAAGCAAATATAATTATGGTCATGTATATATATATTTTTAGAATGATTATGGTTTTCCATATTAATTCATAACAATAAAATATATTATTATATTAGCATTACTAATAAATTTACTTTAAACATATTTATAAAAATTAAATAAATTAACCAATATCAACGAAGAAGAAAAATAAAAAAAATAAAAAAAATAAAAAGTAAAAGAGAGAAAAAAACATCTATTTTGATGCTTATGAAAAACCTCACTTGATGGGAATACGAAAGGCCTTGGAATAAGATATTTCGATTTCTAAGGTTAAAAACTTGTACCAAACATGGTGATAGAATATCATTTCTCATTCTCATCTTTTATTTTGATGAATCAAACGGGCTATAAAATGCATAATCGAACTCCAAGATAGGCAAAATACAACTCAATATAGGAAAACAGAGGAAATACAACGGAAAAGAGGACAGAAGTTGAAAGAGATGACTAAAATCTGAACTAAATTAACCTAAAAGAGATAAAAAATTTATAGCAGGTCGATAGCGTCATGCTGGCCCTAAAGAGCATTGCAATCTCAAAAAGCCTCCATGCTCAGAGTGTTGAGCGACACTGCCCTGATGATCATACTCAAGTGCGTTACAATACTATGCTTTTGTCCAACAGCACTGTGAAGCATCAACACTTTGCATTGTAATGTTGGTTCTATGGGTATTTTGGTAATTTCCTCCTCTTTGATCCTATTGCTAATTTAAATCTCCAAATGCTAAATTTTAGGTATGTTTTTCACATGAATGTTTGATTCTACCTTCTAAACTAACAAAACCTACAAAATCATCACATAAACATGTTAAATACTAGAACTAGAACGAGCCTAATTTAAGTTGAGTGAAATATCATTTTACAGGTGCTTGACATGCGCAAGTGCACATGTTAGATTATAATATGGTTAAAATGTCGTTAACCAAGTATCGTTCTTAGGAGATCACACTCAAAATTAATTTAGCGATTCTAGAATTGTGTTGACTTCATTTAAGGATTGGAAACAAGATGAGTGATAATTGCAAACTAAAAACTAAAGAAAACAAGGATTGAATCTCAAAGATAGAAAATGTTTCATGGCGTTGATTTCATTGTTCATTTCATTAAATCATGCCTAGGTTTTATGGAATTTTGTGTCATTCATGTGTTTAAATCTAGAGACTATATCTTGGATTACTTTTTTTCGAAAACAATCTCTTTCTCATGCAATCCTAATTGATATTACTAATGTCTTGAAACCAAGTTAAGAGGCATGACATTAAGCAAAGTCATAATTAATTTTCATTATTAACCTATTATTTTCATTATTGACCTAATTATTTTCACAATAATCCAATGTTATAGATCTAGTTAAATACACAATATATCAAATTGAACATTTAACTTAGCATACATTGATAGCCAATCAACATAAAAGAAAGTATAATAACATTGAAAAATAATCAATTCAACAATATCCATACAAACTCTAAACACCACTCAAATCCATGAACAAGTTCATCAACATCTTAAAACAAATAAGTCCAACTACTCATTGTTATCAAAAACATATTTGCATACACTTTAACAACCATATAAAGAATAAGTGAAAAGAATAGGGAAAAACTATTATTGAAGGTAGATTCCAATTGTTGAAAAACGTTAGCCATGCCTTGATTCACTCCTTTGGATGAACGAACGACTTCCAAGCACTCTCCTCACCTTATGACCTCTTCATTGCAGCCAAAACTCTCCAAAATTAGATGTGATAGACAGATGAAAATCATAAAATAAATATGAAAAAGTTTCTAAATTTACTGCAGCATCGTGATGCCGTCATGCCTTCTTCTACAGTCTTTAATTGCAATGTCGCAGCACTGCTCCCTAGTGTTGCGGCGCTGCCCAAAACAATACTTTAAACACCACTCAAATCTATGAACAAGTTCATCAACATCCTAAAACAAATAAGTCCAACTATTCATTGTTATCAAAAACGTATTTGCATATGTTGGCTTTTTGGCTCTTAATCTCAAATTAAGTAATTTTAATTAATTAATTAATCAATGTTTTGATGATAACAAACTCATTTTTTAATTACTGAAAATCTTAGTATTTTAATATATCCATAAGTGTAGAGCTCGGAACAACGATTCCAACACCTCTTGAATTACTCAAATCGGAGCTAAAACGAAGACGATATGACCGAAACAGATCTATAGAAAATACCGTGGTGGATGATGTGGCATAACCAGACCATTTGCATATAGACATGTGATAACATATTGGTTGAATGGTGGATCATTAAGAGATTAACATATGATGGACTTTTGATTTTTGGATTGATTTAAAAAAAAATTGAAATTAAAAAAAATTGAAAAGGAAAATAAATTTAATATTATTTTATGTTTGTGTCTAACGACTAGTTTTTTACACATGGTATATTTTTTATTTTTGGATGACTTTAAAAGAATGAATTTAAAAAGAAAATGAATTAAAAGGAAAATGAATTTAATATTAATTTATGTTTGTGTCTAACGACTAGTTTTTGACACATGGTATGTTTTTTTATTTTTTGGATTAATTTTAAAAAGAAAATGAATTTCAAAAGAAAATGAATTTAATATTATATTTTGTTTTTTAGTTTAAAATCTCCACCATTGATTTTTCTTTTTCAAAATCCAATGGTCCAAATTAATTGTGGTTTCTAAAAATTTTTCCATCTCTATATAAACTATCTTCCTCTCCAAATTTTAAACCAATAAATTTTACATTTTATAATCCTCCAAAACTCAAAAGTTCCATTGTTGCTCTAAGTTCCCAATTTTTTTTTTTAATCTTATCCTTGAGAGGGTGTTATTGTATTATGAGAATAAATTTGTTGAGTGTTAAACTTGTAAATCCATTGTAGTGAGAGTTGTATTGTGTACTTAAAAAATTCTAACATTTGTAACGGTTTGATCTTAAACCGTAGAAAGGATCGGGTTTGCTCTTGAACCCGTAAAAGGAGCAATGGTGTAACGGTTGGGCTCTAATCCGTGGAAAGAATCGGAAAGATTTTAATCAAATTCCCAAGAGGTGCTTGGGGAGTGGAGTAGGTCGAGTTTGACCGAACCACTATAAAAATTACGGGGTCTTCTTCTCTAACTATTTCCTTTTTATTTTTGCAATTAATTTAAGCAATTTATTGTATGTTTTAGTTTGTTCTTATTTATTTGCTAAAATTTGATAGAATTAAATTATCACATTTTTTTCATCTTATTTGTTGCATAAATTGAATTTTTCTTATTATTTATAAAAAATGTATTAATTAGTTTAATTGGGTTAATTTAGAAAAAAAAGTTTAATTAAACCTTATTCATCCCTTCTAGGGTTGCCATATCGATCCAATAGTATACACTTTAACAACCATATAAAGAATAAGTGAAAAGAATAGGGAAAAACTATTATTGAAGGTAGATCCCGTTGTTGAAAAACGTTAGCCATGCCTTGATTCATTCCTTGGGATGAACGAACGACTTCCAAGCACTCTCCTCACCTTATGACCTCTTCATTGCAGCCAAAACGCTCCAAAATTAGATGTGATAGATGGATGAAAATCATAAAATAAATATGAAAAAGTTTCTAAATTTAATGTAGCATCGTGATGCCGTCATGCCTTCTTCTGCAGTCTTTAACTGCAATGTCATTGCAGCACTGCTTCCTAGTGTTGCAGCGCTGCCCAAAACAATACTCTCAGGTTTGGGAGCTGCAACACCCCCTTTTCAACACCTTTGTCCCTCTTTCCTTTCCTACTTTGTGGAGTTAGCCCATTCTTGTCTTAAGGTGTTCATGGGTTGGGTTGAAAGACTTTTTAGACCCAACTCAATTGTTCAAGTTATAAGTTCTTTCAACCCAAATAACCCTTATTAAAAAATGAACCGAACCGAGCTATGAAATATTTGGGTTGGGTTGATTCAGATTAATCGGGTCATTTGTTTAAAATTTTATTATAAAAAGAAGCACAATGTAAATATGTAAAAATCTTATTTAATTATTTTCATATATTGAATTAAGATTAATAACTTAATTTCAATTTAAATAGTGAAAATTTTCTTTCTAAAATGCAAAGAAACTATTTTAAGAATTGTTGAAAAATAAATTATTCAAAAAATATTGGAATTAAATGAAATTAAAATCAATATATGTATAAATAATTGTGTTATAAATAATAAAAAAAATATATTTTAAAGGTAATAATAAATTTGGATTGGTTCGAGTTGGTTTGGATTATATTAGGTGAACTCCTGAACCAACCCAACCCATAAATTTTTCATTTATTTGAACCCAACCCAATCCAAAGGAGTTGATAACCTAACCCAAACCGCGCGAGTTGGGTTGGGTTGATCGGTTTTTTCAGATCATCGAATTTTTTGAACACCCTTACTTGTCTTTATTAAGTAAAAAATGAATTATTTTCCCTCTATTGAACTCCAAATCTCATTCTTTTGTTCAACTCTTGAAAATCACTAATAAACAATATCAAATTTTTAATATTAAATAAAAAATCTAAATTAAAAGAAAAATAAAACACTTTTCAAATACTTTTCAATCGTATCAAGCGGTTGTTTCAAACAAGTATCCTATGTTCATAAATTTTAAGAAATTAATTGATTATTATGATATCAAATTTCCTTTGTCGTTTATATTTATTTACTTTGGTTAATTTATATTGCAATGGATACAAAAGCTTTTGTTCTATCACAAAAATAATACAATAAGAGATATTTAAAGGTATGTGAAGAAGATGGAATATGAAAGTGGCTCTTATTTTTCTTAAAAAAAATGTAAGTAGCAAATTGTTCAAAAGCTTGGTGATTTGCACATGAAGATCTTAGATTCTAAGGGGAAAAAACAATCCAAAGAGACCAACAAAAAAGATATTACATTAAAACAAATGGCCATTTTGGTGTGATTTGCATCCATTATTGTTTTACAATAAAGCAATCACCACATGTATTTCTTTATACAACTAAAGGATTTTCCTCTCTTGGACATTCAAACTTTTTATGTGGATTCTATATGTAATGTGTCTATTTCCCACTCACACTTTGCAACATATGTGCATCTTAAAAATATATATGTTATTCTAGTTCTTTTAATTTTAATTTATTCCTTTTGGTCTCATTTTCACTCCTTAAAAGTTTGCTCTTGTTCATTTTGTTCCCACTAAAGAAAACTTTTGAATTTATGACCGTAGCACACTTGTTTGCAATCCGGCATGTGGTAGCTGTGGAAAGTATTTGAAAAGTGCTTTATTTACCTTTAATTTAAAATTGTTTTAACTTAATATTATAAGATTTGATGTTGTTTGCTAGTAATTTTGAAGATTGAACAAGAACGAGATTTGGAGTCAATAGAACGAAAATGACCCATTTTTGCCTAATAAAGATATGAAGGGACTAATTCCACAAAGTAGGGAAGAAAAGAGAACCAAAGGTGTCAAAGAAGGGGCATCGTGGTCTACACGTGGTGCCCAAAGGAGTTGCATTTTGAGCAGCATTGCAATGCTACGTTTATAACTTGCCTAATTTTTTGCGACAGGGTCCTCACAATATAAAGCGTGTTGTGACGTCGCACCATTTTTGTTGAAAAATTTTCCAATTAATCCTAGGGTTTCTAGTTGTCCTTGACATTGAATTTTAGAGACCTAGAGAGTGTTTTGGTTGCAAAGAAGAAGGCATAAAGTGAGGAGCGTGCTTGAAGGACGTTTGTTAATCACAAGGTGCAAATTAAGATGTGGTTAATGATCTTCAACGACAAGGACACTCATTTATAGTGGTTTTTCCTTGCTCTTTTCAATTTCTGTAACACCCTAAGCTATCATGTAAAATTTTCATGATTGTTTGGATAGATTGGAATGCGAGATTTAAATAATTGATTAAATTAATTTTAATTAATTGGAATTTAATTTGGCACGCGAATAAAAAATTAGATTATTTTATTTAGATAATTCAATTTATTTTTGTGGATGAAAATTTAAAATAGTTTGGAAGGAAAATTTGAAATATTGGATTTATTTGGGTCATGAATAAAAGATTTTGGTTTTTTAAAGAAAAGAATTAGGATTTTGGAGTTCAAAAGAATGCGGAATTTAGAGAGGAAAAGAGAAAGTTGGAATTAAGGGAGGAAAAGGGAGGAGGGAAAGTATCTATGAAGGAAGTGTTGAGGTTTGATAGGAAGGGTAAGTTGAACCCTCGATTCATTGAGCCATTTAGAATCCTAGAACGGATCGACCCTGTAGCTTATCGACTAACCTAGGTTTTTTTATGTTTTCATGTTGAGAATGTAGTAGTGGACCCATCTCATATTATATGCAATTAAATTAAACACTTTCTCTTTCCCTCGGTACTCGCACGTAACCCCTCCCCAAGTTACCTCTTCCCCGTTTCGCGTAGAAGGCCAGTCGCGTGCCTCCCTTCTTCGCTGGATCTGATCACCGATTCGCCAGACCCACGCCGTTGTCCTTCAAGTCGCGTGCCTCTCCTTCTCGCGTCCGAAGCCACCAACACCGTTTTTGTTTTTTTCATGCCAATCGTCGAAGATTTGCGCCTAGCCGTCCGCGCCTCCCCTACTTTCACGAGCACCGCCAGATTTGTTCCACGTCGTTTCTTTCTACCGGCTTTAGACGTTCATCCAGTCGCCATTTCTTGGGTTTTCTATCGGATCTTGAATTTTTGTGGAGTTTTGGGTATGTTTTTGTAAGTTTGGTTAAAATATTAGATTAGTTCTTGAGGATTAATGTCTACCAATTCAATGTTTGATACCTTCTATGTTTGGATTCTTTCTAGAATCAAGAATGGAAGGTTATTGAGGTGTTGTCCATCAATTTTGAGAACGATTCCAACACAGTTTGGGTAAGTGATTGGATCTTGGAACTGTAAATTTTGGTGTAATTTGGGTGATTGGGAATTTTGACCTTAGGTGGAAATCCTAATTGTGGTTTATGACTTAAGACTTGGTTTAGTGATCTTTTGGGCAAACACAAGTTAAAGTTGATCGTGTTGAGGTTGATGCCTAAATCTCGTAGGGTCTGTAGTTTGTAAACATGTGTATGAACAAATATTTGTGATGTAATAATATGAGATATTTTCTTCACTTTGTCTATGAAATATGAGATATTTTAGTTGCATTAATCACAAACCAATAAACTAAGATCCCTGGTTATCGTTGTAACTTAAGCATGTATGTGGAGACATACAAGTGGATCGTGCCTTAAGTGATAATTGAAATAGTCTGTAGTATATGGATAAAGGAGGGAAACTCTATCCTTGTGACACTATGGATACGACCCGTTTTGTAGATGTTACACGTGTTGTAAAGTGCTACAAATGGTCTGATTCTGATAATTCATGTGGAGACATGCGAGCGGGTATCCTATACAAAAGAGTTTATATAAGACTAGACCACGAAATGTTTAGTCTCATTATATAACGCCATTTATGACAGAGACTTTCATTTCACTAGGATAACCATAGGTAACATGACCTTAATCCTGAGTGAGTTGGGAACTCCTGCCTATGAGGGCGGTCCTTTGATTTGCATGGGTGTGAGTGGTCAAATTGTCGACTCAAACCTACCACTTCGAGGATTCGTTTGATTGGGGAGCTGGGAACTCAGCTATATAAGACGGAATTCACTCCTTTCCCGAAGCAGGGGCAGGTAGATAGATTGCTCCCTTAAGAGCTAATTCCGAGGCTTGAACAATGTGGCGCCACATCTTATCATCGCCAGAGAAGTGTTCACTCATAGTAGGACTATGATGTATTGTTCATTAGAGGAATCAGTGGTACTTAAAGAGTTAAATGTAACTATAGGTGCAAAACGGTAAATTAGTCCAGTTGTACTTATGAGCGATTTGAGGATCATTGTACTATTGATTGGTTATATCCAATAGAGACAGAAATATATCTGTAGTGCGAAGAGCAGCTGTCGATCTTTAGTGGAATGCCCGACAGTTAATGGATGATGGATATCGTGATTAAAGAATTTAGTCAGTTATTCACGTACCGTTAGAGCTTCAAGCTATAGATCCATAAGGTTCCCTTGGTAGCTCAATGGATTCAAGTTGAGAATCAATTTTTGGGTTAGTTTGAAATGTTCAAATTAACAAGAGGGAATTTGATTATATATGATATAATTAAAGTAATTCAATTATATGTGATATAATTGATTTGATGTATTAGATACATTAAATGGAGGAATTAATATAAATATGATTTATATTAAATGTCATAAAGGAGAAAAGAACAATGATTTAAATATTACATATGATGTAATATTAAAACTATAGGTTATAAATATAATATGATAAATTAGTTATTATATTTATTTATAATAAAATAATTAAAAGATAATTATTGGTGGTTGGTTACATTTTCTCCTTAAACCGTTTGAGTGGGAAGTTACTATCAGTTTTTAATAACTGAAGAATAAAAGTGAAAATAGTTTTCATTTTTCATTATCGCAACACATTCGATCGAGTAAAAGAAAGAGCTATATGATAGCCTTTGAGAAAGTGAACGATCAAGTATCAAACAACAAGTTTACTAGACGATAGTTCCTCACTACCCAACGATCAAGTACCAAGTCTATGCGATAGACATTCTAATTCTCCCACTTACTCGATCATTTAACTCGATCGTATACATCCTCCTTCCCTTTACTAAATTCACACAACGCCTACACCTCTTGGATTCTCACGCTGAGAATACCAAGGCAACAGAGTGGTAGTGTCAAGTGTTTCTGTTCGAGGGTTAAGGATCGAGTCTTACTCGATTGGGTTCGAGGATCTGACAGTTCGTGAGTTGAACTGGTTGTTTGTTGCATTCATGCTCGTGATCGAGTATGCTTGGACGCTGAACTGGTGTTGATCGAGGGAATACATGAAGAAGAGTTCTTCAAAGGTATCGCACTCGATTCTAGTTGGTTTTAAGATGAAAAGCATTCTGTAATTTACTCGATGATGCATAACTGTGGTTGTATATTTTGCAATTACTTTATTCTTTCGCAATTAGTTTGGAACGATCTTGCTTCCGCTCACTGGTTCTCTTGTTTTAGAGTTCCTTCAGATCGAACTTTGTTGAACCAATAAGTGTTTTTCTACTGGTTGCTTGCGATCCAATTGTCCCTACAGCATGATAATAACTAGATTGTTGTTTTAGACTGGTTGGACCGCCTACTTTAGATTGATTGGATTGCTTACTTTAGACTGAATGGACTGTGTATTATAAGCTGATTGGACTATGTACTTTAGACTGATTGAACTGTAAATTTCATGCTATGGACCGATTGAACTATCTTGACTGTGATGTTATGTAAAGTTGACTGAGGACATACCTGTAATTTTAACCCCTAAGATAAACGACTGTAATTATAACATAGGAGTTATATATAAACTCATGCATGCTAAGTTAAATAGTTTCTTGTTAACTTTTCTTATTTGGGCAGGTGTACACATACAATTGATTGTGTACTTCTTCAGGTCTACACCATGACTGTCTATGTGCATATTTATGACTGATTGGTATACCTTTGGATTACACACTATGACTGATGCTTGTTCTTTCAAGATCATGTTTATGACTGATGATTGATGTGTGTTCCCTTGGGATCATGTTTGCGACTGATTTGTGTATCCTTGGATTACACACTACAACTGATGCGTGTTTCTTCTGGATCATGTTTATGACTAATATGTGACCCTTTCGAGATCACCACAATTGATATGATATGGGTGTACACCAATACCTAGATAAACTGGTTAATAGATTACCTAGAAGGCCCAGTAGTGGGTCACTTACTGGGTATTGTTATACTCATTCTTTCTTATTTATGTTTTTTTTATTCAGGCAATGACAAGAATGGGTTGGCAAGGGGTAGAAGAGACTCGCGAGGGGACACAAGAAGACTCATCCACATAGTTCATGTTTTTTAATTGTTTTTTCAATTTGAATTTGTCGTCATATGGAACAGTTTATGGTTTTGTCTTTGAACATTATCTTTGTAAATAATTTTTTTGGGATCCCAACTAAATGCGTTGTTGATTTGATTTAGTTATCAAATTAATATTTTGGGTTTGAAATAGTCAATCATGTTTTACTGATTTTATGATATGACGGTAAAAAAATGTTTGGATGAAAGTAGGTATTTAGTGGTAACGGCCCTTGTCAGAGTACTCGAGTGGTCAGGTTGTTACAATTTCCCTTCTTTGTATGGTTGTTAAAGTATATGTAAATATGTTTTAAATGACAATGAGTGACTAGATTTATTTATTCTAGGGTGTTGACAAACTTGTTCATAGATTTGAGTATTGTTTAGAGTTTCCATTGACTATTGCGAATTTGGTTATTTTTCAATGTTATCATACTTTCTTTTATGTTAATTGACCATCAATGTATGAGTTAAATGTTCAATGTGATAAATTGTATGTTCAACTTGACCTATAACATTGGATCATTATTAATCTTTCATGAAAATAGTTAAGTTAATATTGAAAATTGATTATGAATTTACTTAATATCATGCTTCTTAACTTAATTTTAAGTGATTAGGAATCAATTAGGCTTGCATGAAAAAAGATTGTTTTTGAAAGAAAGTAATCTAGAACATAGTTTATAGATTTAAACTATCAATGACACGAGATTCTATAGAACCTACACACATGTTAATAAATTGAACAATGAAATTAATACTTTGGAATATTTTTTATCCTTTAAGATTCAATCATTTTCTTTTTAGTTTCTTTTTAGTTTGAAAATATTGCATATCTTGTTTTCAATCCTTAAATAAAGTCAATATAATTCTAGAATAGCTAAATTAATCTGTGAGTTTGATTTCCTAAAGACAATATCGGTCAAGACCATTTTTTAACTATATTATAACTTGACGCGTACACTTGCACATATTCTCCCGACATTCCCTTGCGACTTGGCAACACCACCTTTTGTTTGTCTTAAACTACTTTAAGAGTGAAGATTATCCTTACAAACCAACACGAAACCAACATGGGTCCTTTCAACAATGCTTTGCCTTCACTCACATGTTTTTTAGGAAAATTTTAAGAGGTCACCCAACATAGAATTACTCCAAGCTAAACACTTGTAACTTTAAAGTTCTAATGATTGAGCCCGAGCCATAAAAAAAGAAGGTGCGCCTTGTTGGTATAGATTATCACTTTCAATTTTAAGCACTTTTTAATCATACTATCATATCCTCCTAATCGCTCTCATTTAGAAATGATTTTGGTTCATTCATATACCCTTCCTAAACTTGAGCATCACACTAAACATCTATATTATCATTTTGAGATTCTATTAATAACAAAACCATTATTGATGTAACCTTTCTTCTCGTATAACTCAAATATGGAAGTGATTATTTAGAAAACTTGAGTATGTATAATAAAACATATGTTACATTTTTCTTGGGTTGAAGTTTCAATCTCCCATCTCTATTTTGAGAGAGGAAAAGATGATTAAAACTAACAAATTTTGTAAAATGATAATTGAATTAGACGATGCTTTTAAGTCTACCATCAATAAATTAGAAGTATCTATCATTGATAGACAATGACAAATTCTTAAGCTCGCTCATTGATAATTGAATTGTCATTGATAGACAATGACATTTTACTACATTTGTAAATAAGCTCGCTCATTTTCCTATATTTGAAAACAACAATTTCTTTAAATTTAAAAGTATGTACAAATTCTTAAACTTTTAGTTTCATGTCTAATATATCTTCAACTTTTTGTTTAATTGTATGCCTAATAAATTATCAACTATTCATCATTCTATAAATATATGATCTACTAAATACAAAAAATTAAAAGATTAATCCATTAGAGATAAAATTCAAATTTATCTATAATAGGTCAATTAACTTTTTTTAAATTTATATATGTTATGGATCTACTATACATAAAATTGAAAATTCAGTAACCAAAGAGATACAAACCTAAAAATTTGGAGACCAAATAAACACAATCATAAAAGTTCAAAGACCAAATTTGTAAATTAACTTTTAAGTTAACACATAAAATTTATTTATTTATAGAAAATATTTGAAGATTTGTGTGCCTATATCTTACATTAAAAATTCAATGTAGAAAAGCTTCCACTAATTCCTTCAAAAGGCTTTGTGTTTTGAAAATTTTATTTTAAAGATGATGATGTGTGGACTATGTTATAGATATAGGATCATCTCAGTGGATTTATGCTACTGACCAGCATTGGGAATTTGCCTTACCTAATTATCAAATATGGTTTCTCTTTGGAAGTAGTTATCAACAAAAGTGGATCATCTTTGTCAGCAGACAATGATAATAACATGCCTTTGTAAATATTTATATATTTGAATAAAATATTATATATGTTTAATAATATTTTATGAAGTTCGGAGATTAATGATGTAATTCTTTTTTAATTAATGTAATGGTCAAACATCCCATATAATTTACTAGTGAGATTTATTTTAATTGTTATATGAAAGGATTGGTTATATATTCTAATTCAGAACTTAAACTTTTAAAATGGTATTGAAGGAAAACCCATTTTGATATTAGTGAGTTTAGTATAATTGCAGCTTCAACATTTAACTTGAATAATTATCAACTTTAGATATTCTAGAAAATTTAAACTTTATAAGTTATAATTATACCTTAGTTACCAGAAAAGTACACATTCTAGAGGATGATACGTATTAGGAGTAGATTTGGACTAGAGGACATACTTGATTTTATGGCAAAATTAGATAAAAAAAAAAAACTACACCCTAGAGTCTGATTGAGCATGGGAAGAGGAAAGGTTGGGCCAAGACCCGAACTAACCTGCTCGGCCTTAGCCTCGACCAAGGACGAGGCAAAGAAATCCTCCCCATTTGATGAATGGGTCGTGCTATGACCTAATTTGGGCCTCAGTAAGAAGAAAGTTTGGGCTAAACACCCAAATGGACCTCTTCGATCTTGACCTCAGCTAAGTGATAGGACTTGAGTAGGGTGTCGAATTCCCTCTCGACCTATTAAATAATATTTATATCTCCGAACAGACTAAAACTGTAGGAATAGTTGGCTGGGTCGATCCATCATTTAGAGAATTATGAATTACCTCATTTTCACCACTCTCATCACCAAAATCTTTATCTGGATGGGCTATTATGTAAAAAGAGGATCTATTACATTTTTCTTTTTCCACTTCGTGGATTTTACGTTTATTTGGAGAATTATAATTTTCCTTCACATCAAGTAAATTATTAATAGTATAAGGAGAATTTTCTACATAATATATATTGTCAAGAAATTTTCAAATATCATATGCATAATCAAATTGTGCAATTTTATCACATACTTTATTAACCAAAGCATTAGATATGTTATTTATGGCTTGGCCATTAAAATAGATCAATTTATCATTCAATTTTAGTGTAACAACATGAGTTTAGGAGGGGACATGAATGAATCGAGATTACATATGAATGAGTGAGAGTATAGTTAAAAAAATGCTTAAAAGAATTGAAATTACTACCTATACCAATAAGGTTCAACTTCCTTTTCGGTGGGTCAATCATAGGAACTCCAAAATTAAGCGTGCTTAGCTTGGAGCAATCCTATGTTGGGTGTCCTTTTGGAAATTTTCTTAGGAACATATGAGTGAGAACAAAGTATTAACCAGTGTTGGTTAATGGGGATAACTTTCACTTCTAGAAGAATTGAAGACAAGCAAGGATGACGTAGCCAGGTCACAGGAGATGCAATGGAATGCTGGGGCCATGAGGTGCCGAATCTGGATTTCAAATTCTAGTCTGAATCTTGGGCTTGGTGCACCATAGAATGGTATGTTTTCTCTTACATGGACAATGAATTGATCAACTTCAGAAGTATGGATATTCTCAATATAGATTTATGAATAAGGAAGATTTTATCCCAAAGACTATCTCCAGGCTTTGGTTACAGTTAATATGAGTTTATGATGATTTGTATTGGATTGATATATGGTCTATAGTATCCAGAGACTTTAGGAACATCATTTTCAAATAGATTTTTAGACTTGTTCACAACAGGGTATGAATAATGATATGTAATTGTTATATGATTAACGAGTAATATGACGTTTATCCCATGTAAGTTTATTGCCCTTGGTAGTAGAAAGTCTTATGCCGAGTTTCTAAGGAGTATGGGACTTAATGGGATAAAGTTGTTTCTCACACATATAACTACTAAGAAAGGCATCACAGTTGACGCTCCTAAAGTAGAAACATTTTCTAGTTGACCAGATTTTCTATGCTATGCATCTTGAGATTACGTCGTATCTAGTATGGCCAGTTGCTCGACCGCACATACAAAGATTTCTTTCTGTCGGTTTGATTAGTTCAAATACATGTTTTTAATGAATATGACTTCTTAACCTTGAGACAGTCTTGAAGGGGAATGCGTTAAAGTATCGTTGATTTTCAGCATCTTAAGTTTCATAGTTATATATGGAAGAGGTTGTCACAGTTCTTGAGGTACCAGTTTTAGTATGTCACATGATGACCCCCTGTTTCACATGCATTTTTGGAAGAGTCTCTCAGAAGGTATTAGGTACTCAGTTAGAATTCATTACAACCTTTTATCTACAGATCGATGGTCAGAATATGCGTTGAACTAGGCTTTGGTGGACATTTTACACGCTTGTGTGTTAGGTTTGGTAGGAAGTTGGGACTCTCACGTGCATCCTATTGAGTTGCATACGATATTGGTTATCAAGCTAATATTGGCATGATTGTTAGGTTATGTGTCATAAACTCGTGGTTTGTAATACAGTAAACATTGTATTCATCAATAAAATAATTGTTATTTTATTATGTCTTTTATAATTACGATGACTCAAATCTACTCAACTAAAATCCAAGATTATTTAATGAAACATGAATCATATGTAGTTGACATATAGTAGATTTTGTTCAAGTAATAACCTGAAGGGTCTATAGTATAAAGTTGGGTTTCTGAATACGATCCACTTTGTAAAGGTTACAAATGACGTAATCCAAATCGTTCATGTGGAGACATGTGAATGAGAGTTTCCTATACAAAGAGTTTGTATAAGATTTTACTGCAAAATAATTAATTCTCTTTGTAACTCTGCTAATTGAAGAGATTAATATTTCACAAGATGATCATATGTAACTTGATCATCATTCTGAATGAGTTATGAACTCTTGTCTATTAGAGCTCGTCCTTTGAATTTTATGGGTGAGAGTGGCCTGAGTCGCTGACTCAATAAGCTTACCATTTTAAGGACTTGATTAAGTGAGGAGCTGGGAATATAACTATACAAGCTATAATTTATTAGGTCTTGACCAATAGGGCCCCACCCTTTCACTCGCACAAGAGGGACTTGGTTTATGGTTGGACCATAAAAATAAATGATCAGTGGTACTTAAAGACCAAGAGGTAATTATAGGAGTAAAACGGTAATTTGATCCAACTATAATTACGAACAACTCGTGAAGGATCGACTTACTTGTAATAGTTATATCCATGGACACAACTAATTCTACAATGCATAAGAGTGCAGTTACGGATCTATAGTGGTTTGCCCCGTAGTTAATGAATGCTGATTAACTTAGTTAATTAAAAAGTTTAATGAATTAATCTCGGATAATTGGAGCTTATAATCTCTAGGTTCATTAGGTCTCCCTACTAGCTAACTCACAACGGGTAAAACGAGGACCAAGAGTTTTGAAAGCATTTGAAATGTTCAAATTGTTTAAGGGAATACATGTTAGTTGTAGATGTACAATTAATATAATGAATAATCTAAGAAATTTAAATAATATAGATAAGATTCATATTAAAATTCTAGGTTAAAAATAAATGTGAATAAGATTCATATTAAAACTTTAGATTATGAGAGAGAAGTATATTTGAACATGATTTATATATATATATATATATACACACATTTAATTAGATATGAGATATTTTTATTTATTTAATTAATTGATTATTTGATTGAATTGAATTGAATTAATATCAATTAAATCAAATTAAGTCCCTGTAGTTGCAGAGAAGTAGGGAGTTATTGAGGGGAGTTACTCTTCCCCCCTCTTTCTGCTCTCTTTCTCACTTTAGTTGCAGAATTTTGCAAGTTGTAAGATTAAAGTTTTTTTACGTGAAAAAGTTCTCTCTGTCACAACCTCTCTCAAACTCTCTCTAATTCACAAGGTTTATAGAGAAGTTAATCTTTGCAACATCTTCCATTCCCTTCTCCTCTTTCAACAAGGTTCCCACCAATCGATCCTTGCCAGAGATATAGTGAAGAAGGTCAAGTGGAGGTGTCCAACTTGTAAAGAAAAAGATTTCATTTTAAATTAAAAGACTTGGAGAAGATTTGAAGATGGTCTTCAAAGGTATTTTTCTTCAACCTTAATTTTATGCTTAGCCTATTAGAAATACAATATGTTCTTCATATGTTATGTTTTAATTCAATATGATTTCTTCTTCCCAAAATCAAAACAGTTGCAATTATTCGCTTCTATTATGAGATTCAATCCCTTCAATTGGTATTAGAGCCAAGTTTTTTTATTTATTTTTAGTTAAGAATAAAAGTTAGAATTAATAGGTGGGTTCAATTTTTTATACAGCCAGGGATGTTTTTAAAAATCAGGTTTTGCATAATAGATGTTTCGAACATTGGCATTAGATTTACTGCATATCATTGATTTGATCATTGTAAGGACCTGTTATTTTTGGACAAATTGTATGTAAATTGAGTTTGTAAATCTGTGTCGATTTGAGGCAAGGTGTTGCTATGGAAGAAGACTGAAAACAAAATAGAAAAATGCAGATTCGAGGCATTCTGTGTCGTATTGTTGTGGTGCTCTTCCACAGCGCCGCGATGTTATAAGGTAGAATTGAAATCTGGGCGATGGCACTGCGGTGTTCTAAACGCGAGACGGAGATGGCATGCGATGGCTAATGGAACGAATACATGCGCAGTGGAAGAAAAACAGATCTAAAGTACTCTAATTAGGTTAATTACAAAGATAAACATGCAATTAAAACAAATAAAAGGAGGAAAAGAATACAACCTTTGTAGACTTTGAATCTTCTCCAAATTAGCTCCAATCTCCTCACGAATGGTTCGTAAACTACCACGAGAGTCTTCCTGACTATTCTTCAGCCTTAGAATGGGATGGTGGGATCCGGTGAGTGACTAATTTGGAGAAGAAAAGGTTAAGAGATTCATATATTTTGTGATCAATGCATTTCTCTATTTCCTTCGATTCCATCTTGATTTTCTTATCATCCTTTATTTTCATCGTAAAGTCTAAGTAAGATTACTAGAGTATCGTATACTTAACCATGCAGCATAGACATATGAAGCATGCAGCAAACCACCGAGAGGTATGTGTTGCGCGAGTGTTGTGAGAAAATTCTATTTGCTTAGTGTGAAGCTGTAGCAATGCTTGTCTATGAGCGGATCAGCAGCAACTAACTGCCCGAGAGGGTAAGTGGTGGAACGCATTAAGCAAAATAAGTAGTGTTCCTAGAGATGAGATAGGAATAATCTTATGTCAACCATGTTTTTGTGATTACCTTGTCGTATGAGTGCATCATTCATCATTTAGGCATACTTGTGAGAGTAGTCTAAAAACCAAATCTAGGCTTGAGAGAGTCAGATTGGATCGTATAGGCAAGAATAGAGGCTTAGAGATAAGCTCTGTTTGTTATTACACAGCGTATGCACCCTACAGATAGGATATGAGTATGCGATCACATCGCATGCATCTAGAAGTAGGATATGGTGGTATGCGGTCATCTTGTTTATGTGTGAGAGCATGTGAGCAAGAATAGAGACTTAGACATAAGGCCTCTCCATACTATCGCATATACATCGCATGCATCTTTGTCAAGTGTGTGTAGCATAATCGCATAGCTTGCATTGTCTGGGTTACCCTTGCGACCAAGCTTATTGATGCGGTGAAGTCATCCCCGCCATTTTATCTATTTTCCCATGCATCTTATTACGAATTATCAGTTTTCGTGTCTCTATCTCTCACAGTCATACTTCTACTGCTTAATCTGTTAGTTAGGAGTAGGAGTAGGCATAACCCTTAACTTCAATATTCTTTTATTCTTCGCCGCAAACACTTTACTTCATAACATTTAGCTACAAGTCCTTGAGTTCGACCTCGGATCACCTGAGAAACTTGCGATCTCGTTATACTTGGCGAGAGAGCAAGAAAACTTGTGGCAGGAATGCATGGTCATCAAATGCATATTGCATATTCCTTAGTCCAACGCATGACCAGCGACGCATGACAAACGACGCATGGAGAGCGAACGATGAATACATATTTATTTACCTCCATTTCCCACTCCACCATCTTCTCCACTCCTTGAGGGTCCTCAAACGTGCCTTTTGTCAAGTATACACCTATGTGCATTGAAGGAACCTTTGAAGGTCCTTGAGCGGAAGCGTGGAGATCGATCCAATATTTATTTTCACAGAATCAAAATTATAGAGTACAAATGTTATGCATAATCATAAATTTACAGCATGCAAACAAAAAGGAAATGAGAGAATTAGAGTGAAAGTACTAACCCTTAAAGAACGATCTTCTTCGTGTATCCTCTTCTCCAAAAATCAAGAACTCGAAACCACACATTGGACACCACCACTTGATTGCCTTAATATTCTCTGGGTGAAAATCTAGGAGTTTTATGGACTCTGACTATTTTGGAAGAGAGGGATTTTGAGAGAGATGAAAGGAAGTAAAGGGGGTTCAAATTTTTTCAGAACGTTTTTGTGTATCTGTGATGCCTTTTTATGAAACCACATAGGAAAAGAGGAACCACCACTCTCCCTTGCTCCACTATCATGTATTAGAGAGAAAAGGAGGGGAGGAGGTTACAACTCCCTCCCACAATGATTTTTAAAATAAAATAAAATAAAATAATTTATTTTCTTAAATCAATTTAATATATATTTATATGATAACTACCTTATCATATAATATATATTAAACTATATGTTATATCAAATATATCACATAACCTATAATTTCTATATTGTATCAAATACAATATAACCTATAGTTTCTATTCTCTCACTATGACATTTAATATAAACCCATTTATATTAAATTTAATAATGTGAATCAAATTCATATAATTAATATTTTAATCATATTCAAATATTTATTTCCTCTCCAATAAACTTTATATTATAATGTATCAAATACATTATAGTAATTATATCATATATAATTAGATTAAATTAATTATATCACATATAATTAATTTTCTCAATTAATTTGAACAATTCAAATTAATCCAAAAATTGATTATCATTAATTCCCATTAAGTTATAGAAAGAACCTCATGGACCTGTAGCTTGAAGCTCTAACGGTAAGTGAATAATTAACTAAACTCCTTTAATTAAATTATTCACCATTCTTTAAGTGCCAAACATTTCACTAAAGACTGACAGCTGCACTTTTCACACTACAAATATATTTCTGTGTCAATTAGATATAACAAGTAAATAGTACAATGACCCTTCACATCTTGTTCGTAAGTATGGCTGGATCAAAATTACCATTTTGCCTCTAGAGTTACACGTTAATTCTAAAAAAGAGCTAATTTTTCTAGCTTAATTCGGGCTCGTTAGTGGGTTAATTTGAAGCAATTTTGAGTTAATTTGAACATCCGGGCTTCAAAAGAGTTGAAAAGACCAAAATGCCATCGAGTCTCACCAAGTATGAAGCACCATCGAGTAGAAAGAAGTTGAGTAATCAAGAAAATGCTACCGAGTGATCGAGGATTGAGTATCAAGCTGTTGACCATCAAATCGCGAGTATTTGGCAGAAGCAGCAACATTGCAACGCTCTCCAATAGCGCTGCAACGCTATAACATTTGATGGACGAGCTTGAGGCGCACATGTAACCTAGCGTTGCATCCCCATTCTAAGCATTGCAATGATGCGATGGATTCCTATTTATACCTCTCCTCGGCCCAAGGTCAGATAATGCTGAATTTTGGGGGGGTATTGGCCGACTCTTGGAGCTAAATGCATGGAGGCCGAAGTCAAGCTTCCTTATTCTTTTATTCCCTTTAATTTTTAGTGTCCTTAGGTTAGATTTATTTTATTTTCGGATTATGAANTACATTATAGTAATTATATCATATATAATTAGATTAAATTAATTATATCACATATAATTAATTTTCTCAATTAATTTGAACAATTCAAATTAATCCAAAAATTGATTATCATTAATTCCCATTAAGTTATAGAAAGAACCTCATGGACCTGTAGCTTGAAGCTCTAACGGTAAGTGAATAATTAACTAAACTCCTTTAATTAAATTATTCACCATTCTTTAAGTGCCAAACATTTCACTAAAGACTGACAGCTGCACTTTTCACACTACAAATATATTTCTGTGTCAATTAGATATAACAAGTAAATAGTACAATGACCCTTCACATCTTGTTCGTAAGTATGGCTGGATCAAAATTACCATTTTGCCTCTAGAGTTACACGTTAATTCTAAAAAAGAGCTAATTTTTCTAGCTTAATTCGGGCTCGTTAGTGGGTTAATTTGAAGCAATTTTGAGTTAATTTGAACATCCGGGCTTCAAAAGAGTTGAAAAGACCAAAATGCCATCGAGTCTCACCAAGTATGAAGCACCATCGAGTAGAAAGAAGTTGAGTAATCAAGAAAATGCTACCGAGTGATCGAGGATTGAGTATCAAGCTGTTGACCATCAAATCGCGAGTATTTGGCAGAAGCAGCAACATTGCAACGCTCTCCAATAGCGCTGCAACGCTATAACATTTGATGGACGAGCTTGAGGCGCACATGTAACCTAGCGTTGCATCCCCATTCTAAGCATTGCAATGATGCGATGGATTCCTATTTATACCTCTCCTCGGCCCAAGGTCAGATAATGCTGAATTTTGGGGGGGTATTGGCCGACTCTTGGAGCTAAATGCATGGAGGCCGAAGTCAAGCTTCCTTATTCTTTTATTCCCTTTAATTTTTAGTGTCCTTAGGTTAGATTTATTTTATTTTCGGATTATGAACATGTTTTGGATTGTATCCCATTGGTTTGTCTATAAATCAATGAGGTAATCTTTCGTTTAGTTTTTGGATTAAGCATTCTTGTATTTTGATGAGTTTCCAGTTCAATTTTTATGCTTTAATCTAGAATTATGTTTTTCTTAAATCTTGTTTAATTTAGATTTGCTTTTATGTGTGGATTGACGCCCCTATCATGAATGCATATCGTAGCTAGTTAAATTCAAGCTCGCACACATCCTTGTATCGTCCATGCTTTGAATTTACCCTTGTAGCATAGATTAGATAAGCATGCTTAGGTTTTTTCTAGACTGTCCATGAATCTTTGCATCACACATTTAATCTATATTTAAGGAACAAATTGATTATTTGAACACGACTTTCATGACACTTAATCAGCATAGTTGAATCCTGAATCTTAATGCATATGTTTCTAGTTCTTTATGGCCACCGAGGACCCAATTGCATCTAGAAGCATGTAGGTTAGTTAGGGCACAACTTTCCAGTCCCAACTACGAATTAGGACGCTTGATCGATTCAGATTAATTGATTTTTGGGCTTATAGAGATTAGTTAATTCGCATCGATTGAGTAGTTATGCATGCATAATTTGAATATATGATATTCTGGCTGAAAACAATGATTTAACTTACATTGAATGGCGACTTGATCCGAGAACTAAATGAATTCATTACGGTTTCATATATCCATTGCATTTTTCTTTTTACTTGCATGTTTTCAATTTCAAAACCACAAACCAAAACCTAGTATTTTCTATTTTTCCACGATCAAATCTAACCCAAAAGAAATTAATTCTTCACTTCTCTGTGGTTCGACCCCACACTTACCACTGTTGCTACGTTTTAGTAGTAATAGAAGTAGTTCGGTGATTTTATAAAATTTTCTTTTGACCAGAATAAAATCTTATTAATGACGTAGGTTTCGGGCCTGTAAAAAATGGCGCCGTTGTCGGGGAAGCAAGCCAAATAATATCTTTTAGTTAGAATTGACTATTAAACTTTTAAAAATATATATTTTCTTTCTTTTGTGTCTACTTGTTTTTCATGTTTTTCAATGGCAGAAAATTGAAACATTTATGTGCTTTAAGCGAGATATGCGGAACAATGGAAAACACTAGAGGTAAAAGTGATTCGTGGCCTTAGAGATTAGATTTCTGAACTAACATTTGTTGTACAAGCTATGGCTAATATGAAGATTCAGAATTCGCATGGTCCTGAGTGCAGATACTATCCTCCTTGGGAGCTGGCAAGGCGAATGCCATTGTCAATGCCATATCAGTCTGCCAATCCAAGTATTTCTTTAGAGGATATAGTTAGGGTGCTTTCTAATAGCTCCGATGAGTTTGTGCAGGAATGTCCCTACTATTATCAAGAACCCATCAGTTTCCAGCAAGATGACCTCTATTTCGAACGTGAGGTTAGAGCTGAGATTCAAAGTCTGAGTGACCAAATTGCTAAGATCGCTGAATCAGTTAGGAAACTGGAGGAATCTTTGGGAATCACCTTTTGAGGATGTTGAGGTGAGAAGCAAAGATACGAGCATCTATAATCCCTAGAACAGCTGGTCCCCCAAAATTCTGATCAGGATAAGGTGTTAGATTATTAAAGTGTGAACGTATTAATGATTTTTCTGAGTGTGCAGGAAATCATTTAGAGCCATTTCGCGTATGTGGCACTAAGGTAAACTTTATGATGGAATATCTATAGACCGATTCAGATGATGATATTTATCCTCTTCCATGCCAGGAACAAGTATGTGATTTTAAGTATGAGTATGAACTTAGTTTGGAAGAATCCCAAGTAAAAGAGTTAGAGGTTTCCAAGCCTCGTACCATTCTTTGTACTGCATCCCTCTTATTTTTGAATTTTGCTCCCTAACAAGAGCACTCATAAAGGCCATTGAGTTAGAATATTTATTTTTAGCTGAGTCAGTCCTTGAGTCTTTTGATTTTTCTTTTTCCTTTTTCTTAAACAAAATTAAAATTAAAAAATTCGACCTATCTATTTCTTCTTAAAAGATGGGAACCCTTATGGCTTTATTTGGCCATATTAACTCATCCAAGAAAGGACCAGAGAAATACAAGAATTTCTTTGTACCTTGATAAGGGACAGGTCACGTCGAGCAATCGATGTTAAAAATTTGCACTTCCTAGAGGCAGCCAAATTAAAAAAAAATTCATTTATTTTTTTATTTTATTTTGTTTAGTTCCATTAGTTTTTTTTATTTTTTTTCCCTTTTTTTTTTTCATTTTTAGGTTAGATTTTTATTTTTAATAAACAAAAAAGAAAAATTGAAATTAGGGCGCAACGTTGCAATGCTGCACAACAGAACCGCGTTATAACGCTGCTTCTGCCGAGACTCTTCATCTTCTTCTTCATTTTTTCTCTCTACCCGAGCCCTATCTTCCACTTTCTCTCAAGTTTATTTAAGATTTTTCACTCTTAGCACGTTTTTCCCCTCGATTTCATCCACCTATTCTCGTTTTCCCTTGGATATATTGCGAATTTTGTGGATTTTTCATCCATTTGAGGTCTAGCGGTCTCTTGCATTTTTTTTTTGGATTTCTCCTCTTCGAAGGTAAGATTTTTGGCCATTCTTTGTGATACATTGAGTTTATGGTTGAGAAATATTCCGTTTTTGCATGATTTCTTACTTAATTCTTGGATGAGTTTTGAAGATTTAGATATTGTTGTTGTTGAATATATATGTGAAATTGTTGGGTTTTTTCTGTGTGCAGGTGAAATTGAGTGTAGTTGTTGAGAGTTGGGGGTGGGTTTTGTGAGTTTGAAGGTTAAAAGAGGGGTTGTGAGAGTTGTCTAGGAGCCAAATTTTGTATGTTTACCCTTTTTTCTTAAAAATATATAGTATGGGTCCTAGAAGAGCAGGGAGAAGTAAGGCTAGTTCTAGTGGACAAAACCCCGAGCTAGTTTTCGTACATCCCAGGTTTAGTTCCCAGAAGGCCCTAGAGAGATACAACTATAGGAGATTAGTCCCTGAGAGAGCCCTGACCCTTGAGGTTAATTACTATCTGTGCATTACTGAAGAGATTTAAGAGCATGGGTGGGAGTCTTTGGCCTGTCGTCCTGGCGAGGCGGTTGTTCCCATAGTTAGGGAGTTCTATGCCAACATTGACGAGAGTAGAGACTTCTAGTTGGTAAGAGGTATTAGGGTACCTTTTTCATCGACCCACATCAACAAAGTCTACGATTTACGTGACTTCAATGATGAGTACAAAGGGTTTTTCTCCCGTCAGTTTCCAGAGGAGGAGGTGATTCAGACCTTGTATGGTCCAGGAGTTCAGTGAGCCAGATCCAGGGGAGTGGCCATGAGATTCAGGAGCACGGATTTGTCCATTTCTGGCCAGATCTAGCACGTATTCGTGTGTTCCTGATTGATGCCAGTGCTGCCTCTCACGGATGTCACAAAGGACCGGGTCAAACTTCTTTATTGTCTTGTCCAAGGGATTTCCAATAACGTCGGATGAATCATTAGGGCTTCGATCTGTCGTTGTGGGCGGTGTTCCTCCATTGGTAGTCTAGGTCACTCGAGCTTGATTACTATGTTGTGTCGGAGGTCCGGGGTGGAGATTTCCAACGATGAGGAAAAGATGGGGCGTCGTGCTCCCATTTGTAGATCTTTGATTGCGGCCTTCCGCGGGAGAGGAGTAGGTATGCCAGATGGGGACGATAACAAGGATGACGGGGAGGATGAGCAGGCTCCAGCGATAGAGACGGTCCCCCGTGCTGGTCCCTAGGATTAGACCAGTGTTCCAGTGGCAAGGGAGTCCTATGCGAAGCAGGCATTGAGAATGTCTGCTGAGGTGCTCAAAGTGGCGATCGAGTCACTACGAGTGAGTCAAGAGACTGCTCGTCGAGCTAGACGTATAAAGAGATGGGTGAACTTCATCGCTGAGAAGAACCGTCTCTACATGCCAACATCGGTTCCAGACGTGGTCATCAGAGGGATCCAGACTCTCCAGATTTCAGACTGACCGCTGCTTTCTTCCTTTCTACTATATTTTTTGTGCCTTCGGTTGTATCTTTTCTTTTCTTTCTTTTCCCTTTTTGTCATTTCTTCTTCTATTATAGTTTTTGCTAACTTCTTTGGTTGTTTGTTAGGTTTCTTTTTGTAGTTTTGCTTTGTTGTTTTATTTTTGTAGGCCTCTCCAGAGCTTAATCTATGCTAAGTGAGGAGAGAGATGCCCCAACCAAACATCCCATTTGCGTTGACATGATTATCAGGGGAGGTTTCTGTTCCCTGTTTTCTATTCTTTTTGAGCTTACTTGGATATATTGGGACAATATATATTTTTTTAAGTTGGGGGGTGGGGTACCCACGGGTTAGTTTTTTATTAAGGCTTGGGGTCCGTGAGCGTTTGCTTCGGACAATGTTTTGTGGCTTTAATTGCGTTGCTTGCTAGTTTGCTTTGTGATTCATTTAGATAGTTATGACATACTCTTCCTTGTGGAATAAAATTTACATGAAAAGAATGTTAGAAATGTTAATCAATGATTTTTTAGCCCAATTATATTTTTTTTTCTTGTCACTTGCATCTTTAAGCCATTGTTTTGCGAATTAAAGTCTTGCTGTTTAGAATTGGTTATCTGATTTGTACTTCTGTTGTCACCCCGAAAGGTCCACCTTTGACTTAGGAGTAACTATGCTTGTTTAGAGCAAAACTAGACAAAGTGGATAAAAATAGGTCTACTATAAATAAAAAAAATAGAGAAGCAACATAGTTGCAAATCTGACAAAAAAATAAAAAAAGCAAAAAAATGCAGGCATTTGTCGACGTGTGTCTGAAAAAAAAAATAGTGTGCATGTGTGCATGGATAGAGGTTGAAAAGAGCTACTCTAAAGTTCCTAGTTAGGGCCTGCGAGAAAGATGATAGGTTCCGATGGTGGGTTGTGAAGGTTAGCCCTCTAGGTAAAAGAAATGCCCTTTATTGTTTTGCCTGTGTGTGTTTAGGCACCTTTATTCTTAGTGTTGTCCTTCTTTTTTTTTTTTTTTTTTTGCAAGTGTGGTATGTCCAAGGCTGATAACCGAATTAGAGTAGGGAAAAACAGGATGAGGACCTTATCAAACTTTTCTGGGCTGTGCAAGCTTAACTAGCAAAACTCTAGGCTCACTCATGCATGGATAGATCATGAATCATTTTTAAACTTGTGCTTCATTGATTGATCATAATTGAATTTCGTTCTTGATTACAAATTTCATTGTAACTGACTGTTGAGACTGAAGTAACAATGTTGCAAATTAAGCTAGCATGTTTTTAATTATTTTCTATTTGTTTATGTATTTCTACCTTGCTCGGGACGAGCAAGAATTAAGTTGGGAGTGTTTGTTAGCTTCCAAAAAGAGTTAATTTTCCTAGCTTAATTCGGGTTCGTTAGTGGATTTTATGTGTTTATTTCCCTATTTCATAGGTATCGAGCAACCGAGAGGTAGAATTAACTATTTAGTGAAGAATGAGGTTAATTTAAAGCAATTTAGAGTTGATTTGAACATCCGGGCTTCAAAGAAGTTGAAAAGACCAGTCTCACCAAGTATGAAACACCATCAAGTATCATCGAGTAGGAGGCTGTCAAGTAATCAAGAAAACGCTACCGAGTGACCGAAAATCGAGTGTAGAGCTGTCGATCGTCGAGTAACGAGTATCTGGCAGAAGCAGCAGCATTGCAACACTCTCCAACAGCATTGCAACACTACGACATTTGACGAACGAGCCTGAGGTGCACGCGTAATCCAGCGTTGCAATGCCATTTCAAGCATTGCAACGCTGCGATGGATTCCTATTTATACCTCTCCTCGGCCCTAAGTCAGATAATGCTAAATTTTGAGGGGTATAGGCCGACTCTTGGAGCTGAATGCATGGAGGCCGAAGTCAAGCTTCCTTATTCTTTTATTCCCTTTAATTTTTAGTGTCCTTAGGTTAGATTTATTTTATTTTCGGATTATGAACATGTTTTGGATTGTATCCCATTGGTTTGTCTATAAATCAATGAGGTAATCTTTCGTTTAGTTTTTGGATTAAGCATTCTTGTATTTTGATGAGTTTCCAGTTCAATTTTTATGCTTTAATCTAGAATTATGTTTTTCTTAAATCTTGTTTAATTTAGATTTGCTTTTATGTGTGGATTGACGCCCCTATCATGAATGCATATCGTAGCTAGTTAAATTCAAGCTCGCACACATCCTTGTATCGTCCATGCTTTGAATTTACCCTTGTAGCATAGATTAGATAAGCATGCTTAGGTTTTTTCTAGACTGTCCATGAATCTTTGCATCACACGTTTAATCTATATTTAAGGAACAAATTGATTATTTGAACACGACTTTCATGACACTTAATCAACATAGTTGAATCCTGAATCTTAATGCATATGTTTCTAGTTCTTTATGGCCACCAAGGACCCAATTGCATCTAGAAGCATGTAGGTTAGTTAGGGCACAACTTTCCAGTCCCAACTACGAATTAGGACGCTTGATCGATTCAGATTAATTGATTTTTGGGCTTATAGAGATTAGTTAATTCGCATCGATTGAGTAGTTATGCATGCATAATTTGAATATATGATATTCTGGCTGAAAACAATGATTTAACTTACATTGAATGGCGACTTGATCCGAGAACTAAATGAATTCATTACGGTTTCATATATCCATTGCATTTTTCTTTTTACTTGCATGTTTTCAATTTCAAAACCACAAACCAAAACCTAGTATTTTCTGTTTTTCCACGATCAAATCTAACCCAAAAGAAATTAATTCTTCACTTCTCTGTGGTTCGACCCCACACTTACCACTGTTGCTACATTTTAGTAGTAATAGGAGTAGTTCGGTGATTTTATAAAATTTTCTTTTGACCAAAATCAAAACTTATTAACGATGTAGATTTCAGGCCTGTCATTACATCTAACTCCTTAATTACCACTGATCCCTCTAATGAAAAATAAATTATAGTCCAATTATGATTAAACCCCTCTCGGGCCAGGAGAGGGTGTGGCGCCACATTGTTCAAGCCCCTAAATCATCCCTTAAGAGAGAAATTTATCTACTTACCTCGACTTTAGGGGAGGAGTAAATTCCTTCTTGTGTAGCTGTGTTCTCAACTCCCTAACCAGACGACCCCAAAATGGTAGGCTTGTTGAGTCGGGGATCTGGCCACTCTCACCCATACAAATAAAAGGACCGCCTTTATAGGCAGGAGTTCACAACTCACTCAGAATTTAGGTTGTGTCACCTATGGCCATCCTGGTGAAATGTAAATCTCTATTATGAATGTTGTTATATAATGAGACTAGTCATCTCGTTATCCGGTCTTATACAACCTCTTTTGTATAGAATATCCTCGCTCACATGTCTCCACATAAATGATTAGGACTAGATCATTTGTAGCAATTTACAACAATTGTAACATCTACAAAGCGAGCCATATTTGTAGTGTCACAAGGATAAGATATCCAACCTTATCCATCTACTATAGACCATTTAGGTTATCACTTAAACATGATCCACCCGTATGTCTCTACATATATGTTTAAGCTACAAAATAACCTTGGATCTTAATTTATTGGTTTGTGATTAATGCAACTAAAATTGAAATAAAACATCGTTTATTTTGGGCTAGTAGTAGGAATGGGATAAGAGAGGCATCATTCATTTTACTCCTGCATATCCGACCCATTGAGGGTCATGGGTTTCCCTCAACAATTCGTCACACAGTCCACCTCCACTAGAGACATACAATCCATTTTCCTTGGCGTGGATTAGTCCATCTTCAAGCCAATATCTCCTCACTGTTCCCTTTACTATCTTCTTCAACTATTTTGTGTAGGAGGATCCATCTTGGTTTGTTCTCATAACCAGCCAAGACAATCGATCCCCATCGTAGTAAATGTTGTAACATGCTCACTTACTTGTTTATGGCTGAGGGCATTTACTACTAAGTACTGTCTTCCTAGTTCATAAATCCAGGTGAAGTCAAATTCCACTAGGAATTCCTGCCTTGCTTGCTTGAGGGTAAGCTTCTTATGGGTTATGAAGTAAGTGTTGGCCACGTTGTCTGTGAAAACCACAAATTTTGTGCCTAGGAGGTAATGTCTCCATGCATTTAGGCAATGAATCACGACTGTTATTTCCTTCTCATTAGTCGAGTATTGTGTTGGGATTCTGATTTCCTTCATATTATTGTTCTACTTCCTTGAGCTTTCGGCTCTCATAGGCAATGAGATGCCCTTCTTAGCCTAGGACACCCCTGATGGGTTGATCTGATGCATCCATAAACACTTCAATGATAATTCAAAATCTGGCAACTTCAGTATGGGCTCAGATGCAAGAGCGACCTTAATGTCTTCAAAGGCTCTTTAACATGGGTCGGTCTACTCCCATTTTGTATCCTTTTTCAGCATGTCGGAGTGGGTTAACCCTCCTTGAGTATCCTTCTATGAATCGTCTATAGTTGTTAGCCAACCCAAGGAAGGACCTCAATACGGGCACTTTGCTGGGAACCGTCCATTCCATGATCGGCCTGATCTTCCTTTCGTCCATTCTGATCTTGCCTTTGCTCACCCAATGTCATAGGAACATCATTTCTTCACGATAGAACTCACATTTTTCCTTCTTGGCGTAGAGTTGGTTATTTTGTAACTTGGTGAAAACCTCCATTAGGTGTTGTAAGTGCTCCCCAAGGGTCGAGCTATATATGGCGATGCCGTTAAGATATATGACCACAAAGTCATCTAAGAACTCATAGAGGACATCGTCCATCAAGTTACTGAAGGTAGCGTGGGCATTGGTCAACCTGGATGGCATCACCAGGAACTTGTACGCTCCATATTCGGTCATATATATAGTCTTTTTCTCATCTCCGTTAGATATGCATACCTGTCAGTGTCTAGATTTAAGGTCCAGTTTGGTGAAATAAGTGGTCTTAGATATGAAGGGATTGAATCCCAATACGGAACTCTGATACCAATTGGATTTTTCTGCTATCTCTCTTGGTAGGATCACGGATGATGGAATCCAAATTGGTAAGGAAAATAAAGAGATTTTGAAAGAAGGTTTTTCTTTGAGAGATTGAGAGAGAACAGAGAGATGAGAACAATACACCAGTGAGATTTTTCTGTGTTTCTGCATTAAAAAGTAGAATCTATGGTGAGGAGAAAATAACCCCCTCACACCCACTCCCACTCCCCAACATAATTGTAAGAGAGTTATTTTTTTAAATTAAAATTAATTAATTAATTTAATTAATAAATATATATTAAATCATATTTAATACATAATAAATAATTAAATAAAGATTAATTAATTAATTAACTAACTAATAATTAATTGATATAAAAACCACATATTTATTTAATCATGCATTTAAATCATATAAAAATGCATATCTCCTTCTTAGCCAATGGTTTTAATATGAATCCAATGCATATTAAATTTTATTGTATAGTTTTAATATGAATCCAATTCATATTAAATTTTACTGTATAGTTTTAATATGAATCAAATTCATATTAATTTAATACTGGAATGTTATTCAAATATTATTCTCTCATATTATATAGTTTTAATTATAAATCATATTTATAATTAACTATATACTATAATTTATTATTATACATGATACATTCTACTAATCCATATTAATATAAAATTCCTTAAAATAATTTGAACAATTCACATTGTTCCAAAAATTAATTGATCCTTGTTTTACCTTTAGTGAGCTAGTAGGAGGACCTAATCGACCTACGGATTAGAAGCTACAATGTTTTGAAATTAAATTAATTAAATTCTTGAATTAACTTAATTAATATTCATTAACTGTGTGTCACTTCACTAAAGACCCACGGTTGCACTTTTGCACTGTAGATATATTTCTATGTCTTTGGATATAACTAGTCATCAATAAGTCGATCCTTCACAAATTGCTTACTTGTGTCAAGATTATCGTTTTACTCCTGTAATTACATTTTTCTCCTTAAGTTCCGTTGGTGCTCTCATGAAAAACCTGTTTATGGTCTTACCGTAAACAAATCCCTCCCGGGCCAATGAGAGGGAGGGGCCCCTTATTCAAGACTCGAAGTTAGGACTTAAGAGAGCAATTCATGTGTTTTTTCTAAAAGTGAGAAAGAGTGAATTCCATCTTGTGGAGTTGTGTTCCCAACTTCCTACTTGGAAAAATCCCCAAAATGGTAGCCTTATTGAGTCGGCGACACATGTCACTCTCACGCATACAAACCAAAGGATTGCCCTCCTAAACAGGAGTCCATAACCTACTTAGGATTGAGATTGAGCTACCTATGATCATCCTATGAAATGTTAGTCTCTTCAATTAATGGTGTTATAAATAGTGATCAAAACATTTCATGGTCTGGTCTTATACAAACTCTTTGTACCAGATACTCCCACTCACATGTCTCAACGTGAATGATTTGGATAAAATCGTCTATAACACTTACAACTCTTGTAACATTCATGAAGTGGGCCGTATTCGTAGTTTTCACCAGGATACACCCAACCTTATCCATATATCAGACTTTTTAGGTTATTACTTGAATATGATCCACTTTTATGTTTACCACATACTGTTAAGCTATATAAAATAATCATAGATCTTAGTTTATTGGATTGAGTTAATGCATTCTAAATGTCGAATAAAATACTGCTTATTTTATTAAATAAATAATTTGTATTTAAAAATTACAAAATACAAGATCCACGAGATTTAGGACACTAAATCCAACAAGATAGTCGATCGAACAAATCTGCAACATTCGGAATTGGATACTTGTTCTTGATCATCACTTTGTTTAGTGCGCAATAGTCGACGTACATTCTCAAAGGTCCATCTTGCTTCTTTTAGAATAATGATATTTGTAATACATAGTAGAAATTAGAATAAGAGAAAAAATCTAAAAATATATTACATATTTAAAATATTTGCAAATATGAATGAGTTGACTAGTCAATCTTTGTTTTTTTTTAATTTCCAATTTTGCCCTCCCTTGTCTTATATTGTTGTACAATATTTTTTAGTTTTTTTATTTTCTTTCTCTTCTTCGATTTTGCTTCTTCCCTCCCTTTTTTCATTTTTTTCATTTTATTTTCTTTCTCAATTTTTGCTTCTTCCTTTTTTTTTTTTTTTTTTTTTTTTTTTAAAAAAAAATTTGATTCTTTCCTTTATCCGATTTTTGCTTCTTTCCTTTATTTTTTTTATTTTCTTTCATTTCCTTTCATTTTTTTTCTTTTTTTCTTCTTTTTTTAATTTTCTTTTCTTTCTTTCGGTATTTGCTTATTCCTTTTTTTTTTTTTTTTTAATTTTCTTTCTTTGGTTCTTGCTTATTCCTTTTTTTATTTTTATTTCTTCTATTTCTCCGATTTTTTTTCTAATTTTTCTAATTATTTTATTTTATTTTCTTTCTCCGATTTTTTGCTTCTTCCCTTACTTTTTTTTTCCATTTATCTAATTTTTGCTTCCTTTTTTCTATTTATTTTTTCTTTCATTTTTTCATTTTTTGCTTCCTCTCTTTCTCCTTATTTTTAAAATTTTTCTTTCCTTTATTTAAATTTTTTCTTCTTTCCCTTTTTTCACAAGAATTATGAAGCTGAGTTCCGTAGCAAGACTTGAAAGTACTCAATTCATAAGTGACTTAACACCAACAAGTCAATCATCAAGTTTGATTATTATAACAAATAATAAATATAAATAGCAAATGAAAGTCTATCATTGATAGCCACTAATATTTTCTATCATTGATAGCTTAATCTTTGATTATATTTTCATAGTTCATAACCACTTATAGAAATCTATCATTGATAGCCAACTTAGTCAATTTAATTAATAAAGTTGAATTTCGAACTAAAATGTAAGTGGAATGCCTAAAAGTTATCACTAATAGCATGTTTATTAGTGATAGAAGCTATCATCGAAAAGAAAAGGGACTTATAAATGTTTGGGAAGGACAAGAAAAGGCAAAAAGGTGTTCAATGGCCATGATTGATAGAAGCTACTACTGATAATATATTACCAGTGATAGAAGCTAATACTAATAGCATGTTATCGTTGATAGAAGCTACCACTGATAGCACGTTATCGGTGATAGAAAACTATCACTGATAGCATGATGTCAGTGAGATCATTGATAACACCTTATTAGTGATGTTATCAGTGAAAGAAGCTATCACTGATAACCACAATATGAGTGATGTTAGTGATATCGATGATAAAACTTAGGTGATATCTATATATCGAGTTTCTTTCAAAGGTGATAACCAGTTATAGAAGTCTATTATTGATAGCTTTAAGTGTTAATATTTCAAGGTTGATTCTAATTGATGAAAGTTTATGATAATTGTTGTCAGTGATAGCCACGGTAAAAGATTATTAGTGATAACTACTATGATAATCAAAGTTGTTGGTCTACTTTCAAAGTTGATCACTATTCATAAATCTATCATTGATAGCCATAAGTAGTAATATTTCAACGTTGATTCCAATTGATGAAAGTGAATCAATGATAGCTACTAATAATTGATAGTAAATTAAAAGATAATATTTCAAGATTGTATTAATTTTTCTCAAATTGAAAGTTATTGTTGATAGCAACTATCATCGATAGCAATTGATAGAAGCTATCAGTGGTTATCACTAATAGCTGCTATCGGTGATAACTTTTAATTTCAGAAAATCGAAAAGAAGCGAACAAAATGGTGGCTAGGCATGAGTTTTTTAGTCTTTTATCATTTTTTGATCTATATATGTAATTATTTTATCTTTGTACTACATATTCTATTATTTTAGACTTGAATTCTATTTATGTAATTAACCCTTAGAATAATAAAGGGGCACCATAGGGAGCATTAGAGGGTTAAATGAAATGGGCTTCCAATAACTCATCTAGAGTCCGGAGTTCGACCAATTCTGAAGGATTCCAATGCGGTAGTTGATGTATATCATCTCTTATATTTATACAAATATTATATTATATCTGAGCAAAGTGATAAAATATGTTTGGTATAAATTGGTGTGACACAACAATAATTTAAAGCGATTACTGTTGAACGGATTGTTTATTTGAATAAATTTATTATTAATATATAAATAAGTTACAAGAAAAATTTTCACAGATAAAAAAAATATTAAACTATTCACAAAAATAATAATAAAAAAACATATATATAGACACGGATATACTTCTGCTAGCATCTATCATATAGTACTAGTAATAGACTTCTGTTTTTGAAAATATTTCTAGTTATGATTTGCAAATATTTGAAGGAAAATTGGGGAAGATATATTTTATGGAAAAAAGAATTGACAGGTGGACTGGCTATTAGAAAATATAATATTAAATTTACTTTCAATTATCCACTTAAGTTTTTGGATTAAAAGTAAGAGATAGAGAAATCATAGATCTATTTGATAATGAAAAATTAGACATCAAAACTTGTGCTAATTTATTTAAGGATGGCTAAAATTTAAATAGTCATTTTGTAACAATACCCAACAAACGTTTTTACTGGATGAGCGACCGAATAGGGAATGATGGTTAATTTTAGTTAATGAAACAGACTAAAATACCCATTCCTGGGTATAATTTTAGGTTAGAACTGAATAAGCCAAGGGTCTAATTAAAAAAAAAAAAAATCAAATTGGCCATATTTCATTAGCTTTGTTCATTAGGCCATATTTCAAAATAACACTATCTTTCTAGTTTCAAGTCATTTACTACTTCAAAGGCATCCTAATTTTGGGCCCAAACTTATGAATTGTACCTAAATGGGTACGTAGGCCCCAGCAAAGGTGACATAAAGGCCCAACTAAACAAAATCAAAACCAATGAAACGCACATAATCAATTGTGATAGTTCCTAGACTATTTGGCTTATGGTAATGAAGTTCTCTCTTTGCTTTGTTTTGTTTTAATGTTATTTTGTTTTAGAGTAATTGTTTTAATGTTATTCAGTACAACAATAATGTGTGTAAGTTTGAAAGTTTTGATTGAGGGCATACATTTTAATTAGTTGACTATACGGTTTACAATCTATGACTAGAACGTAAGTATTTTTAATGCTTTTAATTGTTTAAACTATTTCAAATTAACACAAGTTTTTCCTAACCAAGTCCAAGTATAAACTTGATCGGAGTATCTTGGTGAGTACCAGGGTCGAACTCAAGGATTTTTTGCCACTTAAATTAAGTTGGTCTTAATGATTTTCATAGAGTAAAAATTAATCAATATGACTGACGAATGTTTGTGCAATTAAAATGAAAGGCTATTTAAAAACAAATAAAAGAGAATATAAGGTTGACTGGAGAAAGTGATGATGAGAGTGCAATATGTTGAACGTAGGAGTGAATATGTGTTGAATATTGGAATATGCCGTATAAATATAGTAAGCTTGCAAATGACTAACAATCAATGAGTAATACAGGGTTGGGAAGATTCATCTACATTCACTTGGACTTATACATGATGAATAAAAAGTTGTCAAGGCTTTCAGTCGATCAAATTGTATTTATATTCACGATCTAGTACTTTAACTACTAAGTAGTCTTAGTAGCAAGACCAGTCGAACAAAAGGAACCTTTGAATTTATCAAATAAATGGTGTAACGGGAGGGGGGGGNGTTGATTTGCAAAAGAATAAATTGCACAAATTAAAGAATTAATAGATTATATGAAAATGTCTCGTTTGGGTTGCAACGGAGTTTTCCTTATTCAAAGTATTCGATCATTGAATTTTCATCACCAAAATCAATTAATTGCTTACACCTAACTAGTTCAATTAGAAAATCTAACTAAATTGTCCTAAACAACTAACTACGTAAACTCAAATTGATGAAAAGCATACAAATTTTAATTGTCCTAATTGTGTTAAGATCTAGGACACGTTAAGCAGAATGCTTTATTTTCAAGCGCCAATTAAACATTCATTTGAGTCAATCATAAGTTGGTTAGAAGAATACTTATCTAATTTGATTCGCCAGCTAACCTAATCTATCGCTTCTTGGAATTAACATACAATCAAGTGTCATAAATCATACACTAATCAAAGCAATGATCATAAAATCCTCAAGTGTACGATAATAAATCATAATCTAAATAAGAACAGAATTGAACCAATAGTACAAGATAGAATTTGGTTCGAAAACTCACAAATATATGAAAGTCGGAAAAATTCCTAAAAATTCAAGCTAGAAACGATTACCTTAGCCCATAATTGACATCATGGACACCAAGGATTTGTTTAGGTACATAGACAGACCAACCAGATGGAGAAAACAGAGAGAAATCGTCCTTGGTTTGGTTGGAATCGTAGAGAGTTAACCTAGGCAATAGAAAGAACTATTTATAGAAATCGTGATGGTGTTGCAACATTACGATGTAGCGCCATGATGCTGATGGAAATTTCATGCATCTGGAGTTTGGAGCACTACGACGCTGTGTGCTTTTTACGAATTTGGGATTTTTTTTCTTTTCAACGTCGAGCATGGTGCCATAGAGCGTTGCCATGTAGGCAGGGTTAAAACTTATAATTCTTATTTCTTCCTTTTCGATTGATGCAATTTGGCTCTGATTTAGTCCGTTTTAACTCCATTCCTTTACTAACCCCTGGTTCTGCCTTTATTGTGCTCGAAACCTACAAAATGTTCAAATAGGCACATAAAATTCTAGAACAATCTTGAATTAAGTAGGACAAGATAACACATTTTCAGTGCTATCAAATACCCCCAATTTAATTCTTCATCGTCCTCGAGCAAGAATAAAGCACAAATTCATATAAATATATATATTCATTCAAATTGCATGTTTCGTTACTCAAGCCTCAACAGTCTCCTAGTATTTAACTTGGACCCAACAATGAAATCAATTCATAATTAATCAATGAAGCACAATTTAAAATTGATAATAAACTTGTTCAACAAGAGTGAGTTTAAAGCCATCCTAATTAAGTTCTAGCAACCTAGAATGGTTTTAAGAACTCTTAGTTCACTAACTCCCTAGACTGGCTCATGTACTAACTGTAAGCATCAAAATAATCAAAATAACAATATGTTAATTAAGGTGCCTGAAAATTTAATCCTAGGGATTTAATCCTATGGATCCATAAACTTGCATTTATTTTACCTAGGGACATTAGCTTTCACGCATCACTGCAGGGAACTATATCACTCTTTTCTCACGGATCTCCTAAGTAATCATAGTAAATATAGCTCTTTCTACCCCTAGTCATTTATAACATTACAAGTTCATTTTCTTTTTCATGAATTTTCTTTTCATTGTAATATTTTTTTTATCTGCATATTTTTTTAATAGGCAAATAAATCATTCTCATTTCTCAGTATTACATTACAACCTATCATACAAGACACTATCCAATTAATGGGGTCTATTGAAGTGATAACAAAAACACAAGCTAAGTAATACAATTCTAAGCATACACAACCTAATATAGGCAGACAAAGAACTTAAGCGTGCATGAAAAGTAAGATTTTTTTTTTTTAAAAGGGCTAAAAATTATTATTATTCATCTCAAACATCATTTTATACAAGTCAAAACATAAGGGAGTGTGTCATCAACTAATCATAATAATGAACCACACAACATGAGCAAACATGCATATAAAACACAAACAAGATAGCTAGAGCACAGATACTCAAGGCTCCAGTCAGAACACAAACATTCCCATCCCTCAACTTAAAATCTAATATTATCCCCAATGTGATAAAGAATGAAAAAATAAGGGACAAAATAAAGGGAAAGACGAAATCTTCCTTGAAATTTGGCACACTGGATGACGGTGATATAGAGCTCATTTGAAAATAATTCTCTTCATCTTCTCAAGGGCAACAAAAAACCTAAGAATCAAGAAAAATAAAAATATTAAGCTAAATAAAGATTAAAAACGTTTGAAAGGAAACTTAAACTAAGAAAGCAATAAGAATGTAAATCCTGGCTGCTTTCAGGTAGCGCAATTGTTTAAGGTCGTTATGCTCCATCCCACTCAACTTCATCAATCACATTCATCACAAACTATAGAGCCTTCATCTCCCACCCCCAACTTAGGAGGTTGGCCACTATCCTAAACAAGATAAGCATTTAAACATGGAGGACTAGTAGTAGTAGAAGTATCAATCATCAATTTTTTTTTTCAATTTTCTCTCCTTGTTCAATTTGCAGGGACCATTTATCCACATCAATAAAAGCCTTAGCTGTTTTAAAAAAGTACATCCAACACATAAAAATCAACATGAAAAGATAGACCATTACAAGCATATCCTTAACTAACTCTAATGGCCTAATTAGAGAGTGATTAACCAGCTGCACCCAAATGTTAGATGGATGCAGGACATGAGACTGAAAATCATAGAAAACAAAAGCAGGTACGAAATTTGTAGTTGACCCTAAATCTAATACGACATGCTCAAATTTCCTAGTGTCTATTAGACAGGGCACAAAAAACATACCTAGATCATCATGCTTAATAGGAAGATTACCTAGCAAAACTATCCCCCCCCATTTGACACATCTTCCTTCTTTTCTTGACCTCAACCCAGACTTTCTTGTCCTTTCTGGTAAGGCTTTTGCCACTAAAAGACTGCGTAGAGTGGACCTTCTTCTTGTGCACACCTTCCTTGGCAACAAAATACCTACTAGGGAAAGGAGCAATATGTATGTAAGAATTCAAATTTAAAGGTGGATCAAAACTTATCCGACGTCTTCTAGATGAGTAGGTCATCTATTCCTTAGCACTCTGAACCTTGATTGGCTCAATCTCTGGTTCGAAAACAGGCGTTGGGGAGCTTTGAGAGGGCATTAACATTATGTACATTGGACACAGGTTCGGAAGGAAGCTTCCCATACTGAATGTCCAACCTGTTGATCGTGTTAGCCAACTGGGAGGTCCCCTCCTAGATTACTCTCTTAATCTAAAAGAGACTGTGATGACATCAATTACCAACCCTCTTATGGCATCCATTGACCATCTAGACTTCCATGATCTGCTTAAATAACCCTTGCCATACAAACACAACATATAACATACCAATACTAATTCCATACTAAACTGAGAATATTAAGGGTTTAACATACAGGCATGCATAACATATTTAAAACACGAAATTTAGTGGGTCTCAACACTTCCTTATTAGTCCCTAACCATGTACATGACATTAACATAGACTTAACCAAGGTAGACACCTAAAACTTCTCTTCTGTCTTTTGAGTGGTAGAGCAGTAGAACAGCTATCATCTAGGGAGTTTACCACTACTTGGAGAAAAGGAAAACATTTGAAAAGAATGAGCTACTAACCTAGTAAGTGACTATTTGGAAACAAATGTACTGAATGTTGGAATGTATCAGTAACCAACGAAAACAACAAGGATCAAAAAACACTCTAATTCATTAATTTTGGCAGAAACTAAAGCATTCTTACACAGTAACAAGTGGGTTTCAAGTCATACCTTTGTAGAACTTCTTCAAAGCTCGATTCTCAACTGTAAACTTCTCCAAATATTTTTGTAGACAACCTCAAGATCTTCCTCACTATTCTCTTGGAGCTCTAGATTGAGTTGTGGGACTTAAAATATACTTGAATAAAGGAAATTTGGAGAAGAACTCACAACAATAACCCACTTGAAGAACACCTTCTTCTACACGAAATTTTTCAGAAATTTTTTTTATAGATTGCATGCCTCAATTTCACTCCAATCTCCTCAATATATTGCAGATTATCATGCAAAGAAGATGGCTGCATGAGATGCAACTCATGCTTGGAGTTATTGAAGCCTAAATATGTGGGTTATGTGTGAGCTACTTTGAAATTGTAATAGAAAATCCCATAAATTCATTTTGTGTTATTTAATCTTTTTCAAATTTTCAATTGATTTCAAAAAACAATTTGTTTTCTAAAATTGAAAATATTATTAATTTTACAAAATTAATTTCATAAATCAATTTTCTTAATAAAATTAATAAATAATTATTTAAACAATTTAAATAATTCTAATTAATTTAGTATCAAATATTAAATTAATTTTACACAAATTCACCTTCATATATTTAAATCATATTTAAATATTAGTTCTCTAATTCCGTTTAATTCTTAAAATTAAATGTGTAATAATATCTCATATAATTACTAATTTCTTTAATTCTAATTTGAACGTTTCAAATTAACTTATCACGCTACTCTAAAGCTAATCCATTTAGGAGCTAGTAAGGGGACCTCACGAACCTACAGATCATGGGCTCCAACGATCCGAGATTAATTGGCTAAATTCATTACACCGAATTAACCCCCATTCGTTAACTAATGGATCACTCCACTAAAACCCATAGTTGAACTCCCTTCACTATAGATATATTATGTCCACTTCATATAACTATGATTAGAAAGTGAACCCTTCACAGGTTGTTCGTAATAACGGTTGGGTCAAATGTCTTTTTTACCCCGAGATTACCACTTGTTTCTTAAGTCTTACTGATACTCTAATGAACAGTTGATTTGTGATCCAATCAACAAATCGATTCCCTCTCGGGCCAATAAGAGGGTAGGACCCCTTGTTCAAGACTCGAAGTCAGCACTTAAGGGAACAACCTCTCTACTATCCCTAAAAGTGAGTAGGAGTGAATTCCTTCTTGCACCCTATATCCTTAGCTATCTACCCCGTCTTACCCCTAAAATTGGAGTTTATTGAGCCGGCGTTGATGAGCCAACCCTCACAAATGAAAATTTAAGGGTAATCCCGAATAAACAGGATTTCATAGTTAGCTCAGGATTAAGGTCAAGTTACCTAGGTCATTGCTTTGAAATAGTCAGTCTTAAACAGTAAATAGCATTATAAAGTAAGAGTGACTAATTTCGTGGTTTGATCTCGTACAAAACCCATTTATACAGGACGTTCCCACTTCTCATGTCATAACATGTACAAATTAGGATCACTTCGTTTGTAGCACTTTACAACGCTTTGTAACAACTACAGAGTAGGCCGCATCCAATAATGTTACCAGAATAAGGCACCCAACCTTATTCATATATTATAGATCCTCTTGACTATTTACTCGAACCTGGTCTACTTTTATGTCTCCACATAAAGTTCAAGTACTCATATAATAGTCATGGGTCTTTTAGGTTTATTGGATTTCTAATAAGTAATACAAATATTCCATAACAACTTATTGAATTTTAGAATAAGTTTTATTATTTACAAACCACGAGTTTTAGGACATAAAACCCAACACTGAAAAGCCAAGGAAACTCATACTTAAAAATTATAAACATAAAACTACTAAAAATCATTAATCATAATAATCCTTAGTTGAGAGAGAACTCTTTTGCTCAATCCTTAGTTGGTGCGGAATAATCACAACACAATCAATGTAACTCTACCTACGTGCACATGGTAATAACTAAGTACCGTCATACCTTAGGTACTAGGGTCCGGATACCTTCTCAAAGTACAATAGTATCGGGTTTATCATCAAATCATCATAAAGCTCATTCATGGAATAAAAGCATACTTTGAAAACATAAGTAAGCTAACATAACATAAGAGATGTTCAACGCATGCCTCATAAAATATAATAATGGAAAGACTTAAGTCATGCTTTCATAGAATCATTTTTATACTTAAGCATGCATTAAAGGGAACTTTTAAAATTAGTTTGCTTGGAAACCTTCCTCTTTATACTAGGAATAAAAACAAATGTCAAACTAGTTTAAGGGAAATCATAGGTTTATCTAGGCATTTGGAAAACACTTGAATTTGTCACTCAATGTCTTGGCCGTCCTTCTTATGGTTGGTAGGCATTCCCTATTGGTGTTTGTCCTATGAAATGACAAACACATGTTGGTATATCCTGTTAACTCTCTTATGAGATTACCTTACTTAAACAAGCTTAACATTTAACTTACAGCACTAACTCCTTTCTTAATGCATACCCTTAACGCATGCCACACATAGAAAATAACTTAAACCAAGTTGTTATGCTATACGACCAAAAACGCTTGCTCCTTGCGCGATGACATGCTCTCAATTCCAAAGAGCTATGCGTTTTGCCTATGCGTCAATGCACACTGCTCCAACGCCACCGTGCGATCACTATCTCACACACCACAACAACACCCGCGCCACACAACATAACCGTTGTGCTCAACGCTTGTGCAATGCCTTGCGCCCAACTGCCTTTGTACGCGCGCTTGCCAGCGCCTCCGCCGAGCCAAGTGAGCTGCTTGCTTACTCAACTGTTGCAGCTGCCTGCTTGTTTAACCAAATTTCTAGATTCAATTTTAAACTTGAATAACTCATTTTCCAGATATTATTTTGGAAAATTTCCTTCCACAAACTTGTTTACAATTAATTGTCTTAGCTTTCTTACCTTAAAATTTGAGCTTTAGATTCCTCCTATTCAGCCTAGAAACCTTCAATCTTCCCACCTTGCTCACGATCACCTGAGAGCTTGAATTACTTGGGAAAAACTTCTGATTTTAACTCGAATTCATGGAAGATTTCTTCTGGCAGCCCAAGGTCTTCATCAACACCCTTCAATCTTCAAATGAACTCAAGAACTTCCCTTTTTGCACGAGCGAAATGGGCAAACTGAAGACTCCTTTCAGCCTCAATCTTTTTATACTTGGAGAAGCATGCCTTCTAAATTAGCTTAAGATGCCACTTAGCACATGCCTCCTAAATTAGCTTATGATGCCACTTAGCCCACTAAGTGGGATTAGATCTCCTAATCATGATAGCTAGCCCACTAAGGTCAGTGCTTAAGTTGAAAACCTTTACTTCTTCACCAACGCAAGGATCTTACCTATCGCTTAGTTCATCGCCTAGCATGCACGCATAACCTCTACTTGGCTAGCGTATGCTCATTCGTCTACCATCGCCGATGACTCACACCTCACACACCTTATACTATTGCACACGGCTGACTAGCTTCTCTTTCTTAACACTTTAGCGCATACTCAAGCTATGGCATAACATCCCCGCGGCAATCGTTTTGTTAGCCCACGCCTAAGCCTTACCTTTTGTTAGCGCATGACTAGTGCCTCACCTAACCTCCTTAGATGCGTATGGTCGTTGCACACCTAGGCTTCAGCCTTCAACGCATCTTGACATCAATACTTGGTTTCCAACACTTAGCCAAATTTCCTTATTTCAACCAAGCACAAATACACTTTATATCCAAGAGCTTTAGGTATCAACTCTTAGATTATTGTCTTCTTCCTTTAGCATTTTCAAGCCTCTTCCCTACAATTAAATACTATCATAAGTTATTTAACATAGTAATTAATCATACTTAAGTAGGGAAAATAGGGCTCAGAGTTTACACTTTACATGTGGGTGGCAGTGGTCTATTGGAACTGCTCTTGGCTCTACTTGATTTGCAAGGTAGACTCCGTCAAGCTCTTGACCATGTCCTCCAAGGGCATACTTTAACTGCTCCGGCCATGATTCTCCTAGGTGCCCCAACGGTTGTATATGTATGTCCACTTTGTTGATTCTCAACATAATTCACCTCAGTTACTGGCTTCTGAGCTTTGTTGAGCCCTTGCAGAACAAACCTGTTTCACAAGAGTAGATACTTCAGCAATTTCAACTCTAAGTTCACTTATCTCTTGTAAAGATGTAGAAGACTAAGAGATGCGATTTTGCATCTTAAACTGCTAGGCATTTACTACCATGGTGGAGATGAGTGTCTTAGCCTCTGAAGGGGTCTTATTAACTAGGGCTTCTCCTGTAGCTGTATTTCAATGGTACTTTTATCATTAGCAATAAGCTCTTCATAAAAGTACTACATCACGAAAGCATCAAAGATCTGATGATGTGGAAAGTTGCCATAGAGGCGCATGAAGAATTTCCAATACTCGTATAGGGTCTCCCTCCGAACTTGGTGATGCTATAGACCTCTTTCCTGATCCTTGTAGCTCTAGAGGTAAGAAAGATTTTTTTTTCTAAGAACTGCTTCTTCATCTCAATCAGAAGGTCACTGATCCAGTAAGAAGGTAGTAAAGGCAATCTTTGGCGTGTTCTTAAGGGATAACAGGAAGGCCCTTAGATTCTTCTACTCCTCTGTAATGCTATGAGGTCTCATACCGTCCCACACAATATGAAAATCCTTCAGATGTTTGTGCGGGTCTTTTCCTTCCAAACCATAGGAAAAAGATAATAAGTGAATCAATCCAGACTTAAACCTAAAGTTAGTTGCAGTCCCAGGATATGTGATGTAGAGAGGGTGTTGGTTAACATTAGAGGCAGTAAGGTCCCTTAGTGTATGCTCTTGCTCAGGTTGGGCCATTGTCTCGTCTTCTTCTTCTTAATGCTTTTCTTCTAATGTGCTCTTTGCACGAATTTGCTCTTCTCTAGCCCTTTGTGTTGGGATTGGTGTCTTAATTCTCCCAGAGTCTTGTTGTTTTTGTAAAGATACACATTGTTTGATGAATAAAATAATTGTTATTTAATTTTGGCATTTACTCATATCCAATAAACAAAGCTCATTGGTTATCTTATGTGAACTTAAGCATGTATATGTGATAAACGAGTGGATCATGCCTTAAGTATAACCTAAATAGGTTTGTAGTATAAGGATTAAGGTGGGATACCTGATCTTGGTGACACTACAGATACGACTCACTTTGTAGAGGTTTGAAATGGTTGTAAACTACTACAGATGATAGATCTTGACCATTCATGTGGAGACGTGCGAGAGATTTGCTAACTGTTTAATTCACCAGTGTTCTGTTTGCAATTGAATGCGTATGGGGGTGTCCTATACAAAGAGTATAAGATCTGGACCACGAGATGATTAGACTCTATATATAACACCATTGATACTAGAGACTTACATCTCACCTAAACGACCATAGGTAACACGACCTCAATCCTGAGTATTTTGGGAACTTCTGCCTTTGAGGGCAGTTCTTTGATTAGTATGGGTGAGAGTGGCCAGATTGCCAACTAAACATGCCTACCTTTTTGGGAACTTGTTTGATTTGGGAGCTAGGAACTCAATGCACAAGATGAAATTCACTCATATCCCAAAGCAGGGATAAGTAGAGAGATTGCTCCTTTAAGGTCTGATTCTGGGGCTTGAACATATTGGCCACAACTTCTCTTTGGAAGAGAAGACTCAGTCATAGTAGGACTATGACTTATGCTCATTAGAGGAATCAATGGTACTTAAGGAGTTAGAAGTAACTATAGGGGCATAACGATTATTGGCCTAGCTATACTTATGAGCGATCTGTGAAGGGTTGTCGTACTGCTTATTGGTTAAGATGGACACATAATATATCTGTGGTAAGGAGAGTTCAACTGTCGGTCTTTAGTAGAGTGCCCGGCAGTTAACAGATGGTGGATCCCGTGACTAAAGAGTTTAGTCAATTATTCACGTACCGTTAGAGCTTCGAGCTGCAGGTCCATAAGGTCCCCTTGGTAGCTCAATGGATTCAGTTGAGGATAAGTTATTAGTGTTGATTTGAAATGTTCAAATTGACAAGAGGTATTTTGATTATATATGATATAATCGATATGATGTATGAGATACATCTAGTAGAGGATTGATGTAAATGAGATTTACATTAAGTACCATGGAATAGAAAAATAACTATGGTTTATATGTTTCATGAGATGAAATATTAAAACTATAGGTTATAAATATAGTATGATAAGTTTGTTATCATTTATATTTATAATAATATTAATCATTGGATATTAAATCATTTTCTCTAATAACCAATTGAGTGGGAGGTTATTGGTGGTTCATGGTAACTGTGAGATAAAAAAAATTATTTTCCTAATTTTAGTAAGTTTTTTACGAAAGGTTGAAAAATTGTTTTTGAGTTTTCTCTCTCGTAAAAAGAAACTCATGGAGCTTGTCAAGTAAATACCGATTTACTAAGCGACAACTTGTTTTAGTAAATGATTGTGTAGCGTTTTGTAAGCGACAGACACGGTTCTAAGCGATGAGTTAAACGATCGCTTAGCTTGATCGCTTATCTTTAGCTAAACAATTGGCCATCGACCTATGTGATAGGTTTCAGTCTTCTCCCACTTGCCCAATCGTATACACGATTGTTCATTCCTCTTTTGTCTGCTTCATACCAAGTCCAAATAGAGCCTACCTTCTAGATTCTCACACCGAGAATACCAAGGTAACCTTCTTGGTGGTTTCATACACAACTCGACACCGTCAAGGTTCTTTGGAGGCTGTTCGTGTTCTTACTGCAGTGTTCATGACTGAGGCGATCGCTGAGGACGAGTGTGAAGTGTTCGTGCAGTATTGCGGTCGTGTTGTTCGAGCGTTCGAGGTTGTTTTGTTCGAGCGTTCATGAGCAAGAAGCGTGGAGACGAGTTGACAAACATTTGTAGCATTCTCCTTATTTATTTGATTGTTCATGCTGTAATTTCTGTATTGATTGCATATCTGTATGTTTTGTTTACGACCGTAATTTGTAATGTTCTTTCATGATTGTAATTTGGAATAATCCTTTTTCCGTTGCTCATGGAAATCTTGGATTCGATTTCCTTCACTTTGTTCTCTAGCTTCTCTCCTACGTTGCCTTTCCTCCCTACCAAGCTCTGCAAAATACAACAAGGAATTTCGATCCTAGGAGGATCGAGTCATATAATGAAAGAAAAACCAAAGGGCAAATAAAGAACTGAAAACCCTTAAAAAGAAATGTTTTTTGGTTCCCCAACAATGACGCCAATTTGATGAACATAAAGTTTTCGAGACTTTCAGTCGATCAAATTATATTTATATTCGTGATCTAACACTTCAACTACTAAGTAGTCTTAGTGGGAAGACCAGTTGAACACGGGGAACCTTCAAAATTTTCAAATAAATGGTTTGCAGGCTGACTGTAACCTAGGGAGGTTTTGGAACTTGATTGATTTGCAAAAGAATAAAATACAAAAATTAAAGATTTAATAGATTATATGAAAATGGCTAGCTTAAGTTTCCACAGAGTTTTCCCTATTCAAAGTAACAAAGTTTTCCCTATTCAAAGTACTCAATCATTGAATTCTCTTTACCAAAATTAATTAATTGCTTACACCTAACCAATTTAATTAGAAAAGCTAACTAAATTGTCCTAAACAACTAACTAGCGAATTGATGAAAAACATACAAATTTCAATTTTCCTAATTATGTTAAGATTTAAGGCACGGTAGGCAGAATGTTCAATTTTCAAGCGACTAATTATACATTCATTTGATTCAATTCTAAATTGGCTAGAACAATACTCATCTAATTTGATTCGCAAGCTAACCTAACCTATCGTTTCTTGAAATTAACATACAATTAAGTGTCACAACTCATATATTAATCAAAGCAATGATTATAAAATCCTCAAGCATAGGATAATAAAATAACAATCTAAATAAGAACAAAATTCGAGTAGTACAAGATAGAATTTGGTTCGAAAAACTCACAAATATATGAAAGTCGAGAAAATTCCTAAAAATCCAAGCTAGAAACGATTACCTTAGCCCATAATTGGCATCATGGACACCAAGGATTTTTTTAGGTACACAGGCAGACCGAAAACAAGGAGAAAACAAAGAGAAATGGTCTTTGTTTCAGTTGGAATTGTAGAGAGTTGACCTAGGCAGCAGAAAGAACTATTTGTAGAAATTGTGATGACACTGTGGTGTTAGGGTGTAGTTTCGTGGCATTGATGGAAATTTCACGCGTCTAGAGTTCGGAGCACCGTGATACTATGTGCTTTTAATGAATTTGGGGCATTCTACATTTTTGAGACCGAGCATGGCACTGTAGAGCACTGCAACACTGTGCAGGTAGGGGCAAAACTTGTAGTTCTTCATTATTTCTTCCCATTTGATACAATTTAGCTTCATCACATCAATAACGTTCAGTTCTACCCTTAATGTGTTTGAAACCTATAAGATAGTCAAATAACGAAATTTATTCATCTTCCACTTTCTTTATCTTCTGTCTTTTTCTCCCCTTTATTCTCCGTCTTCTTTTTTGTCTTCTTCTTTTTCTCCTCTTCCTTCTTCTTCTTCTCCTTCTTCTTCTTCGGTCCGATCTCGGTCTCTCTCTCTAACCCACACACTCTAACTTTTAATAACCACTGCACTCATGCCTAACTGTCGGTCCACCGTTGTTTGGGTCTATATCATAGATCTGGTTATACGTCGTCGTCGGTGAGCCGATTTTTCTCTCTCTACCGGATTCACTCTCTCTTCCTCTAACTCTTAGATCCATGCAACCTAATCCTTGTCGCCGTTGTCTTGTCATCGCCAGCGCTGAAGTTCGCCGAATTTTTAGGGCTAAGATTTTGGGCATTTTGGGTTAATTTTGTTTGGTTCTTGGACACCTGTTGTTCCAGATGACAAGATCTTTACATTAACAATCACAAAACACTCAAATATAATGGTCGATAACAATTCAAGAGTCCGGGGAGGTAGTATGTTGAGGCTTGAAAATCCTTCTGTCGTTTACCAAACAATAGCACGATCGTGTAGACGATGCTCCAAGAACTAAACGATAGTTCAATTATGTAAACGATTGGATGAAGCGTTGGATGATCGTGTAGACGACAACTAAGGAGCTAAACGATCGTATAGACGATTGAACGCGGAGCTAAACGATTGAGTACATGATACGATAGGAACTACACGATCCTGTAAACGATATTTGAGAAAAATCTAAGCGATCGTAGAGGTAAGAAGAAAAGACACAGGAGTTTAAGTGGTTTGGCCAAAGGCCTACGTCCACTGTGTAAATTGGGAGGTTTTCTTTTATTACCCTTCAAAGTATTATAGAATGAACGCCTCGCTCTCTCATTTTCTTATTCAATCTTATATTAATCTCCCATTCATTTTCCTTTCTATATGCAAGCGATTTAGTCAACGATGAAGCTTTGGTGGTTACAACACTTAATAGAAAGAAGTCGACAACGGTTCAACTACCAGCTGCGATGTTATTCTTTTTGATTTCGGATCTTTCTGTAACAATCTCCACCTTTGTAAGCATCAGAGTTCCTTCCCTCTTTGCTTCACTGAGCTGACTTGAGCTAACCTTTTTTAGGTAGCTCGAACCCGAGAAGGTCCAAGCATCTTCCAAGCATCTTCCAAGCTTGTTTAATGGAATAGTTTTGGTTAACATATCAACTGCATTATCAGAGGTATGAATTTTCACTACCTCGACTTCCCCTTTCTTAATCTCTTGTCTGATGAAATGATATAGAATATCAATGTGCTTAGTTCTGCTATGAAACTGCTGATTCTTAGATAGGTATATTGTGCTCTGGTTATCACAATAGATTCTGACTTTTGTTTGTGTTATGCCGAAATCGTTTAGTAAACCTTTTAGCCACAGACCTTCGTTCACAACTTCAGACAATGCGATGAACTCAGCCTCTGTTGTGTAAAGGGCTACAACAGGCTACAAAGTAGCTTTTCAACTGATCAAATTGTTCCCCCATAGGAAAACATAGCCTGATAGGGAACGTCTTCTATCCAAGTCCCCTGCATTGTCTGCATCTACATAACTATAAACTTCATCATCGGATGACTCATTCTGTCTATATAAGACTCTTGCCTCCTTGGATGAACATAGATACTTTAGTATCCACTTGATTACCTCCTAATGTCTTCTACCAGGGTTTGCCATGTACCTACTGACCATACTTGTTGCATAGGACAGGTCTGGTCTTGTAGAAGTCATAAGATACATAAGTGATCCAAGTGCTTGGGAATAAGGGACAACCTTCATATGGTTCAAATGCTCTTCATCTGTGCTCTTTAGACCATTGGTAGCTGAAAGCTTGAAGTGAGGTGTAAGAAGAGTGCGTACTGGCTTAGCACTTTCCATCTTGAACCTTTGTAATATCTTTGAATAATATTCAGATTGACTAACAAGCAATCTGCTCTGTTTTCTGTCTCTTTCAATTTCTATGCCTAGGATCCTCCTTGACTCTCCTATGTCTTTCATATCAAATTCTCTCTTAAGAAGCATTTTCACTTGCCTCAATTCTTCTTTGGATCTCTCGGCCAGCAACATGTCATCTACATAGAGAAGTAGATAGACCGGTTCCTTGAAGCTACTATAATTTTTGTAGACGCACCAATCATATGAGCTCCTATTGAACCCCATCTTGGAGATCACTTCATCAAACCTCTCATACCAACATCTCGGTGACTATTTGAAGCCATATATGGACTTGTTCAACAAACCCACGTGGTCTTCTTTTCCACTTTTCACATAGCCTTGAGGTTACCTCATGTAAATGATCTCATTCAACAGCCGATGTAGGAAGGCTGTCTTTACATCCAACTGGTCTAGCTCCAAATCTTTTTGCACAACTAAGGAAAAGAGCAGCCAGATGGAAGTATGCTTCACAATTGGAGAAAATATCTCATGTAGTCAATGCGTTCTTTTTGAGTAAATCCCTAGCAACAAGCCTAGCCTTGAACCTAGACTTTTGCACACCTGGAATCTCTTCTTTAAATTTGTAAATCCATTTGCATGAGATAGGTTTGTACCCTTTTGGAAAAGGTACTAACCTCCAAGTGTCATTTTGGTTTAGGGACTTCATTTCATCATTCATAGCCTCAATCCATTGCCTAGCATCCGGGCTATTTTTTGCTTTTTCAAAGCTGGAAGGTTCATTATTACTCAAAGAAATGGTAGCACTCAACGCTACACAAGCAAAATCAGACTCTTGGTATCTAGCTGGTGGTACAATTGTTCTTCTAGGTCTGTCTCTTGCCAATGAATAGTTGTGTAAGTCCCCATGTTCTCAACTTGTTCATTTGACACACGCTCACTGGTTTCAGTAGCCTCATCACCTTCTAACTCTAGATTTTGAGAGGAAGTAGAAGCTCCATGATCATTTTGAGACTCCACCTCAAATCTAGTGCTTCATTGTCACTGTAGAAGATGGTTGTTCTGTCATCATGAACATCTCATTTTCTCTAAAAACCACATCTCTACTATTCACACACTTCTTTTCAACTAGATGCCACAGCCTAAAGCCCTTTACTCCTAGTGTAAAGCCTAGGAACATGCACTTTACAGCCCTTGGTTTCAACTTTCCTTGGCTTTGGTGCACGTAGCCTACACAACCAAACACTTTCAAGTGTACTAGCTTAGGTGGCTGCCCTGTCCACCTCTTTTCAGGAGTCTTCAACTCTATGGATTGACAAGAGCATCTATTAAGAGTATATATGGTGTAGGAGACAACTTCAGCCAAATATTTTTCAGACAATAAGGCATTGGACAGCTGACATCTTCCAGTACTGTTCTATTTAATATTTCAACTACTCCATATTGTTAAGATGTGTACCTCACGGTTCTATGTCTTACTATGTCATGCTCCCTGCAAAAGAAATTGTCTCCACAAAAATCTAAACCGTTATTAGTTCTCAAATGTTTAATTTGTTTAGAGGTATGCTTCTCAATCAAGGTCTTCCATTCTTTAAATCTATTAAATACTTCATCTTTGGATTTTAAAAAGTAAACCCAACTCTTCCTTGAGTAGTCATCTATAAACAAAAAAAAGTACCTTGCTCCACTTAGAGATGGAGAGTGAGCTGATCCTCACAAGTCTGAATGCACATTTTCAAGGATTTTCTTTGAAGTGTACTATCCTTTGGGGAATTGTTGTCTTGTTGCTTTGCCCAATATACAATGTTCATAGAATTTAAGGCTATCTCCAAGACCCCTTGGAAGAATCCCTTGTTTAGATCGCACTTGCAGCCCCCTCACACTGATATGAGAAAACGTTTTGTGCCACAACTCATCTTCAGTAGGTTCTTCATTAGTTGCCAACAAGGCCGAATGTGCCATCTGCACATCCTTGATGACATATAAACCATTTACCTTGGTTGCCACCAAAACCACTTTAGAATCCTTAATAATTTCAAAGGTGCCTCCCATACCCTTATATTCATAGCCTATAGCATCGAATATCCCCAAAGAAAGGAGATTTCTCTTCAAAGTAGAAACATGCCTCACGCTCCTTATCAATTTAATTGAACCATCATGCATTTTCAAGAACACAGACCCTATTCGAACAGCTCTGCAAGTGTTATTATTTCCCATATAGATTAGCCCACCACCCCACTTCTTATAAGTGCAAAACCATCCCTTGGATGGTGTCATGTGGACTGAGCAACCAGAATCTAACACTCAATCCTGAGTCTCCATAGTATTCTAGTCTCCACATTCTTCAGTAGTAGCTAAAACATCTGAATAGACTAAGGAATTCTCTCCTACAGTAGCCTCGATCTGTTTACCCCCCTTGTTCTGTTGGTTAAATTTTCTCTTCAAGGCATAGCAATCCTTTTTCATGTGTCCCATTTTGTGACAAAAATGACAATTTATCTTGGACTTATCACCAAAGTATTATTACTTTTATTACTCTTCAATGTATTACAGAACGAATGTCTTGCTCTCTTGTTTTCTTATTCACTCTTACATTAATCTCATATTCGTTTTCCTTTATATATGCAGACGATTTAGTCAATGATGAAGTTTTGGTGGTTACAATACTTAATAGAAAAAGGTCGACAACGGTTCAACTGCCAGCTACGATGTTCTTCTTCTTGATTTCAGATCTTTCTGTAACAACACCTATTAAGTTTTGGTATTAAAATTAGTTTACTCGTGAAGTTGAATGCTAGATTTGAGTTTTGTTGCTTTTAGATAGTTGTGATAGACATTGTTATCAATGTCTATCATAAATAGATGCTGATAGAAGTCTATCATTGTCTATTAGTGACAAAAACTGATATAAGTCTATCACTGATAAACGCTAATAGAAGTCTATCAGTGTCTATCATTCTATCAACTTCTATTAGTGATAGAAATTGATAGAAGTCTGTCATTGATAGGGGATGATAGAAGTCTATCAGTGATAAAAACTAATATAAGTCTATCATTGATATTATCGGTGATAGAAACTGATACTAGTCTATCAGTGTGTACATATATTAAATCAGTCTAAAAAAATACTGGCAGACACAGATAGAAATTGGTTGAGTGGAAGTTACTATCAATTTCTATCATAACGTGATCTTCGATATCGATTTTGAACAGACATTGTGATTCGCTACGCTTGCTTGCGCCTATCGGCGGACAGTTGATGAATGAAGCGGAGCCAGACTACTTTATTTAAGAATTTCTCTTTCACTAAACCCACTTGTTCGGCACTCTATTATTCTTCGATTCCGCCCTACTTAAGAAAGAAAAAGGTATTCTTTTTCAATATGATTTTCCCGACGGTTTCGTCCCCTTTCGGGAACACCTTCTTACTAGTATGGGCTAAGCCTGATGCAAATAGACCCTGCTCAACCTGTGGAATAGTGGAAGCGGTACCCCTAAAATATCAGTTTTAAACCAACATTATAGTCCAATTTTGTACTAGTGACGGGAGTTGTCGATCAATATCTCATTCAAAAATTGTGGAGTAATTTATTTTCTTATTGCACAGAATTTGGAGGAGTTACTATCAATTTCTATCCATCTAAAAGAACACTGATAGAAATTGTTGATAGAAATTTTTAGCTGAACTTTTCGGTCCCCAAAACTTAAAAGTGTTGAAAGTTCATGGAGTTTATACATATCATATACATTTCATTCTTTATTCTTTATTATTATTTTTCTAATTTTCCAGAAATGGTTTAAGATCAGGAGGTATTGATGAGCCATATCTATTTTATGTGTTAAGAAAATATCTATTATTTGTCTCTAACTCTCAAGACTATGGTGGGTGAAGGAAAATCATGGAACAAGTGAGAGATTAAGATTTTTTTTAATTATTATTTTACACAGTGATTGGTTACTGCTTATTTTGTTGTTTACTAACTAAAGCTAAACCCAGTTTCTAGGAAAAAAATACACATGGTGAAAGAGAAAATTGGGTTAAAAGTTAGAATTCTCAAATATTTATGGAAATTTGACCGAAGCTATGATGATGGTACCTTAACTAACCAAACTTATTTCTTTTTATAAGTTTAGTTGTTTATAAGTTTTTTTTTTTTTAATTATTATTATTATGTTTATGCATTTATTCAAATGAATTCGATTGCTATTAGTCTTTTCTCTTATATGAATAAACTTATACTTTTGGGTTCATAAAGTGATTGTATTTGTTTTGTGCTCTCTTCAATTTTTAGGAAAAATTGAAGATTACAATACGGATAAAAAGCTATCTCTTCCAAAATCCGACTTTTGAGAACTCTTCCAAATTTATCAATTTTTTCCCTAATGTAGAGGGAAGATTAGATGTGGGTTTGTTTGATTTGACATGGATTTTTAGCTTTTTCCTATTCTTGGGTTGGGAGGCTATGACTTCAACTTATATGTTTATTTGTATGCATGCTGACTTCTTCATCGTCTTCTAGAATTGGTACTGGAAAGTTGAGAGCTAACTTGTTTTGTTTGACATTGTTATTTTGTACTTCTATTTATGTGGATTCGTGGTATGTGGCTTAAGAAGCTGACTTGTGTACTTATAATGGAGTTTGGACTAGTTTCCATGTTGGTGATTTTGTGTGTGTTGCTTCTTTTGCAGGTGATATGAAGAAATGTCGCATCAAATTTTTAGCTTATACTACATTTTCCCTCTAAATTGCACTAATGTCATTAGGATACTGCATGTTTACAAATTGTTGATGGAAAATGTTGAAGACGGAGGTTGTGGCACATGTTGCATATTTTGCTTCTTTAACATAACCATTGAATATTCAAATAGAAAGCACGTCGATTGGTCAAATAGGAGGCCAGGAATTTTGTACTTTCTTTCTTTATTAGCATCATCGAACTTAGGGTTCTAATTCACATTGTGTTCTAAATGTAATTTACCTTGCATTTACAAAAATGATTGTATATGAATTTTGTACTCAATGGATCTCTCATATCTTCAGGCAAGCAAGAAGCTTATTTTCTTAAATTACATTTGAAGCCTAAAAAAAAAAAATCTTACTGGCTTATGAATGAGAAATTTAATAGTTGCATACTTGGGCTTAAAATGGTTGCCCTTTATAAATATATAATCTGATGGATAGCAAAGTATGTAATATTGTGCTTGTCGTATTACATGATTTGATTTGAAGATTCAATGTGCAAAGACATGAATGCTAGCTTATTTGTCTTCCTCAACTTAATTGTTTGGCTGTATGCCTTCTGTGATGTGCTGTTTGATGGGTATAAAGATTTTCACTTCATATGTTAGTTTTGAACTCCAAGGGAAAAAAAAAATGGTAGCCAAGTTTAAGGGGATGTTTAGTCCACAAACATCATAAGTTGGTGTTAAAGCCAATCAACAATGAAGACCTCTTATAACATGACCTTCGATGTCGATTTTGAACTGATATTGTACCCTTACAATTTCAATTTTAAACCGACATTATAGTCCAATTTTGTACTAGTGACGGGAGCAGTTAATCAATATCTCATTTGGAAATTGTGGAATGATTTATTTCCTTATTGTACAGAATTTCATATTACCATATGTATGTCATTTTCCTTATTCAAAATGTTTAGCTGATGTATTGCTCTGTATAAATTCAATATACCATTGTAAAGAAAATATGTAAGCAGAATAATATTCACCAAAATTCATACAACTGTTTTCTTCATTTCAAGTTTTTGATTTGGTATCAGATCAAATCAAATTCAAGGAAGAGTTTCAGGCAGAGGTACAAACTCAAACAATAATTACAGAAGACATGGAAGACATAGAGGGCACGGTGGCAGATCTGGATATTGGAAGAACAACTCTAGAGTTGCTTGTCAATTGTGCTACAAAGTGGGCATCTCTGCAGCTGTGTGCTACTATAGGCATGATGATCCAAACAATCCATGAGGTCAAGAAAATAAGTTTACAGCCAATCTTGCCTCACTAGATATTGTAGCTGATCAAAGTCTGGTATGCAGATAGTGGGGCAACAAATCATACAACAGCTGAGCTTAGAAACTTGACCATTCAATTTGAATATGGTGATAAGCACTCTCTTACTGTAGGAGATGGCTCTAACTTCAAATATCTCATGTGGGGAAACTTCTAATCCAAAATAAATACCATCCTAAAAGTCCTATTTATCAAAAACAAATCCTACATGTTCCTTGCATTAAGAAGAACTTGCTCAGTATTTCTAGACTCACTGCTGATAATAACCTTTTTGTTGAGTTTCATTCTCGTGTTTGTTTTGTTAAAGACAAGCTAACAGGGGAGGTGGTAATGCAAGGGGACTTAAGGATCGAGGGTACCCGGTTTCCTCAAATTCCTACTCTCAACAGCATCTATCCCATCAAGCTTCTCAATCATGTGTTTGTCTGCATATGTTATTCCTATTGGAAACGAAACAGGCCCTCACAATACAACTCAATAAATAAGAGAAGAAGATTGTTCTCTTATTCACACAAGATTGGAGAAACTAGAACTTGAATATTACTTTATTTTCTTGACTTGCTTACAAATGACAAATCCTACACATATTTATACTAGTAGGAAAATACATCAAATGACATCAATAATAAATGCAAATACATGTGACTTTTCACCAATACATGAACATTCATCAATATATCTAGTAATTTATGTATTCAACTATTCCTTGAATCTCAACTATTCATGTATCTAATTAAATGTAATTCATGCACCTTGAATATAGGTCTAGATTAATTCTATCATCCTCCCTTAATCTAGACTTGAGCAACTCCAAGTTTTTCTTTGAACTTAACAAATAAGTCAAACTTCAGTGTCTTCGTAAAAATATCCATCACCTGATCTTGAGTCTTGCAATGCTTCACCATCACTTGTCCATCTTTAACCAAGTCTCTGATAAAATGACACTTGCTTCTAATATGCTTGCTTCTTCTATAGAAGACTGGATTTTTTGATAATGTAATGGCAGAACCATTATCACAATATAAAGTAGTTTGACTTCTTTGCGTACACTTCAATTTTTTCAACATCCATCTAAGCCATAAAGCTTGACATCCAGCTGTAGATATGTATTCTTCTTTCGTAGTAGAAAGAGTAACAACAGGTTGTTTCTTTGAAATCCATGAAAAAATACCCGAACCAATGCTAAAAACATAACCAGATGTGCTTTTATGATCATCAACATTACCACCCCAATCACTATCACAAAAACCAACTAACACTGATTCTGGAATTTTCTTGTAATAGATTCCAAAATTAATAGTGCTAAGAATGTAACAAAGCACTCGTTTACCCGCTTTTTAATGACTTCTTTTCGAGCTTGACATGAATCTGCTTAACACACTTACAACAAATAGAATATAAGGTCTTGTTGCAGTCAAGTACATCAAGCTTCCAACTAAGCTTCGATATAAGCTTGGATCAACATCTTCTCCAATATCATTCATGCTCAATTTCAAATTTGCATCCATGGGCGTGTTACAAGGAAAAACATTTTCCATTTTGAATTTTTTCAGCAAATCACGAGCATACTTTTGTTGTGAGATGACAATCTCTCCATCTTTTTGATTGACTTAATTTCCAAAAAATAATGGATGAGACCCATATCACTAATCTTAAATTCTCTTTTCATGGAATTCTTAAAATCATCACACAACAGTTTTAAAAATCAAATGATTGACATATAATGAAACAATAAGAAATTTTCGATACTTATCTTCTTTGACATAGAGTGCATGTTTATATGGACACCTTCGAAAACCTGACTTTATAAAGAAATTGTCAATGCGACTATACCAAGCTCGTGGTGCTTGATTCAATCCATACAAGGCCTTTTTCAACTTGTACACTTTGTCTTCTTCTCCTTTTTTCACATAACCCAAAGGTTGTTCAACAGATATCTCTTCCTTCAAGTGTCCATTTAAAAAAGTGGATTTTACATCCATTTGATAAACTTTCCACTCATTTTGAGCACCAAAGACAAAATCAATCGAATTGTCTCAATCCTTGTCGCAAGAGCAAAGATCTCTTCATAATTCATACCATATTCCTACTTGTAGCCTTTTACAACAAGTCTTGCCTTGTATTTTTCAACTTCATCATTTGACTTCAGTTTTGTTCTATACACCCATTTTACTCCAAGAACTTGTTTGTTTACTGGAAGATCCATCAACTCCCATGTTTCATTTCTTTATTGCATCAATTTCTTGATCCATTGCAATCTTCCATTTTTCATTTTGGATCGCCTCATCAAAATTTATAGGATCAACACCGGAAAATAAAGAAAAATTAGCAACATCATCATCAATTCTACTAGTAGCATTATAAATTTCTTGAATATTTCTCATTCTCCTTGGTGACATATCATCATCACTTGTAGAAGATGGTGATGCAGATGAAGATGACGCCATTGCCTGAATCTCTACTTGCTCTAAGTCTTGAGCATCTTCATTGAAATGGACTATCTGCTTCTCAAACGACATCCCAGTTCCAAGATTCATCTTTATTGAAAATCAAATCCCGACTGATAATAATATTTTTCAACAAAGAATTATACAACCGATAAGCTTTAGAATTTTCACTATAGCCTACCATAATACATTTTTCTGATTTATCATCTAATTTTCCCTTAGCTTATCTAGTATATGAGAATAAGCTATACTCCCAAAAACTCTTAAGTGACGAACACATGGTTTCTCACCACACCATGCTTCATAAGGACTCATACCTGGAACACTTTTTGTAGGAGCTCGATTCAAAATATAAGCAGTACATGCAACATCTCCCCAAAACTCATCTCCGTTTTTTGGTGCCCAACAATTTGCTTGAAATTTTTTTTTCAATTAAAACATTGAATGTGAGAAAATTACCATGACCACTTACTTGATTTCTGCCAAAGCCTTTTCCTTTTCCACCTTTTCTTCCTCGAGATGAAGAAGAGCTTTCATGTTGATTTTCAGAATTCATACCATTTCAACTATCATAGTTTCTTCCACCTTCTTGTCTGCCACGACCACCACGTCTTCCACGAGAACCGCCTCTAAATGAAATTTGCATCTAAAATGCTTCATCAGGATTAATATCAAATTGCTTCAATCTAAGCTCATGGGATTGAAGAAAACCCATCAAGCTATTTACTGATAGTGTAGATAAATCTTTTGATTATTCAATTGCAATAACAATATGCTCAAACTTTCTTGAAATACTTCTAAGAATCTTTTCAACAACTCTTTAATCACCCAATTCTTCTCTATTTGTTCTCAAACTGTTGACAATCGCAAGAATACGATTGAAAAAGTCTTCAACAGTTTCGGTCTCTTTCATTTTAATGCAATCAAATTCAAATTTGAGAGCTTGTAGTCTTACCATCTTTTCCTTATATTCTCCTTGATAGGTGGATTGTAAAATATCCCAAGCCACCTTTGCAGAAGTAACTGTTGAAATTCTTTCGAACACATGTTCATCAACAGCTTGATAAATGAAGAACAAAGCCTTCTTGTCGTTCTTACAATTTTCTCTCAACTCAGCTAGTTGTTGATTAGTGTGCTCATTATGATTCTCAACTTTAGTGTATCCTTTTTCAACAATATCCCACAATTCTTGTGAGCCATATAACACTTTCATTTGAATATTCCATCGATTAAATTCTTCCCACTGAATCTTGGAAGTTGGGGTTGTATTTTGTTACCACTTGAAGCCATTTCTGATCTTAGCTTTGATATCACTTGTTGGAAACGAAGTAGGCTCTCACAATACAACTCAATAGATAAGACAAGAAGATTGTTCTCTTACTCACACAAGATTGGAGAAACTAGAACTTGAATATTACTTTATTTTCTTGGCTTGCTTACAAATGACAAATCCTACACATATTTATACAAGTAGGAAAATAAATCAAAAGACATCAATGATAAATATAAATACATGTGACTTTTTACCAGTACATGAACATTCATCAATGTATTTTGTAATTCATGTATTCAACTATTCATTGAATCTCAACTATTTATGTATCTAATTAAATGTAATTCATGCACCTTGAATATAAGTCTAGATTAATTCTATCAATTCTCTCTACTTCCAATAAGTCTTTGATATGACTAGAAAATGGGCGTCGTAAACTACTCTCTGCTAATCAATATATTTATAATTATCGATCACTACTATCTATACTGCTATGAAGTATAAGTGGTAAGATCGAGCCCATCCACAGGAAGCACTAATGTAGTTTCAAGCTAATTAGGATTTCTAGCTAAAGTGGTAACGGGGGAGTTGTAATGGATGAGAATTTAAAGCGAGGAAAATAAAATGGGGACGTAAATTGCGGAAAATTAAAGTGCAAGAAAGTAAAACGAGCCTAGTTTAGAGAATATGATCCACCCAATTGTTTGATTTGATCATCAGATTTCGATAAAAGAATTCCCCGATATTAATGTGTCTAGCCTACTAACCTGGAACACCCAGTTAAGCACCTTAATGCATTAATTAATTTCTTAATTGAATTAGATGCTCGATAAATTGAGTTTGATAAGCGTCCAGAAATATCAAAACATTTGCATTAAGCCTAGGGGATTTCACTAGGACGATTAATAACCCAAGAAGTCCCAAAATTACTAATCGATTGTGTTATTAGATTATCCTAGCAATGCAATGAAGCAAAAAGAGCTATCCTAGACCACCACAAATTTACTCACAAGCATGCTTTGGAATTTACTCATAATCAACACATTCATACAAACATATTATGCATTAATCCTTAGCTAAAGAGAAATTAAAACACACCCAAATGCTTGGATTAGCTTCTTAGTAATTAACACAATAATGTGAAGCACAACATGCATCAAACTCTATCTTACCAATGAATACATGAAGATTGGCCAAATCAAACATACATTCTAAGCATTGAATATAAAACAAATCCAAGAACCATAAAAATTTCATAAAAATTAGAAGTTAAGCATTGATCTTCAAAATCAAACAATGGGTTTCACCTAGCCCTAAGCTAGTATACTCACCTTAGCCAAAAATCTGATCCAAGACAAGCTTTACAATCATAAAATACTCTAGAGAAGAAAGAATTACAGAGGGAAGAAGAAGAGAAGAGAAAATCAGATTGGGGGCTGAAAGCCTAAGATTGATTGACCTAAAAATTCAGGGAAATCACTTTAAAGCAGGTTGGAACGCCACGACGCTGAGAAGCAATGCCGCGGAGCTACACGAAATGTGCATATTTTACCTTCAAGCCCCATGCTGTAGTGCATGGGAGGCATTGTGGCACTGCCCTGAGGGGCAGAACGGTAATTTTGCATGCCTTCTCTTCCGTTTCATCTGGTTGCTTCGTTAGGGCTCTGATTTTGTCCGTTCAGTTTCATAAGCTTCCTAATTGTAACGACCCAAATTCAGGAGGGGTACATGAATGAACTGGTATCACAACTGAATGAGAGGGATTTTGAGGACAAGAAAGTATGGTTAAGAAAAGCTTAAAAGAATTGAAAGTTACTACCTATACCAACAAGGTGCACCTTCCTTTTCGGTGGCTCAATCATAAGAACTCCAAAGTTAAGCGTGCTTAGTTTGGGTCAATCCTATGTTAGGTGACCTCATGGGAATTTTCAAAGCATTCAAGGCAAGGGAGGATGACATAGCCAAGTCGCAGGGAATGTTGGGGCCATCAGGGGCCGAATCTGGATTCCGAATCCTGGGCCTAGGGCGTTACACTTATGCTCGATTCTGCCTCTTGAGTGCTTGATACTTATAAAATAACATATTCAACACATTAAATAGCATTAGGATCTTGAATTAAGCTAAGAAAAATATCACTTTTAAAGTGTTATTAGTCTTCATCTCAGTCCTCCAAGTCTAGTTAATTTGTATGGCATCAACATTTGGGTCATCCCTCATTTAAAGTTTTAAAATCTATTATTCAATCATGTAATCTGAATATTCAAATGAGAAGTTCCCTCTTTGTGATGCTTTCCTACATGGAAAATCTCATAGCTTACCTTTTAAATGTGCTCCTAATATCACACAACTCATCTTGAACTGGTTTACAGTAGCTAGGGCTTTTCTGCAGTTATTTCAGTTGTTGGTTATATATTTTATATAAGTTTCCTTTATGATTATACGAGGGTAACCTACATTTCCTTCTCAAAAGAAATGTGGATGCACTTGCTACCTTCTTCCAATTCAAAAATCTCATTGAAAGTGAATTTGACAGAAGAAATAAAACTCTTCAAACTGAATGAGGAAGGGAATATGGACCTTTAGTTTCTTATCTCAAACACTTTGGTATTTGAAATGGGAGAGGGTCGGATGCAAACATAGACATATAGCTGAAATGGTGCTTACCCTTCTAGCTCAAGTATCCTTACTTGTTAAATTCTGGTGGGAAGCTTTCTCCTTTGCCACAAATGCCTCCACCTTAAATGGCTTCTCTTTCATTGAAAATACTTTTTATTGCAAACTTGACTATCAATTTCTCAAAGTGTTTAATTGTGCTTATTTCCCATGTCTTTGACCCTATCAATCTCATAAATTTGCATTCCACACTATCAAATGCACCTTCCTTGGCTATGATGTATCATACATAGGATACATTTGTCTTAATTTTCAAGGTCGAAGATACATATGTTGCCATGTCATCTTCAATGGGATTGAATTCCCATATGCCACTCAACAACCAAAATCCCTACGTCCACCCACTCCACCAACCTTTCAGTATGTTTTCTCTTTTCCTACCAATTGTTGTCATCCATCCCAAAGGACTCCAACTCAAGGGTATCTGATGCCCTAGTTTTTGTATTTGTATTTTATTCTTTCACACTCAACATTATATGTATATGTAAACTCAGTGGAGTTTTAGTCAAGGTGGGAGTTTGTGGGTTGTATGTCCTAAAACTCGCAGTTTGTAAACATTAAACATATTCTATTTGTAATAAAGATGTTATTGAGGTTTATTCAGTAAAGTTATTATTGAATATGTAAATTGCATATGTTAAAGCTTGAATCCATTAAACTAACGAACCCCTAGCTATAACATGAATACTTGAATCTTATGTAGAGACATAAAAGTGGACCAAGTTTGAGTATATAGCCAAAACGATCTATAAGTATAAGGATAGGGTTGGGTAGCTTATCATGGGGACACTATGGATGCAGACTGCTTTGTATTTAATACAAATGATGTGATCCTGAAATCGTTCATGTAGAGAATACGAATGGGGGCATCCTATGCAAAAGATGTTTGCATAAGTCCGAACCATGAAATAGTCACTTTTCTTTACAATACTGTTTACTTTTAAAATTGCCTGTTTCAATTCTATGACCTAAGGTAACTCGATCTTAATCATGAGCTAACTATCAACTCCTGTTTATACGGGATTATCCTTTAATCTACATGGGTGAGAGCAGCTCAATAGCACTGTCTCAATAAGCCTCCCATTTTAGGGGTAAGACCAAGTAGATAGCTAAGGACTGTTCTACAAGATGGAACTCACTACTACCCGATTTCAGGGTTAGTAGATTTGTTGTTTCCTTAAGTATTGACTCCTAGTCTTGAACAAGGGACCCCACCCTTTTTATGATTGAGAGGAATTCGATTTAATGATAGGACCACACACCAATTATTCATTAGTGGATTAGTGGAGACTTAAGGACCAAGATGTATTACAGGGGTAAAACGGTAATTTTGACCCTACTATAATTACGAACAATTTGTGAAGGATCAACTTACTAATCATGGTTAAATCATGTTGACAGAAATATATCTACAGTTAAGAGAGTGCAGTTAATGGGCTTTAGTGGAGTGTCCTAGTAGTTAACGAATGTTGGTTAATTAAATTAAGAGTTTAGTCGATTAATCTCAAATGGTTGGAGCTCATGATCTGTAGATCTATTAGATCCCCATATTAACTCATATCGGACTATACCTTAGAACAGTATGACGAGTGAGTTTGAAATGTTAATATTCAAATTATGGAATAAGTGTTAAATATATGTGATATGTTTAACGACACATTATTCAATTTGAAATTAAATGATAAAGAGAGAGTTGGAGATATTTAAATAAGATTTAAATATCAAAATATGAATAAGGATTCATCGAGATTAGTGTTGGATTTAATAATTGAATTTTAAATTAAATTAACTAAATTGTCTAATTAATTATTTAATATTATTTTAATTTAAAATTAATTATTTGAATTAATTTTGAACGAAATTAATCAAAGGTGGTCAAAGTCAACTGTTGACTTCACCAAGCTTTGAAGGTCAAAGGTCAAAAGTTGACTTCACTAAGTAGAAAATTTCAAAATTAGTTTTGAATTAATTTTGAATTAAAATTGTATTTAATTAAAATTTGACAAAAGTCAAACGTTGACTTCAAAATAGTCAAAAGTCAAAATGTTGACTTCACTTAGTGGAAATATCCAAGAATAAATTTTAGTGGAAAATCCAACTTTTAATGAATTAGTAAGTAATTTATTTGACGAAGTGTTGATTCCACAAAATGATACTTATCCCAAAATTGAGTGCATTTTAAGTGTCAAAATTTGGTAAACTTAGTTTTAGATAAATTATATGTAATTGCTCTATAAATAGGATGCTTTGATAGAGATTAAAGTTTCTTGGTCATTTTGATGAATTTCAACTTAGTTGTAAAACAAATTCTTCTTGGTAATTTAGAGATTCTAAAAGATTTTTAGAAATTAAGTCCTCAATTCTCTCTCAATTTCTATACAAAATTCATCCCAATTTTAGTACCTACCATCCCATTCTATGGTCGTAGAATAGTCGGGAAGACTCTCGTGGTGGTTTACAGCTAATTTGTAAAGAGATTGGAGCAGAATTGGTGGTCAATTTGGAGCTACAAAAGTTGTATTCTCTAACTTTTTTTTTAACATTTATTTGCATACATATTCCCTATAAATTAGCATAATTAGAGTACTAAAGATCTGTTTTACTTCCATTGTGCATGTGCACGTTTCAACTAGTAGAATCAGAGCCTAATTTTGAAATTCGTGGGTATTTATTCATGTGATGAATGTATGTGTACTAAAATGGATAGTTTCAGAATTTGGCATTTTTTTTCTCTTCCGGGTTGTAATAATTATTGTAACTGTCCGATGATTTATGGGCTTTAATGTGTGAAGAAGAGTCTGTAATTTGTTGAGAGTTATTAGAGTTGAAATTAAGCTGTAATTTTAAGACGTTCAGAGCAAAGTACAAGCTGAAACCAAAATAGAGAATTGGTGCTCGAGCATCAATGAGCGAGTAAGCATTATCCGAGGAGCGAAGTCTGGTTCAAGCTGTTTCATTTGGTTCGGGCCGTTTGGAAGAGTTTAGAGCTATTCAAGTCAATCTTCAAGTTATTATTGTAATAATTTAGTGTTAAGCTTGTTTACTATGCCAAAACGGGTCCATTTTAGTGTGGTTTATTTAATTATACATTGTGAATTTATGGATTAAATAATTTATCTACTGTGTGCATATTGTATGCCATGTAGATGTCAAATTCCACCATAGGATAAGCATGTAGCATACATGCAAAGTATGTTATAAGTGTTATAATGTATAGTATGCATGTTTAGGGTTCTATGAGTTATAATATAAGTTGTTATATTATTGCATGGAATGGATGCTTTAATTGTCGATTCTAGTATTAAACAAAAGGTATAACCTATGGATTAAGTCAACCCTACTCCACTAGTAAAAATAGGTAGCAGAGGGGAAGAAGTACTACACCTAGAAATCAACTATTGGTAAAGAAGTCATACTTCCTTCACCTAAAGCAGAACTTGATTTAGCGGCTCTTTCCAAAAGGTGTGAATGCAAATAAAAAACATCTCCCGGATAGATAAGGTATACCAAGAAAAAAGCCTATTTGAGAATGTTTACAGTTATCAAAAAATAAATCCACTTGGTCTTAGACTTGGTGCAACCCAAGGGCATCATTCTCTTTGGTTTGCACACCCCCAAAAATATTTCGATGGTTTACAAGAAGATAAAAAAATACGAGATTGTATCCGGAATTATGTAAAACAAAAATAAGAATATTCGATATTATTAGAAATACTCAGAAAATATCATATTCATAAAGTAAAAACATAAGCATACTCTTATTAAGGTGAAAAATATATCAGATTAGTCGATTTAAATTGAACTGAATTGTTGTTTTGAGGACTATTTATCACGAAGTCTTGGCAATCTTCTCTATCTAATGAATGGGAGTTCACTTTGAAATCGTCCACCCTCCACCCACCCCTTAAAAGGCTGTCGAATTGGCGTATTTCTTGCTTGTACCAATTGAAGTTTTTTGAAAAATGATGATAATATAATTATTATATAAAGCATGTTAAATTCATGTTATAGGTTAATTTTCTTTTTTATAAGTGTTATAAAAGGAGATAGACTTTAAAATCTATAACAAAGATAAAGACATGCTCATTTAGGGTTAACAAAATCCAAAAAATCCTATTTTAATAATTAAAATAGGTTGATATCTTGTAAAACTAGTGGTTACAAAAATAAGTCATCTGGCAAGATCCTGTCTAAGGTGAAGCTATTTAAGTTAATGGTTTACGGAACACTTGCTACCTAGGGATCGAGCTGGCGTTTGAGTTAGTTAACTTGAGCATGCGTGAGTGATGTGTGGTTTTAAAAGGCTTATCACCTAGACATCATAGGTTAAAATCCAGTATAAGAGTTATACATGGATCTATCACCTAGACTTAGGGTATATTTAATTAGCCGAAATATATTCTTATATAAACATTTACCCGAAACAAATAGAACACTTTAGTGGGAGATTAATAATAATATATACGATATATTGTTTTTAGATCTCATGTTCCTAAAAGTTTACACCATGAGGTCCATGCTCGACTTTGTGTCGCTTTTACCGTGACTGCTCCATTCGAAAAGTGTTTGCATGAGTCAATAGAAAGATGAACAGGGGAAGTAGTTCATAGTAAATGGGTGAAGGAAATGTGTCAACATATCTTGTAGTTTCCTTCATTAGGTTGCACCGTGAGATTCTCATGTTCTGCTTGCGTATTGTTTTTAGGAGACCACCCATTTGGAGAGTTGCTTCATGGGGATCAGAACACCACAAACTTCAGAAATGAATAGGGTTTCTTAGTTCTATCTTCAACATTGTCTTATAATTCAGAAGCTTAATGATACCATTCTATGAAATTTGAAAAATAGAGGGTTATATTTACAAGAGTTACTAAGTGTTAGTAAGTTTTTGACTGAAAATGATAACTAAATGACTATAGAAATAAAGAGTTATTATGGTATTAGTATTTAGTCAAGAATGTCTTGCTTCAGTGAATGAGTATTTGACTACCCCTCAGTGGCATTTATTCTGACTCATTAAAGTATCGTTACAAATAAATAATAAAATTTGGGTACATTATTGCTTTTAATAAAATTTTGATTGGGTTTAAAAGCAATTTACTAATAGAATTTGTTTAAATTTTCAACATGTCGAATTCTTCTAAACAAACACTCGCTTTCAATAAGTTTAATGGTAAAAGTTATTCAACAGGGAAATCAAATATAAACGAAATACTAGCAAATGATAATTTAAAGTTTGTTTTAAATGAGGAATGTCTTCTACCTCCCAGTTCATCTGAAAACCAAACTTTTTGGAATGCTTATGATAGATGGATTAGGGTGAATGATAAAGCCCGAATCTATATCTTAGCGAGCATATCAGATATACTAGCTAAGACATACGAGAGCATGGTCTCCGCTAAAGATATCATGGATTTATTGCAGACATTGTATGAGCAATCTATCATGCACGATACATTTGATAATGTTTATAACCTCAAAATCAAGGATGAAATCTCTGTTAGCAAACATGTTCTAGATGTGTTGAAGATAATAAACAATACTGCATAGATGAGAAAACACAACAAATAAATGTGATTTACTCGTTGTTGAAACATGTTTCGTGAAAAATGATAAATTAACCTAGATAGTAGATTTAGGGGCCGTTAATCATATTTGCACTTTCACTCAAGAAATCAGTTCTTGGAGGCAGTTTACAGAAGGCGAGACAACCTTTAAGGTAGAGACCAGAGAAGTTGTTTCAGTTGAAGTAGTGGGAGATATGAAGTTGTTTGTTGGAGATAGATTTATTTTGCTTGAAAATGTATTTTATGTTCCTGCTATGAGGAGGAATTTAATATCTATCTCCTGTTTTCTTAACAAAGGTATAAAGTCTTTTTTTGACATTAGTGTAGCATTCATTATCTCAAAAGATATTAAAACATGTTCTACAAAACTAGAAATCAACTTATATGTGTTAAAACGAACTGGGACAAAAGCTATTTTGAATATAGAGATGTTTAAAATGGTTGAAACTCAAAATAAGAGGCAAAAAATTTATCCTAATGCCTATCTTTGGCACTTAAGACTTGGCCACATAAATCTAAATAGGATTGATAGATTGTTTAAAAGTGGACTTCTAAATCAGTTAGAAGACAACTCGTTACCTCTGTGTGAATCTTGTCTTGAGGGTAAGATGACCAAATTCGGGAAAAGGTCTTAAAGCTAAAGAACTCTTAGAGCTCGTACATTCAGATCTTTGTGATCCAATGAATGTTAAGGCTCGAGGAGGATTTGAATATTTCATCAAATTTATTGATGACTATTCTAGATATGACTATGTTTACCTAATCCATCGTAAGTTTGAAACTTTTGAAAAGTTCAAGGAGTACAAGGTAGAGGTTGAGAACCTATTAGGTAAAAAGATTAAAACACTTCAATAAGATCGAAGTGGTGAGTATATGGACTTGAAATTCTAGGACTACTTGGTACAATACGGGATTCAGTTTCAACTCACAGCACCCGGTATACTTCAACAAAATGGTGTAGTGGAAAGGAGAAATAGAACCCTGTTAGACATGGTTCGTTGAATGATGAGTTATGCTTAGTTGTCTAAATCATTTTAGAAATATGTAGTATAGACTACAGTATATATTTTGAATATGGTTCCCTCAAAAAGTGTTTTTGTAACATCATATAAGTTAGGGAGAAGGCGTAAAGGTAGTTTACGTCACTTCAGGATTTGGGGATGCCCCACACACGTGCTAGTGTAGAATTTGAAGAAACTAGAATGCCATTCAAAAGTATGCCTATTTATAGGATACTCCAAAGAAATAAAAGATGGTCTATTTTATGATCCTCAAGATGATAAAATATTTGTATCGACAAATACTACATTCTTGGAGGAAGACCAAACAAGAAATCATCAACCTCGTAGTAAACTAGTATTGAATGAAATGTCCAAGGAAACTTCAAAGAGACCAACAAGAGTTATTGATCAAGCTAGTCCATCAACAAGAGTTGTTGATGAAATTGGTACATCTGGTCAGTCACATATTTCTCAAGAGTTGAGAGTGCCTTGACATAGTTAGAGGAATGTTCAACAGCCTGACTGTTTCATGGGTTTGATAGAAACTCAGGTTGTCATACCTGATGATGGCTTAGAGGATCCATTAATCTTTAAACAGACAATAGAAAATGTAGATCGAGACCACTGGATAAAAGTCATGGACCTCGAAATGGAGTCAATGTACCACAATTTAGTCTGGGAAGTTGTAGATTAACCATATGGGGTAAAATCTATTTGTTGTAAATGAGTCTACAAAAGAAAACGAGACCAAGCTGGTAAGATACAGACCTACAAAGATCGATTCATGGCAAAAGGGTTTACCCAACCTTCTCTCTAGTTGCCATGATTAAGTCAATTAGAATACTCTTGTCCATTGTTGCCTTTTATGATTATGAAATATGGAAAATGGATATCAGGACAGTTTTTCTGAATGGCTATCTTAAAGTGATTATCTATATGTCTCAGTTAGGGGGATTCATTGAACAAGATCAAGAGAAAAATGTTTGCAAGCTCAAACGATCCATTTATGAATTGAAATAAGCATCTCTATCTTAGAATATAAGATTTGACACTGTGATCAAATATTTGGCTTTAAATAGAACGTTGACGTACTTTGTGTTTACAAAAAAATTGTCAACAAGACTGTAGTCTTTCTGGTATTATATATTGATGATATCCTACTCATTGGGAATAATGTAGAATTCCTTGCTGACGTTAAAAGATGGCCAGCATCATAGCTTCAAATGAAATATTTGGGAGATGTTCAATATGTTCTTGAAATTCTATAGTTCGGAATCGCAAGAACAGAGCGCCAGCCTTATCTGAGGCATCTTATATAGACAAGATGTTGTTTAGATATAAGACGCAAAATTCCAAGAGAGGTTTGTTACCTTTTAGACACATAATTCATTTGCCTAAGGAATAATGTCCTAAGGAACCTTAAGAAGTTGAGGTTATGAAACGAATTCCTTGTGCATCATCAGTTGGGAGTTTGATATATGTCATGTTGTGTACATGCCCAGACATACGCTATGCCATTGGAATAGTCAGTAAGTTTCAGCCCAATCCTGGATATGATCATTGGACCGCTGTTAAGAACATCTTCAAGTATTTTTGGAGAACGAGGGATTATATGCTTGTGTGTGGTGCCAAGGATCTGATCCTTATAGGATACATTGACTCTGATTTTCAAACCGATATTGATTCATAGAAATCAACTTCGGGATCAGTGTTCACTGTAAATGGAGGAGCTATAGGAGTATAACGAATAGTTATATTGTTGATTCCACCATGGAAGCGAAGTAAGTAGCTAATGTGAAATAGAGAAAGAAGCGATATCTATTGTGATAACAGTAGAACAGTTGCTAATTCAAAAGAATCGAGAAGCCATAAGTGCGAGAAACACATCGAACGCAAGTACCATCTGATCAGGTAGATAGTACACCAAGGAGACATGATTTTCATGAAAATCGCCTCAGAAGACAATTTAACTGATCCATTTACAAATACCCTCACGGTTAAAGTGTTCGAGTGTCACCTAGTCGGACTAGGACTACGAGACTTATAAATCTAGGGCAAGTGGGAGAATTCATGGGTATCTGATGCCCTAGTTTATTGTATTTATATGTAAACTCACTAGATTTTTAGTCCAAGTGAAAGTTTGTTGGGTTGTATGTCTTAAAATTCGCAGTTTGTAAACATTAAATACATTCTATTTTCAATAAAGATGTTATTGAGGTTTATTCAATAAAGTTATTATTAAATATATAAATTGTACATGTTAAAGCCCAAATCCAATAAACTAATGAACCCTTGGCTATAACATGAATATTTGAACTTTATGTGGAGACAAAAATGTTGATCAAGTTTGAATATATAGTTAAAATGGTCTATAAGTATAAGGATAGGGTTGGGTACCTAATCTTGCGACACTATTGATGCGGCCCGCTTTGTATTGTATACAAATGATATGATCTTGAAATCGTTCATGTAGAAACATGCCAGTGAGGATATCCTATGCAAAAGATGTTTGCATTAGATCAAACCAGGAAATAGTCACTTTTCTTTATAATATCGTTTACTGTTAAAACTGACTATTTTAATTCGATAGCCTAAGGTAACTCGATCTTAATCCTGAGCTAACTATGAACTTCTGTTTATTCAGGATTATCCTTTAATCTGCATGGGTGAGAGTGGCTCAACAACGCCGACTCAATAACCTCCCATTTTTAGGGGTACTATTGGGTAGTGAAGGGGTTGAATCCCGCAGCATTGTGAATGCCTTGCATCCCGCAATTCAATTCTTACATAAAAAAAATTCAGTATACTAAAACAAAATATAAACATGTAATATAACATGCTTTAAGGAAAAATATTAGAACAATTCTTACATTTTTAGACTCTCAAGCTTCACGCACGATCCTCTTTAAGTTCCGAAGAACGAATCCTCTAACGATCTTGATCACGAATGATTTCTTGAACGATCTTGAATACTACCACGAGAGTAATCTCATTATTCTCTAGGATTCCAATAGAGGGATAAATGGTATCCAACTATTGGGAGATGGAGAGGAGAAAAGAGTTTTGGAAAGTAGAGAGGATTATCTTTGTGGCTTAGGGAAAATTTTGCACAATAAAACTTGTGTGTTGTGTATTGTTAGTGTTTATCTCTGTGTCTCCCAAAAGAGTCATAAGGAGACCATTATATAGAGAAGGGCAAAACCCTTCTCCTAATCATTTTCCTATTTCCCCTTTTTACAATTAATTAATTAAATAATATTTATTTAATTAATTAGCCAAAGTAATTAAATATCACTTATTTAATTAATTAACACAATTAAATAACATTTATTTAATTTAATTTACACATTATTAAATAAATATTTATATATTAAATATAATTTAATATGTATATATATTTAATTATCATAAACATTATATGTATATGTGCAATACCTCTATATTAATTAATTCTTTGTGAATCTAATTCACTTGAAGTAATTAATTAAATCTTATTCAAATATTACTTTTTAATTTGAATTATAGATCACATCCATAATCAATTATATATTAATCACATTAATATATGGTTTCCTTAAATTAATTTAACAATTCAAATCACCTCTCTTAAATATCCTCTAGTGAGTTAACAAAGGAACCTGATAGACTTGTAGATCAGAAGCTCCCATGATATGAGATTAATTAGCTAAACTTGCTAACCAAGTTAATCAATATTCGTTAGTTGTAGGTACAATCCATTAAAGACCCACAACTACACTATTCTCACTATAAATATATTTCTGTGTCCACGGATATATACCAATAACAATAAGTAGCTCTTTAAGTGTGTTCGTAACTCCAACTGGGTCAAATTGTCGTTTTACCCTTGGGTTACCTCTGACTTTTTAAGTACTAATGCTCCTCTAGTGAACAACCTGTTTATGATCCAACCAATAAACAGAAACCCCTCTCGGGCTAATGAGAGGGTAGAGACCTTTTTTTTAAGTCCCGAAGATACAACATAAGGGAACACTTATCCACTTACCCTTAAGGCGGGAAGGAGTGAATTCCATCTTGTATTATTATGTTCCCAGCTCCCCACTCGATCTTGTCCCCAAAATGGTAGGCGTACTGAATCGGCAAACTAACCTTCATCAGTCATACAAATAAAAGAACAATCCGTCATGAGCAGGAGTTCATAATATACTCAGGATTAAGACTAAGTTGTCTAGGTCATCTTATTGAAATAGAAACCTAACTGGTTAACAATGTTACATCTAGTGGTTACTATTTCGTGGTCCAGTCTTATGCAAACTCATTGCATAGGATACCCTCACTTGCATGTCAACTACATGAACACACTAGATCATTGTGTTTGTATCAAATATAAAGTGGGTCGTATCGATAGTGTTACTAGGACAAGGTACCCAGCCTTATCTCTATACCATAGACCCTTATTGAACATTGGTCCCTGTATGTCTCCATATACAGTTCAAGGCTTATAAGGCAACCTTGAATGTTAGTTTATTGGATTTAGAGGTATTAATACAAAATAGACAAACAACACAAACAATACAAACAATAACACTTATTGAATTAACATTTATAACTCTTTATTTATGACGGTCAATTAATAATGTTTACTATCTATGAATTTTAGGACATAAAAAACCCAACTAGTAGATAGTTGTGGACATAGTGCTGCAAGATGGAATTCACTTCTACTTGATTTAAGGGTTAGTAGATAGGTTGTTCCTTTAAGTACTGACTCCTAGTCTTGAACAAGGAGCCCCGCCCTCTCTATGACTGAGAGGGACTCGGTTTAGTGGTAGGATCACAAACCAATTATTCATTAGTGGATCAATGGAGACTTAAAGAAGCAAGATGTATTACATGGATAAAACTATAATTTTAAGCCATCTGTAATTACGAACAACTTGTGAAGGATCGACTTACTAATCATGGTTAAATCATGTGGCTAGAAATATATCTACAGTGAGGAAAGTGAGCTACTGGGATTTAGTGGAATGTCTCGGTAGTTAACAAATGTTGGTTAATTAGGTTAAAGAGTTTAGTCTGTTAATCTTGAATCGTTGGAGCTCATAATCTATAGGTCCATTAGGTCTCCTTATTAGCTCATATCTAACTATATCTTAGAATAGTATGACGAGTGAGTTTGAAGTGTTCATATTCAAATTAGGGAATATTTGATGTATTCAACGGCGTATCGTTCAATTGGAAATTGAATGATGGAGCAAAAGTTGGAGATATTTAAATAAGATTTAAATATCAAAATATGAATAAGGATTCATCGAGATTAGTGTTGGATTTAATAATTGAAATTTAAATTAAATTAACTAAATTGTCTAGTTAATTATTTAATATTATTTTAATTTAAAATTAATTATTTGAATTAATTTTGAACGGAATTAATCAAAGTTGGTCAAAGTCAAATGTTGACTTCACCAAGCTTTGAAGGTCAAGGATCAAAAGTTCACTTAACTAAGTGGAAAATTCCAAAATTAGTTTTGAATTTATTTTGAATTAAAATTTGACTAAAGTCAAATGTTGACTTCAAAATAGTCAAAAGTCAAAATGTTGACTTCACTTAGTGAGAAGATCCAAGAATGATTTTTAGTTGAAAAGTCCAACTTTTAATTCATTCGGCAAAGTATTGATTTCACAAAATGCTAGATATAAATCTTACTTCTAAATTGAATGCAGTTTGAAGTGCCAAAATTTGGTTAACTCAATTTTGCATGAATTGCATGTAATTGCTCTATAAATAGGATGCTTTGATAGAGATTAAAGTTTCTTCCATTTTGGTGAATTTCAAGTTAGTTAAAAAATAAATTCTTCTTGGCAACTTAGAGATCCTAAAATATTTTTAGAAATTAAGTCTTCATTTCTCTCTCAATTTCTATATACTAAATTCATCCCTATTTTAATCACTCACTGGATCCCACCATCTCGTTCTAAGATCGAAGAATAGTGGGGACGACTCTCATGGTGGTTCACAGTAGATACGTGAGGAGATTGGAGCGGAATTGGTGATCAATTTAGAGCTACAATGGTTGTATTCTCACTTTTCTTTTATATTTATTTGAATGCTTATTTCTTATAAATTAGCATATTTAGTAGATCCGTTTTACTGCATGTGCACGTTTCAACACAAATCCCATCACCTATGGCTGGTACAGAACACTCCAGTGGCACCCTTGCACTCCCACCTCTTGAGATGACTCAATCAGAAACAATTCCCACTCATACTCATCTCTCTACTGCACCCTTACCATCTGTTGCTTCTCCACCGCATTCATGCCTGCCTCCCCAATCCACACATCCAATGCAGACCCGAGCAAAATTTGGAATTTTTAAACTCAAAGATTATCAAGCCCACATTTGTCCATCTTTCACTACCACTGAACCTACATCTGTCAAAGAGGTCATTCTCTCCCCTGAATGGGAATCTGCTATGGACTTTATTCAAAGCGTTGCTTCAAAATGTGGTCTCTTGTTTCACCATCTCCTAACTACATTGGTGTAGCCAACAAATGAATGTTTTGTCTCCAATTCAATTTTGATGGTAGCATCGATGTCACAAGGCTTGGTTGGTAGACAAAGGGTTTCACCAGATTCCAACTATTGATTTCGGAGAAACGTTTAGTACAGTCATTAAACCACCTACAGTCAAGCTCATTCTCACTCTTGTTGTCTCCAAAGGATAAACTATTGTCAATTGGACATCGACAATGCATTTTTAAATGGCTACTTGAATGAAGATATATATATGACACAACCTGAGGACTATATTAACCCTATACAACCACAATATGTTTGCAAGCTCCAGAGGACTTTATATGGTCTCAAGCAAGCAACTCGTGCTTGGTATCATCATAAAAAAAAAAAAATGTCTCCTCAATTGGAAGATAAAAAATTCGAAGGCTGATAGTTCTCTTTTTTATCACTCATTTGATGGTCATCTATGTTGACGATATTTTAATCACAAGTTTCCAACTCTACACTTAGTTCAGGCTTTATTCAGCAACTCATGTTTGCTCTCAAGGAACTTGGTCATCTCCTTTTTTTTTTTTGGGATTGAAGTTCAGCGCAATCATGTAGGTATGATGCTCACTCAGCAACGATATATATTGGATCTTCTCAAGAAACATGGCTTCTTCGAAAATATCAAATCTTGCCCCACTTCTGCAGTTGTTGGACGTCACTTATCAGCAACTCAAGGGTCTCTTATTGATAATCCCACTCCTTATGGGCAAATTATTGGTACTCTTCACTATCCATCTCATACAAGATCAGACATAGCCTTCATTGTGAATAAACTCAGCCAATTCTTGCAAGCCCCCACAACTATATAAGTCGTTTAATTAACCCAATAAATTGTAAATATGATAAATATCCAACTAAAATTGTTTGTGTTTGTAGCAGTATAACGGACCAGTCACCCTAAAAAAGGTCATATAATTTTACAATTAAACAAATAAAAGTATAATAAAAGTATCTATTTTTTTCAATATTATGAATTCAATAACTTCTTTAACATTTGGAGTGAAGAATGAAAACTATTAACCTAAAAGAAGATGGTAAGGATTTAGCTGCCCAGCTATGTTGTTGAAATATGAGATTTTCGTATGGATGACTCATTCCTAAACAAATGAAAGCTAACCTTCTACATATTTTAGAATGCACTTACTCGTTTTAAGTAGCATTGCGTCAAGGACGTCTCTCCCAATTTGAAGTTGTCGAATCCCTGACCTGATGAATCAGATCATCACGATTTTCATTTTTCTCACTCTTTTGCCACTCGGCTTTGTGGGTGTCGTTACACAACGATACTTTTTGGGCAACCTGTCACAATTTTAAAAGCCATTGTGATTTCTAAATTAAACAGAACCCTAAAAGTAGTGTGGTATTCTATTTATACTTCAAAGAAAGTCTTTCGGCGTTCTGTTTGATTTATAAATTGAGATGTCTTTAAAAATCGTGACAGGGCTGTGCAAAAAATAATGTGGTGTAAGGGTGCTGCGAGGTCGAGTGGCAAAAGCGTGAGCAAAATGAAAACCAGGATGGTCCAACTCATCAAGTTAGGGATTTGACAATTTTGGGCTAGGAGGTACGTCCTTAATGGGATGCTACTTAAAACGCGGTAACTGCACTCTGACGTGAGCAGAAGAGTAGTTTTTATTTGTTTGTAGAGATAAGTCGTTCATTGTTAGGGGCGTCAAAATGGATCAACCGTACAAAAATCTATTGAATTATTGTGATGTGTTATAACAGTTAAAAAAAAAAAAAAAAAGCATAATGAACGCTCAGTCACTATTTTAGTAAAGATTTTTTTTTTTGTTTTAAAAAAAAAAATTTTTGGTTAAAGAGTAAAGACTTGCTCTTATTCTTCCTATTTAATTATATATGCTCTTTAAAAAGAACATAAGAAAATCAGACAAAAAAACATAAACGAAAGGGTTGAATTTATTAAAACGAATTAATTAATCATTATAGTAAGCATCTAATTCCCTAAAAGTACAATATTTTTCTCCAAACAAAAAGAATAGAATTTCAATTTTGATAATATATATATGCTCTATAATTCAAAAGCATCTCCTAGAAATAACTAGCGTATGGCAATGAGCTCACCATTTGTTGGAGAATAAAATTTTATTTTCAAAATGGTGATTCCATTTCCTAAAAGAAAAAATTAGTATAGTCATGACTGTCTAATTACTTCGAATGGTCTATTTATTTCACACGTTTTGTCTGATTTGTTTCATAAGATTCCATCTTCTAAGACTTAAGATATTATTATTCATAAATTTTAAAATCCATATCACATAAATTTTCTAATAGCGTCCATACATGTGAAATTTTTATACCCGAATGACGAATGGTAAAAGCTCACATGTTTAGTTCTCAAGATTTAATTTAGGTTATAATTCAAGGTTTTGTTGATATATTCATTTGTAATCTTTATCTTTTGGAGTTTGTTAAAGACTTTATTTTAGTCAAGTGCAAGAGTATTTTCGTCACTCAAAATTATTTTATTATTATTTATGAATGTTTGGGCTAACTTATGTGCACCTCAAACTGATCTCACTTTACAATCATTTGACCTTATAACATTTAAGTGTTAAGGAAACGTGCAAGATATTAAATTCTAGGTAGGTGATCACCATGGATTCTGTCACTCATGACTTGACTTACCACACTCGAAGATTCTGTTTTTAGGTAATCTAGCTCGAAGACCGTCCTCTATGGGCAGATTTTGCTATGCTTAATGATTTCTTGGTTTCTTAAGTTGTGTTTTGTTGTTTGTTTTTTAAAAAAAAATCAAGCGACTTCAAAATAATTACCATATGACAATGCACTAATATTTATTTTTTATTTTTTAGTTCAACAATATGTAGATGGATTGGAAGATTTGAACTTTTAACATTTTAGTTGAGAGTATATGTTTTATGTCGGTTGAGTTATCCATTTATGTTACTAATGAGTTCACCATCTGTTGATGAATAAAAACTTCGCTCCAAATGCATCCCATAGCCTATCTTTCATCAGCATCCATTACTGATCCGAAGCATAACTGCACACTCACACGATCTTTGTCGAGAGATAGGAGCATTCGTAGCTAACCCTTCTAAGATAACCAAGTCTCAAGCTAAAAAAAGCATATCATATCAGGCTAGGGTCAATAGTAACCTTGGGACCGATATGATGATTGTTTTAGGTAGGGCGGCCGGCCTACTACGATAGACCGACGTTCTAGCTAACAACTGAACTAAGAGCCCTTATTACTATTATATTAAACACGACTGTAAAGACGCGATAAAGTAGTTTTCAAGATAATAATTCCTTTTTATAAAAAGTAAAAAAAGTTAATAATGTCATGTTTGATTATAACTTGTAAAACATTTAAAATTGGTTATTTTTCTTTTCGTTTTGTATGTTTTCACGAGTGGCTTATTTTGTAGAATAAAAGAATTACTTCTCCCCATTAGAAGCATAATATGTTTATTCTTTTTATCACAATTAGAAAAGCAAAAATGGAAAATTATGGGCATGTTTAGTTCGTGATTTATTTTGTTTTTGTGTTTTCAAAAACAAAAAAATATAAAAATAAAAACAAAACAATCAAAACGTGTTTGATATACTTATTTTCAGAAATGATTTAAAAAAAACAAGTAGCCCATTTTCAAAAACAATAATTTGTTGTTTTCGAAACTTGTTTTAAACAATTATGAAAACGAAATACACTTTTGAAAAATACAATTCTATCAGACTACACAAATTACAAATTGAAAATTATAATTTTTTTTCCTCAAAGCCGAGAAACTTGCTTCTGTCTACAACTTGCATCTCTTATCAATTTTTGATGTTTTTATTGTAAAATATCTCAAGGAATATGAATATACCACTAATTTAGTTTTTGCAATATTTTCCTACAAACTTGTAGGATATTCCTTTTCGATAAAAGATTTCTTTTTCTCTTTCTTGATGAAAATTATTTATATTATTTTAACAAATCAAAAAAACTTTTCTCCATCACTTACATTAACAATAAGATTCATCATAATAACAAAAGGCTATGCTAATTTTTTTCATTATTATCTAGAATAATAACTCTTACTAAACACAAATTTTTGAGTCGTGAACAAAACTGGTTTACAAATATAAAAAAGGAGAATCAAACCTATAACTCACTGAAAGAGGTATGTACCAACTGTGACTTGATCACTCAACGAACCATGTTTATTACTAGTAAACTAAAAATTAATTTTTTAAACTTCAATAATTATGAGGATTGAGAATCAAACTATTAACCTTTGGGATTGTCATTATTATCTTTATCCATTGATTAACTAGGCCAGGTTGTGTCGAAAAAGTTTATTCATTATATAAATGTTTTCGGTTTTTACAACAGAAAATATGACATAAGAACTGATATCCATTATTTATAAAACACGTCGATCAATAACGAAAAAATTACAACATGCAATGAGATTGAATGTTGTAACTGAAGGATTTGTTGAGCCATGTCTTCCAATTATTTCTCCCCTTTTCTTCTTCCATTTGCTTTGAGATTTTCTCATTAGGCAATAATGCATGTGAAGTCCCTTGCTTCTTACATAGTAGAAAGTGCCTTACTTGCTTTGATCCTATAGTTTCCCTTGGGCTTAGAGCTGTTAGAAAGAAAGAAAGAAAAGAAAAGGAAAATTGACTTCTTTGATGGTTAATTAAAAGAATATTAAAGGAACAAGGGGTTTTGTGAGAGACATACCATCCCTGTTTTCATCATTAACACAATAGAGAATAAAGTTATCAACATTAGTTCCAAGAGTTGGAAGACGAGCTTGGCGAGCATATAATGTAAGAGAAGTCTTGATAACCTCACAAACCAAGTCATCTTCATTTACTACAAACCTAATTGGTCCTGTGCTTCCAAGGACATTGATAGACACCAAAAATCTATTACACTTTGTATTTGAAATCGCTTTTTTAGCCTTAATTGCTGCGCTTCTCTTCAACATACTTTTTTTTTTTATTAGAGAGAAGGGGAAGAAAAATGTGGTTTTTTAACAACTTGCTTGAAGACGAGAATGAGGACGAGGACGGAGATTGATCAAGACAAAGCACTCAACTACGGGGACGTAGGAGGAAGAAATGAAGGTGAAGAGAACTATATATATATATACATATATAGCCTCCACCACCTATCCTTGTAAAGGACATGGAGAGCATGCCTAATATGTGAAGTTAAATTGTAAATCAACTGTCTTTTGGTTGTCTAGAAGGCCGAGGTGAACATAAAGCATCTATACTTAGTGTGTGGTTGTGATAATAGGTCAAAGAAACTATATTATGGAGGTTGTAGAATAGAATATGTTTAAAGAAAGGTTGTGAATAATAATGATAATAATATGGGAAATTCTTATAAATAAGAAAAAAATAATAATATTTACATTTTATAGCAAAAACAAATTCTAGTTTTCCTTTTTTTTTTTTTTAAATTTCCAAAAATACCCTTCTTCTTCGCCGATTTTCCTTTTTTCGAATTTTTATTTTCCGCGCTCGCTTGCTAAACTCTGCTTCCTCGTCGATGCCGTGATTTTCCTCCTCGCCACTCTCAAATTATAAACACTATATTGATTTTCCTTCTCTTCTTATTCACACCATGATTTTCCTTCTCGCCGATTTTCTTTTTCTTCAAATTTGATTTGTTGCGCTAGCTGAACTCTGTTCTTCTTTCTTCCTCGTCGAACGCATTGATCTTCTTCCTTGTTGAACGTTGTTTTTCTTTCTTCCTCATCGAACGTCGTGATCTTCTTCATCGAAATTCTTCCTCGACCACGGCACAATTTTTTCTTCTATTTTTTGTGTTTGTAAGTATACGTTTCTTCATCGAATTCGTTTATAGTACTGGTGAGTTTTTTTTTTTATCTGCATTGCATTTATGTGCTAAATGTTTGTGGATGAATTGTTGATGGATCTTTCGGGATATAATTCTTGTTTTAAGGCTTTCTTTAAATTTTACAAAGTTAAACGATCGGATAGCTTTTGTTATGCGATCATGTAGAGTTTACCACACAATCGTATAACATTTGTTAAACGATCGTATAGCTAATGCTACACGATCGTATAGAGTTTTTTATACGATCGTGTAGAATTTTTTACACGATCGTGTGACATTGGCTGCATGATTGCATAGGCGCTCGCTTGCTAGACGATCGCGTGGTATTGGATACTCGACGCATCCTTGCGTGCTAAATGATCGTGCTAATCGAATTCGCAGATAGATAGTTTTTGCGTGCTAAACGATCGTGCTAATCGATTTCGTAGATAGATAGATAGTTTCTGATAGAAAATGATATACATATATCACTGTCCATAAGTTATACAAAGTGATAGAGTCTATCACTGTCTATCACTGATAGAAAGTGATAGAACTCTATCATTCTCTATAACAGTGATTAAGCTCTATCACTAGTGATATACCGTGCTTGATATACTGTGATTGAGCTCTATCATTTTCTATCACTAATAGACAGTGATAGAGCTATATACATATTAAGGCTTTCTTTAAAGTTTACAAAGTTAAACGATCAGATAGCTTTTGTTATGCGATATGTAGAGTTTACTGAACGATCATGTAGCATTTGCTAAACGATTGTATAGCTAATGCTACATGATCGTGTAGAGTTTTTACATGATCGTATATCTAATGCAACACGATCATGTAGAGTTTTTTATACGATCATGTGGCGTTGGCTGCATGATTGTGTAGGCGCTCGCTTGCTAGACGATNAGCTCTATCACTAGTGATATATCGTGTTTGATATACTGTGATTGAGCTCTATCATTGTCTATCACTGATAGACAGTGATAGAGCTATATACATATAGCTAATGCTACGCGATCGTGTAGAGTTTTTTACACGATCATGTGGCGTTGGCTGCATGATTGTGTAGGCGCTCGCTTGCTAGACGATCGCGCGATATTGGATACTCGACACATCCTTGCGTGCTAAACGATCGTGTAGCATCGTCCATCTATGGCTTCTTCCCCGCAGATAGATAGTTTTTGTTGTGACTATGTATGTATGTAAACATTTCTCTACCACTGATAGATAATGATACACATATATTAATGTCTATAAGTTATACAAAGTGATAAAGTTTTATCACTTACTATCCGTGATAGACAGTGATCTAGTTGTATCACTGTTTATCACTGATAGAAAGTGATAGCTCTATCACTTTCTATAACAGTGATTGAGCTTTATCACTAGTGATATACCGTGTTTGATATATTGTAATTGAGCTCTATCATTATCTGTCACTGATAGATAGTGATAGAGTTATATACATATTAACATTTTTCTTATACAATCTTCTTTTCCTTTTATTGCAGTAAATTGATACCATGGTTAATATTCCTGTAGTCATTTTTTATGGTGGACAATGGACTTATTACAATTCTTATGAGAAGTATAGTGTTGCTGGAGTTTTTGTTGATGATATGATAGACTTCAATGGTTTAGTTAGTTTGATATTGGATGAAATTCAGTTGGATGTTTCAATAGATTTATCAGTATTGTTGGATTTTGGTCAAACTAATATTCAATCTGTATTTCAAATAAAGCAAGATAAGGATATCAGTTGGTATTTGTCATTGGCTAAAGATTCAGGGATAGGCATCCTGTAGTTGCTCATGTCAGTCATCATTCTATAGAAGGATCTTGCAGTGGTATTAGTGGTTGAGGTGGTGATAGATTGCTATGTTTAGGTTTTTCTTCTAGTTCTTCAAACGATCAAGTTATACGAAATGTTGGTTTTAATGGAGATTTGAAGGAAAAAGATGTATTTGGAAGTAAAGAAATACTGTGCAAGTGTTTTTATGTAATAGTAGTGAATACAAATTTTCAATTTAGGACTACGCGGTCAAATTCAAAGTCGCTTGAGTTGAAATGTTTGCAAGAAGGCTTTCAATGGTATGTTCGGGCATCTCGGTACAAGAAGAGTGAGTTGTGGATGCTTAGAAAGTATATTTCCGACCATAATTGTTCAATGAATACAACTTAAAGTTGTCATACGCAAGCTTCTTCATCTGTAATTGGGGATTGTTTGAAAGAGGATTTTAGGTTTATCTCTACTGATCAATCCCTTCCTAGAGATATTGTTCATAAGGCTCGTACTAAGCTTGGTGTTAATATTAGTTCTCAAAAAGTTTGGAGGGCAAAAGAACATATATTAAGATCATTAAATGGTGATGCAACTGAATCATATAGCTTGATTCCATAGTTTTTTTAAAGGCTGAAAGAAATGAATCCAGGTATTATTTCAAATGAAGTATTCTTCTTATAAATTTTATATCACTGTGTATTGTAGAACTGTGGTAGTCATCTATCACTGTCTATCAATGATAGTTGTGCATCATTGTCTATCACTGATTGACTGTGATAGCCATCTATTACTGTCTATCTACCAATGATAGACAATGATTGATTTCTTACCATTGTGACTAATATAATTGTTTTCATTTATTTTTTCAAGAACGTACACTGCTTTAAAGATTGATGAAAATGGACATTTTAAATTTTGTTTCATGGCTATTGGTACATCTATTGAGGGGTGGAGGTACTGTAGACCTACCATATCCGTTGATGGCACGTTTTTTAAGTTCAAGTTTGGTGGTACTCTACTATCAGCTTCCACACTAGATGGTAACAATAATATTTTCCCCTTGTGTTTGTTATTGTAGATTATGAGAATGATGTTTCATGGAAATGGTTTTTCGAACATATACAAACTAGTTTAGAGGATAGAGAACATTTAGTCATTGTCTTTGATCGATATTTGAGCATTCCAAGAGTGTCTTAAGTATGTTTAACAATGTTGAGAGTATTATGTGTGCATTCAACATGTTTTGCAAAATTTGAAGAAGTTGTTTAAGGATCCTTTGATTGACCAGTTTTACTTTAATTGTGCTTTTGCAAAATTTGAAGAAGTTGTTTAAGGATCCTTTGATTGACCAGTTTTACTTTAATTGTGCTAAATCTTATACTGTTGATGACTTCGAGTTTAATATGAGATCTATGGAGTCAATTTCTCCAAATATTTGAAGTTACCTTATTAATATAGGATTTGAGAAGTGGTCTCGTGCATATTCACGAAGAAGAAGGTATGAAATGATGACAACAAACCCTTTAGAGTGTGTAAATTTTGTTTTGAAAGAGAATAATAACTTATCAGTTGCAAGTTTACTCGATGCAATTAGAGGTTTACTGCAAAAATGGTTTCATGATCGAAGGAAAGCTAGTTTGTCAATGATAACAATTTTGACTCCTTGAGCAGAGAATATATTACGCAACCAACACGAACAATCAAGAACTTTCATGGTAAGTGTTCTTTATAAAATTGATAGGAGAATGATATTTAGTGTGATAGACAGTAATAGATTTCTATCACTGTCTTTCAGTGATAGACAATGATACTGTCTATCATCGATAGACTGTGATAGAAGTCTATCATTGTGTATCACTGATAGACGATGATAGAAGTCTATCATCCTAACTTGTTGATAGATTTCTATACATTTTTATTTATTTGTATATTTGGTATGTTTGGTATGTCTGTAATACGTTGATTTCTTTTCCCATTTTTATTTATTAGGTTCATCATATTGACAACGTTGAATACTCAGTAATGGATGGTGATAAACAATTCCTAATAAAGCTTAATTTTAGATCTTGTAGCTGTCGAGTATGGGATTTTGAAGAAATTCCATGCTCTCATGCGCTTGCTATTCTTCGGCTGCTTAACATGGATATTTATTCCTATGTATCAAATTATTATTACTCAAGCACGTTGTCATGGACATATATGGGTTGTGTTCGACCTGTTGGAGTCTATTCAGATTGGAGGGTTTTAGATGATGGTATTAGAGCATTACCTCCTATTTTTAAACGTTCACCAGGAAGACCTAAAAAACAAAGGATTCCATCTATAGGTGAAGCTAAAAGTAGTTCATTAAGATGTAGTCGTTGTCATTATAAAGGTCATAATTCTAGGACTTGCAAACTTCATCTAATTAGTCAATGATATAATCATTATAGTTCATTTTTTCCCTTGTATTGCCAAATAGATTGATATTATAACCTATGAAAGTTATTTTTGCCCTTCGTTGGTTCTATTATTGAGTTTGTAAGTGAATGAAACACTATCTTTATATGAATAAAATTCTTGAATTTCTTTGTTTATGTTCTTTTTCTAGACTGAAACATGTGATATACCCATTTATACAAATACTGATATATACTGATAGACACTGATAGATTTCTATCAATGTCTATCATCTATACACACTGATATATCATTGTGTTGATATCCACTGATATCTTCAATCAGTGTATATAACAACTATTCTGAAAATGAAGATACTTGATGAACTGATCATGGATATTGGCACTTAAGACACTACGATCGTTTAGAATTTACTAAAATATCATTTACACAATCGTGTAGTTCCTACCACATCGTGTACTCGATCGTTTAGCTCTGCGTCCAATCGTCTTTATAATCATTTAGCTCATCAGCTATTGTCTATACGATAGTATAGCTCAAGCCAACTATCGTTTACACAATCGTCTAGCACTTCATTCAATCGTTTACTTAATTGAACTATCGTTTAGTTCTTGGTATTAGGATTATCCATGGTTGATTCACTTTTTGGCATCAAAACTAGAAGCATTATAGCACTATAGTAATTGAGTTGAGAGTTAATAGACACTGATAGAAGTCTATCAATGTCTATCAGTAAACTATGAAATTGATAGACTTCAAAAGTATATAATATATATTTAAACATTGATAGACACTACGATCGTTTAGAATATACTAAAGTATCGTTTACATGATCGTGTAGTTCCTAACACATCGTGTACTAGATTGTTTAGCTCTGCATCTAATCGTATATATGATCATTTAGCTCATCAGCTGTCATCTACACGATCGTCTAGCTCCAATCAACTATCGTCTACATGATCGTCTAGCGCTTCATTCAATCGTTTACATAATTGAACTATCATTTAGTTCTTCGTATTAGGATTATCGATGGTTGATTCATTTTTCGGCATTAAAACTAAAAGCATTATAGCACTATAGTAATTGAGTTGAGAGTTGATAGACACTGATAGAAGTCTATCGATATCTATTCATAAACTATGGAATTGATAGACTTCAAAAGTATATAATATATATTTAACATTGATAGATACAACAATCGTTTAGAATTTACTAAAGTATCGTTTATACGATAGTGCAGTTCCTATCGCATTGTGTACTCGATCGTTTAGCTCTGCATCCAATCATCTACACGATCGTTTAGCTCATTAGTTGCCGTCTACACGATTGCCTAGCTCCAGTCAACTATCGTCTACACGATCGTCTAGTGCTTCATCCAATTGTTTACATAATTGAACTATCGTTTAGTTCTTGGAGCTTCGTCTACACGATCGAGCTACCATTTGGTAAACGACAGAAGAATTTCGAGCCTTAATATACTATTGAAGGAATTCTTATTCAAAAGTACCTATGAGCGAAAGCGGATCTTTCCAATTTGTTGTGATAGAATTACCACATATACATTCACACACACTAATATACATTCATGATGCTAAAGAGATCAAAAGATCATACGAGTTGAAGATTTCTTCTTCACAGTGAGTCTAAAACCCAACCGTCTACCTCAAACAATCACCACTGGAATAGAAGGAAACACCATTCAGAGCCATCAGTATTCTTGGAGTGAGAATCCAAAATGTGGGCTTTGTTTGGATTTGGTAGAGGGAAGGAGGAAGAAATACCGTACACAACGATCAAGCCAGTGGGAGATGAGATCGTCTATCGCATAGACAAGATGCTTGATCGTTTAGGTGAAGTATACGATCGTGTAGGAAAAAGTAAGCGATTGTCTAAACGATCATGTAGGAAAGGGTAAGCAATCGTCTAAATGATCGTGTAAGAAAAGGGTGAGTGATCGTTTAAACGATCGTGTAGGAAAAACTAAGCGATCGTCTATACGATCGTTTAGTAAATATCGAGCGCTAAACGATCGCTTAGGAAAAGGTAAACGATCATTTAGTAAATAGCGCGCGAAGGTGTAATTGGTAATCGGTAAGCGATCTCGCTTAGCAATATTGTATAGGTAAGCGATCGTGCAGGCACTATCGTATAGGCACTAATTTTCTAAAAGATGACACACTCTTTAACACAATGTTCGCGCATTTCATGCTTAACACACCGTGAGCTATTCATGTATCTCAAAGTGATCTTTCAACTCACTCGCTCGTTATTAAAATAGAAGAGACGTCGTCCCATTCCCTTTAATCGTCCAATGAATGTGATCTCATCATATTCATAACATATAAACTAATATCATATATTAATTATAGTATTTTTCCTCCACTAGATATAAATCATATTTATATCCAATTTCCTCCAAGTTAATGTATCCCATACATAAAGTTAATTATATCATATTTAATTAACTCGTTCAATTATATCATATATAATCGAACTTTCTCTTGTCAATTTGAATATTTCAAACTGACCCAAAAACTGACTCTCAACTTGTATCCAAGCTACGAAGGGGACCTTATAGACCTATGGCTCGAAGCTCCAATGGTACGTGAATAACTGACTAAACTCTTTAGTCATGATATCCACCATCCGTTAATTGCTAGGAATTCCACTAAAGACCGATAGTTGAGCTCTTATTGCCATAGATATATTTCTATGTCCATTGGATATAACCAATCATCAGTATGATGACCCTTCATAGATGCTCGTAATTACAGCAGACCAATTTATCGTTTTACCTAATACAACATAGTCCTACTATGTGTGAACACCTCTTGAGCTATGAGAAGGTGCGTGGCGCCACATCGTTCAAGCCATGGGATAAGATCTTAAGAGAACAATCTATCTACTTACCCTACTTTGGGGAAGGAGTGAACTCCATCTTGTGAAGCTAAGTTCCCAACTCTCAAATCAAACGAATCCCCAAAATGGTAGGTTTGAGTCGGTGTTCTGGCCACTCGCACCTATGTAAATCAAACGACTGCTCTCAATAGCAGGAGTTCCCAACTTACTTAGGATTGAGGTCATGTTACCTATGGTCATGCTAGTGAAGTGAAGTCTTATTCATGAACAGAGTTATATGACAAGACATTAACACTTCGAGGTTAGGTCTTATACAAACTCTTTATATAGGACGCCTCCGCTCGCATGTCCACTACACGAATGATCAGAATAAGACCATCTGTGACAAGTCACAACATTTGTAACAATTCCACAAAATGGGTCGCATCCGTAGTGTTATCAGGATAAGGTTTCCCTCCTATATCCATATACTATAGACTATTTTGGTTGTCACTTAAGACATGATCCACTTGTATGTCACTACATACATGCTTAAGTTACATAAAGAAAACCGATAACTGGCAGAAATGCCAGTTATTATAAGCCTTTTATTTAGAATCATGAGGGCTAATAAGTAGAAAATGCGGTGATAATACTTAGAATTTGGGAAAAATTGAGTTTTGCGTCAATTAGCACCTAGATCCTCACTGACCCCAATATTATGTGTTACTCTATGCCAAAGTGTTTATTTTTGTAGCTATCACAAGAATCAAACGCATGTGTTTGAAAAAAACAATCACAGACAAACGCATGTGCTGAAGCCAGGCGATCACAAAGACAAACGCATGCACTGAAGGTTGGATCGTATGCGTCCATCGCATGGAAGTTGCGGTGATCGTATGCGTCCAACGGATGGAAGTTGCAATGATCAAGCTAATACGGTGATCAATTGGAAATTGTGGCCACGGAGTGATGATCATAATAGAAGGACGATCGCAAGATGGGTAGAACGCGTTGATGCTTCAGTTGAATCGAGCTCGAACGCATACCTTGGGAGTATCAATAAGATAAGGCGATGTGACATTGCCCATACCGCGACAAAAGCATCAGTGAGCCATAACGCAATCATCATAGCTATCAATGTTTAAACTCTATAAATAGCCTTTTGGACCTTCATTTCAAATCATCCGAGCTTCTGCCTCAAGGTAGAAGTTTGTGATCACAGATGAGAGCTTGAAAGAGATTTCTAGTGAGAATTCTTCATCTCCGCAGCCCAGACCGAGTGACGATCAGAGCATTCTTCGGAGATAGAGCTCGAGAGAGACATCTCCACCATTCAACCATTGCACCACCGGCAGCCTTGACGCAGAGTTCTTCATCTCCCTTCTAATCTTTGTATTGTATTAAATTTTAGCTTGAGATATTAAGATATTTTGTGATCAATGCAAATCTTACTCCTTCATTACCGTCTTCTTCACCATCTTCATCTCTATCATAGTTTTTCTTCAGCATTTATTTATCAAAGTTAATCACATGCTTAATTGTGTAGCCTAGAGATAGGACACACGTAGCAACCCACTGAGAGGTGTGCATTGTGCAAAGTATAGTGAGTTAATCCTTTTTGCTTGGTGAAAGGCTGTGGCAACGCTTGTCTATGGGATGTTGCATTGCTTGTCTATAAGTTAAGTAGCCGCGTCCAACTGCCTGAGAAGGTAAGGGATTGAACACACTAAGCAAGGTTCATATTGTTCATAGAGATTGGCACAATCTTATGCTCGACGCAACCATGCACTATAGAGATATAGTCATGCGGCTGACCACCTAGAGGTGTGATACGTTAGTGCAACGAGCTGGGATTACTCGAGCGATTTAAGATAGTAAATGTTACTAAGCGTTAATGGTTGTTGTGCCTCTACCTATTTTCATTGCAAGTCTTCTATTGCTCAATCTGTTTAGTTAAGAGTAGGAGTAGTGTGTAAAACATTTAAACCTTCTTTGCTTTATTTTTATTCTTATTCATTGCCTCAAACGCATCACTTCACAAATATTATTAAGTGACAAGTCCCCATGTTCGACCTCGGATTACCTGAGAAACTTGCGTTTGTGTTATACTTGACGCAAGCGTAAGAAAACTTGTGATAGGAACGCGCGATTATTGCATGCTAGGATTAACGCATCATCATTCTGATGCATGACCTCAGACGCATGGGAGCAAACGCATAAGCCATTTCTAATGCATGATTTAATGTACAACCCCATTCGTTCTTAAAAATAAAACAGGAAAAAAATGCATCCCTAAATTACCCCAACAATACTAAGTTTATTGGATTGTGGTAAAATAAAAAAAATCTAAATGTGCAAAGTCAAGAAATGAAGTAAATATCATATATATTATACATCACAAGTGTTCTTACAAAATTGTTTACAAACTACAAAACACGAGAATTTAGGGCACAAACCCCAACTACTACCTCCCCTGACTCTTGAATTGTTATTGACAGTTAAATTTGAGTGTTTTGTGATTGTGAACGTGAAGATCATAGTCATCTGGGACAACAAGTGGTATTATAGCTCAATGAGAAATTCTTTCCCCAAGTGAGATGGAGCTTACAATCATGTTCTTTTTTAATAGACCATAACTTATTGACATTTATAGACTTCTATCATTGTCTATCAATGATAGAATTCATGACATGCCTAATAGAATTACATTGGACATATATTTGATAGTGGTTTATTCATCATGTACCTGATAGAATTTTATCCAACACATATACAAAAGTTTATAAAATTGATACAATCACAACAGATACCATCATTAGTATAAAGTAGAATTCTTATAGATGTAGTTATACCATCAATGTTCATTGTCACTTTTAACATTCATAAAATATCATTCACAAAATAACATAGTTCATTGTTAGTAGTATTGTAGTCTTTTTCAATAACATTCTAAAACCAAGTTCTAACATTAAGTTTGAGAAGCTTGAGATTGAGTTTGAGAGTCTAGTTGAAAGATGTTTAAGCTGAAGCTTGAAGCATTATCCATCAGTAAAGTCGTTTTAGTCTTTTTCTTCGTTTTAAGAGATGCTTTTTTCATTTCCTTTGCCTCTGCTGTTTGTTTCCTTTCTCTCTTGGGCCTCTCATTAACAATTTTCTTATCATCATCTAATAATTTTGGTCTAAACTTTGTACATTTTCCTTTTCTTGTAGTTTCAACAACCTAAAATAATAGTAACAAGAAAGAATGTTAAAAGTTAGAATTTGAAAACTATATATCATGAATGACAACAACAACTCTTGGTTACCTTCTTTTCTGTTGGTTGTTTTCTTTTATTTTCAAGTCTTTTTTTCATTTTATTCTCATTTTCTTCTTCACTTTCTTCCTCATCAACTTGTTCTTCAACATGCTCTTCTTGTTCAACAACATTTTTTCCTTTATCAACAAGCTGTAATAAAGTAAAACACTAATACTTAAGAAGACAACATAATGCGTTCAGTGATTGACCTCATTTACTTCTATCATGAATGTCTATCACTAATGGTTAGTGATAGACCTAGTGATAGATCTTCTTGACTTTCATGACAATATCTAGCTTAACAGAGACAATATGTAGCTTAATAGAGAAAACACATAGTTTAAGAGACGAAGCAAACCTTTTCCTTTCCATCATCTTCCTCAAACACTGTTGTTAATTCTTGTGTCTTTGGAGTTTCCGAAGGTAGGTGTTCTATTAATCAAAATGATCTTGTGTTTGAATCTCTTGTGTTTGTGTATAAGATTCCTAAAACAAAAAACATAAATCAAATACAAAGATGATGAAAAATGGAAGAAAAATGACACATTGATATGCATTGATATGTCACTGTCTATCAGTACAAAAACTTGTATACAAATTTTCCTTCATTCCCAGTTTTAATCTACAAGAAAAAACAATTTTAGTTGACTTAGTAAATGTATATTTAAATTTAAAAATAAAATAACACATTGCAAAAGATTGACCTGGGCTACATAATTCACAACATAATTCACCATTCTGTCAATTTCATAATTTCTTTCAAGAATTTGTAAGCTACAAGAAGGAGCTTTATTTTTCTTTATGGTCTCCTTAACCTTTTTTTTTCTTGTTCTTCTTGTGAAAGCTTTTCAATTGGAAGTCTTTCTATGATGGTTTTTAACATTCTGATGATCTCTTCTTGACCTTGTTTCAAACTTTTCTGCTCTTTTTCTATCCTTTGTTGGCCATTTTTCAATTCTTCTATTTCCTCCATTATCTTTTTTCCATGCTCATTTTTCCTCCAATTAAATCTCTTTCTTCATTTATTTCTTCTTCTTTTTTTCTTTCTCTTTCTATTTTTTCCTTCTCTTTTTCTTCAAAATCTATCAAATATTTGATAGTGGTAAAATGTGATTCTTCTTCTGTTCGAACTAGTGGAATTACACAAAACTACAAGTTTAAATACATGTTAAATCATTAGATTAAAAACAGGAAAACACTAACAAGTTTTTTTTTTTATGATATATGTCTATCACTATTTTTGCTGATAGACAGTGATAGAAGTCTATCACTGTCTATCAGTGATAGACTATTATCTGTTTTTTGTTTGAAACCATTGCAAGTAATAAAAACAAGGCTATGAAATTATAGAAAATACTTACATCATTTCTTTGAAAGATATTCTGTTCAAGATTTCTCCAATGATCAGGTTGCAAGCACTGTCATGATATTATTCTTAGACTTTTATTGCAAATTTTTCTTCCAAATCCAATATCTATTGTTGAAAGTTTATGTATTATTTCAAATGCCCAATATACTATTTCAAAGGGAAACCTTGAAGGCATATAGAATCCTTTTTAGTAGAAGAAGCCTTTTTGAAAATTTGATATGTCAAATTATATGACAATCTTCCCCTAGGTTTTAAATTCTTCTTCATTGTCCAACATGTCAACATGTTTTCAATTAATAACTTTGTGACCTTGCCTTAGGATTAAAAAGGACTCTAAGAGAAGGAGGTTTGCCAACTTAAACTTGACACTATTACTTTCAGAATCATGTAGGAACTTAAAGCTTCTTTCAATGTCTTTTCTATCAATTGAATCATCATTCTTAAAGACTATTTTTCTAAGTTCAGAAATTTGCTCTTTTTCTTCTAAATCTATTGATGGTAGTTGAGTACCACTTAAACCTGTGAAACAAAACTCTTTCAATCCAAACTCTGCTATATGCACATTAAAGTTAAAAGCCAAGACATTTGGCTTATTTGTGATGCATTATCTTCTTAGAAGGTAGTTTATGAATCTTGTAGGCATTTTCTCAATTTCTATATCTAGAAAGTGTACGAAAGGACCATTTTTAAAAGTATTTAAATTTCTATCATCTAACTGGTTTTTAATAATATGTATTACATCTAATGAGATCAATATTGTTATCTTCAAATTCTTGTTCTGGTTTTGCATTATTGTTTGATGTTCATGTTCTTGTTCCACTTGTTTAAACATACAAGTATCGACAATAAACAAGTGATATATGTCTATATTCTATCATAAACTATCACTCACCATTATCTTAAACATACAAGTATCAGCATGATAGTTGTAAGTAGCCTATGAATGATAAAAATACTGTCTATCTATAAAAGAAATATCAGAACACCAACTGTAAGTGGCCCCAACTAAACATGGTATGAATGATAGATAACGTAAAATATATGAGAAAATGTTCATATCACTAATAAACAGTGATATACCCCTATCAATGTCCATCATAGTTTGTTTATACCTTTAGTCTTAGTTTCCCTTTTTCTTCTTTTTGGGTTTTTGTCTTCTTTTGTTTATTTGAGGTTCCTTCTTCTTTAACAGTCTTCCTTTTGATGTTGCTTACCATTTGTACACAAAATTTAGGGTTAATAAATATTACCAGTAAACAAAATCAGACGTAATAACTATAATCATGAAAAGAAAAGAGTTATACCTTTTGTTGTTGATATAGTGGTGGACGAAGCAGCAGAAGGATTAGAAAGAAGAAGAATAAGAAAAGTTGTAAATGAAGTCCATTGAAGAAAAGGACCTAAATAGAAAAATGTTGGAGAAGATCAATCTACTTCGATTGATGAAGCGTCGTGAAGCAGTGTGATGGAAAATAAACAAGTCGACGTGAAGCAGCATGATGGAAGAAGAAGAAGAAGAACAGTGAATAAAGTTTGGCTGAAAAAGGAGATGAAATGTTTGAGGGAAAAATCCCCTTTTCATTTCATTTTTTATGTTAAAGTTGGCCTTTGGTTGGGCTGTAGATTTCCTTAGGTTTTTTTTGCTACAGATTGTATTTAAGTATTGATAAACACTACGATCGTTTAGAATTTACTAAAGTATCGTTTACAAGATCGTGTAGGTCCTATCCCATCGTGTACGCGATTGCACGGTGAACGCATCCTACGAATACTTTAAGTGAGCATTTAGATATTACTAAACGAGATAGATATTACTAAGCGATCTTTTAGCTAAATGTTATTCAATCGTTTAGATATCTATTATGGTATAATTTGGCTAACTATTATGCGATCGTATAGAGAATACTAAGTGATCTTTAGCTATCCACTATACAATCGTTGAGATATCTTTATGCGATCGTATAGTTTTTATTAAACGATCATTTAGAGAATACTAAGTGATTGTTTAGCTAACTATTATACGATTGTTTAGATATTTATAATACGATTGTTTGGCTAACTATTACGTGATCGTTTAGTTTTTGTTATACGATCGTTGAGATATCTATTATGCGATCGTATAGTTTTTGTTAAACAATCGTTTAGAGAATATTAAGCGATCATTTAACTAACTGTTACGCGATTGTTTAGATATCCATTATGTGATCGTTTGGCTAACTACTACGCGATCGTTTAGTTTTTGTTATACGATCGTTGAGATATCTATTATGCGATCGTATAGTTTTTGTTAAATGACAGAAGAATTTCAAGTCTCAACATACTACCTCCTCTGACTCTTGAACTATTATTGACCGTTAAATCTGAGTGTTTTGTGATTGTGAACGTGAAGATAATGCTACACAATCATGTAGAGTTTTTTGATGTGATAAATATTTGTGGATGAATTGTTTATTGATGTTTCATGATAGAATTCTTGTTTTAAGGTTTTCTTTAAATTCTACAAAGTTAAACGATCGGATAGCTTTTGTTATGCGATCATGTAGAGTTTACTACATGATCGTATAGCATTTGCTAAACAATCGTTTAGCTAATGCTACACAATCATGTAAAGTTTTTTACACGATCATGTGACATTGGTTGCATGATCGTGTAGGTGCTCACTTGCTAGACAGTGATGGACAATGCTTGATACATTGTTTAACTCCGTTTTCAATTGTCTATACGATCGTTTAGCTCATCAGCTGTCATCTACACGATCGTTTAGCTAATGTCAACTGTTCTCTACATGATCGTCTAACTTTTTATCCAATCGTTTACATAATTGAACTATTGTTTAGTTCTTGGAGCTTCTCTATACGATCGAGCTACCATTTGGTAAACGACAGAAGAATTTCAAGCCTCAACATACTACATCCCCTGACTCTTGAATTGTTATTGATCGTTAAATCTGAGTGTTTTGTGATTGTGAACGTGAAGATCATAGTGAGATGGAGCTTACAATCATGTTCTTTTTTAATAGACCATCACTAACAGACTTTTATAGACTTCTATCATTGTGTATCAACGATAGAATTCCTAATGTACCTAATAGAATTACATTGAACATATATTTGGTCTAAAATTTGTATGTTTTCCTTTTCCTACAACTTCAACAACCTAAAATAATAGTAACATGAAATGGACCTAAATAGAAAAATGTTGGAGAAGATGAACCAACTTCGATTGAAGAAGCAGCATGAAGCAGCGTGATGGAAAATAACCAAGTCGACGTGAAGCAGCGTGATGGAAGAAGAAGAAGAAGAACAAAAGTGAACGAAGTTGATCTGAAGAAGGAGATGAAATGTTGGAGGGAAAAATTGGCCGAAGAGGAAAAATAGGGCGGAACTTTTTTGGTATTTCACACCATTTTTGGGCTTTGGTTGGGCTGCAACTTTCCATAAGTTTTCTTTACTATAGATTGTAATTATTTTTGCCTGGTTTTTTATATTTAAAAATCGCCCTAATAATAATAATAATAATAATAATAATAATAATAATAATAATAATAATAATAATGTGTTGTGCATAGATATGGAGGTAGCCAAAATGAACCTAACTCAACTAATATAAAAGATGGTACTATCAATGTTGAGATTAGAGGTCCAACCCCTCCTTCCAAATTCTATATAAAAAGAGTACATACCCATCCCAAGGTAAGAGACATTTACTATGCTAAATGTATACAAAGAGAAATTTTGATGGTAACTTCATTTTTAATGTTTATATATATATATATTGCACGTATTTTTTCATATTATTTTATTAGATTAATAATATATTTACAATAATAATATAAATTATTTATAAAGTAATATGTGTTTTTTTCCTTCCAACAACACAACTTCACAATGCATACAAAATGTTTCCTCATTACAATAATAAACAAGGTTATTATGATTGGTGACCATTATTCAAGTATCGACGCACCGATGACTTTAGTATGCATTCAAATCAGGGACTTATTGTTGATATTGTTGAAAAGTATCAAGTGGTTTAAATCTTGCATTTATCTAATAAAAAGATAAGTATAAGAAAAATTGCTAAAAGTAAATTACGTGATTTACAAACTTTTAGCATTTCAAACAATTTTAAATTATATGAAGTATCACTAATTTTTTGGGATTTTCAAAAATAGAAAATAAGAAAAAGTATTTACATAAAATAGCAAAATTTTAATCTTCTTTAATAGAGACCGATAAAAGTCTATCAATGTCGATCAGTGATAAAAACTAATAGAGGTCTATCACTAATAGAAACTGATATATCTGTAATAAGATAAGACAATCCATTGTTGATCTTGATTTGTCCTTCCATTGAGTTTCTTGATTGTGCAGTTGTGATTTCCCTAGATGATGTTTTACTTGTATTAATTGAGCAAACTATTTGTAAGTTTCATGCTTTCTCTTACTCATAATGCATCTTTTTACCAAAATTTTAAGCTTGACATTGCTTGATATTTGAGTGATTACCTATTCTTTTGTGTTGCTAAATCAATAATCTATTTACAAGAAAAAATGAATGTTATGTAACATTCCTCCCATTGATTTCAAGAAGTATGTAGCAAAATTGTTTTGCAATGTCGTATGTAATACTTTTACTATTGTTAATGAAGTTGGATCCTATTTTATTCAGATTATATTTTTGGAGTTAATTTCTAAACATTAAGTGAAGTTATATTGGCCTATTTTTTTTTATATGGTTATTAAGTTTCACCTACCTAGAATGGTTTGTTTTTGTATAGTGTTCGAGTTATAAAATATGGAGGAGTTATTTATAATCTTATTAATTCCTTGGTTGGTCTCCTCTTTTGTTCACCTTTTTTAGGTCTTTTTGTGGATGTTCCTTGTTGTTCACCTTTGAATTCTTACCAACTTTATCTCAATGAAGGTTTGATTGGTTATTCATTTAAAATTTTATATAAATATATATTGGAATTTGGAAGTTAAGTTCCAGTTAAATACTTTTTAAATCTTTGAGTTGAATTTCATGGAATCTAAAAATCATATAAACAGTTCTTTTTGACAACTTGTTTAACTATTTGTGCATCTTAGTCTAATTATTTATGTATTTCTTTCTCAATATGTAAATATTTAATTTTCCAAATTATTTATGCTTTCTTAGTAAGAAAAGTTGGATAGGCTAAACCTAGATGTTAACAGACAAGTTCTACAAAAACCCTTTGAATACATTTGATTTCTGTTTTATATCAAAATAGACACTGATCTATAATGGGTATAGAGTTTTGCGACTGTGTGCGCACGTGTGTACGTGTGTGCGTGTGTGTGCGCGTGTGCGTGTGTGTGCATGCGTGTGCGTACGTGTGCGCGTTACAATGAAAAAATGCTATTAAAAGTCAGAGACTTTCAATAACATACTTTTGATAGCATCTTTTTTAACACTATGAAACGTTTCCATAACATTAAATTAAAGCTATTGAATATCAAATTTCTATATCGTTATTTATAGTTCTACAGAAAAAACTATGGAAAGTCAAAGACATTCAATAACATCGGCTATGACAACATCTTTAAAACGCTATAGAAACGTTTTTATAGTGGTCTTACAATCTATTAAAAAGGCTATTGAATATATTTTATAACATTTTTGTGTTGTTATAGAAAATGCTATAAAAGACTTTCTATAGAGTTTTTCTCACGCTATGAAATGTTTTCATAGCATTATATATGTGCTTTCGAAAATGGATTGTTTATAGCGTTTTTTATAGCGGTGAAAAAACGCTATGGAAAGTCAAAGATTTTCAATAACATGGGCTACGACAGCATTACGAAAATGCTATAAAAAGTCTATGATAGTGTTTTTTAATACTATCGTAGATGATATTTGTTGTAATGATACTTGATAATGATGCACTCTTTTATACTGATACATTGGACTGATATACTACTGATACACTTGACTGATATATTGTTGATAAACTTGATAATGATGCACTCGTTCATACTACTCGTACACTTGATTGATATATATTATTTATAAACTTGATAATGATACACTCGTTCATACTGCTCATGCACTTGATTGATATATATACTATTTATAAACTTGATAATGATGCAATCGTTTATATTGCTGATACACTTGACTAAAATATTATTGATAAACTCGATAATGATGCACTTGTTTATAAAATAAAACATGCATAATATACTCTCTTTCAATATAGGTATATCCATTATGTGGCCGATACATTTTTACACTTTGATATTCAATATATAGCTTACTAATACACTTTTTTATATATTAGCTTACTGATAGACTCTAACTATAATACACCTAATAAAGTTCATTTGGTTGTAAATATACTTTTTAATTACAAAATCTAAAGTATATTAGTTGCGCAATTAAAGTATATCACTTGGAAAGTTATGAAAACTAAAATTAATTATATAAACAGTATTAGTTGACTAGTACTACTTGGGGTTGAATCCTAAAACTTCTAAGCCCAAGATGAAAGACCTACCAAGTGTGGTTATTTTGAAGCCACAAAGCTGGATGAGATCAACACGTAGGTAATCTTCTTTCTACAGATTAAACGTTTCAATATGTTTTCTCAGTTGAAAGAAATACCTCTCTCTAAGCTCTACTTTTTTCTCTGATGACCAAATCAACAAGGAAGAGAGAAAATACCTCTAATGGTGAAATCTACAAAAGGTCACATGCAGAGTATGAAGAAGTGGAAGAAGAATACTAGAGATTACGTGGTTCGGCCAAAGAAATCTACATCCATGGAAAAGAGGTTGATCCTTGAAAAAAACTACATCCATGGGAAAGATGGTAAGTATAATGTTGAAGTACAAACACATTTTGGTTGAGGAGAGGAAGGGTAGGACGGGGCCATCCAACGAGAGTGAATATCGGTACGTTTAGGATTTTTTAGTTCTCGTTTGGTAATCATTTGATTTTTTATTTTTTGTTTTTGAAAATCAAGCCTATTGACAATATTTTCCTTCCAAATTTCTTCATTTGGTATCTACTTTTTATCAATGGCTTAAAAAAACCAAACCAACTTTTGAAAACTAAAAAAATTAATTTTTAAAAAGTTGATTCTGTTTTTGAAATTTGACTGAGAATTCAACCATTATACTTAAGAAAGAAGCAAATCATGGTAAGAAATTGAAAGAAAATAGGCTTAATATCCAAAAACCAAAAACAAAAAACAAAAAACAAAATGGTTACCAAATGGGTCTTAGTGTTTCCAGAAAATGCAAGAGAATAAGATTTTGGTCTACAACTATTAAAAAGGATAAAACAGGAATACGTAAAAGAATGAAGATTGGAAATTGAATATTTTGTACAAAATAAAAAGGGGGCAATTGCAACTTTAACAAAAAAAATAAATTGAAAATTGGGCGCATGTCTTTACTTTTTTAACAAACATGGCAAAAAACTTCCTCCTGAAAATCTGATCATCATCTGATTTTTATGTGATTGTTATATGATTGCTATGTGAATCATCATCTGATTTTTATGTGATTGTTATATGATTGCTATGTGATTTCCACACCTACAATTACAAAAAGTTGAAGTCATGACTTTGGTTTCTTAAAATGTATTTGTTATACAATACAATTTTCCTATAAAATAATTCAAAAGACACGTCGCCAATTTTCCTAATCTCTTTTGCCACCCATAGCAATTTCCCTATTTATAATACTATAAAATTGTTAAAAAAATTTAAAGTTATATTTGGATGACAAATATGATGTTTATAAATGAATATGAAAGAAAAAAGAGAGATGATATTTAATTTACAATTTAATCTTAAAAATTATATACAATGTTTTAATTATCAAATTCAATTAAAAAATAAGATTTTTTTTTTTGAAAAAAAAAGGTCGGAATAATCCTTCCGATGGCATTTTTGAAAGGAAAATTGTATTGTGTAGCAAAATGTATTAGTATTTGTAATTATAGCAACAAATTTTTAGGTTTGCAAATATATTAAAAAAAAATCCACTTTTCTTTTTTAATGTTTCAATTTTACTGCTTCAACTTGCTCTTCATCTTTTTTCTTCCGACATCATTTTCAGTTTCAATTTTTCATCATATCTCATCTTTCAATTTTTCATCAAATCCTCTCTCAAGTATATATTTTTTACTTTTTCAATTTTTTGTTATCTCAATCATCATCATTTTTCCACTTGATTATGTATTTTACAATTTTTTCATTTTCTTCATTTTTTTTATTTCGATTTCTTGTTCAATTTGGGGGATTTTTGTGTTTTTTTTTAATCTAAATGTTTTTTCTTTCAATTTGGTGGGGTTTTCTTTGATTCGGGTTTTAAAGAATGGTTATATTTTCTAGTTTTAAATTTGATTTTAATGGTATATAAGATATATAAAGGATATATCGAATTTAGTGTAGATCAGTAGCAGTCAACAGATATGCCAAAATCATTTTATATCATTTGTATGTTTTTTTTTTTTTTTTTTCATTTATTAGTATAATTTTTGTGTTTTTTGTTTACAGCAATGTGAGTTATCACTAATTTGATTTTGTTTTTATATTTTCATTTTTATAGTTATGGTTAAGCTTCCAAAAATTATTTTTTAATAGTGATCCATGAGATTATGAACAATTCTGATGTGAATTAAAAAATTGTAGTTGTAGGTATATTAGAAGTTCATCGATAGTAATCTATTTAAATTTCTAGTATATAAAATCAAAAATGTAGGGTACATCAGTAATCTATCAGACATCAATCTGTAAACATATTAAATTTTCGATTACAATCGTTAGTGTATCAAATATCAATCAACAAACTTATTAAATTTTTTAGTACGATCTTTGTGTATCAATCAACAAACATATTAAATCTCTAGTCCATTAACATACTATTAGATATCAATAAACAATAATATTAAATATTAAATATTTTAGGTGTATCAGCACTATAAATAGATTTAAGAAATGAATATATTAGACATCAATCAGTAAATATTTAAAATAAACATGAGTGTATCAACAATATGTCTACCATCATTCAACGTTTCAAGTGTATCACATTAGTGTATCTAACAACAATCATCATTCAATTAGTAATTTATTTTGAAGCAAAACAAACATGTTTCATTTTATAGCATGATATCCTAAGTGTATAAACAATATCATATATAAGACATGAGTGTATCAGACATCAATCAGTAAATACTTAAGATAAGAGTTGAGTGTATCGGTAATATATTTAACATCAATCAACATTCTAATTTTATTAGCAATGTAGCTGAAGTCAATCAACGTTCAATTAGTAACTTATTTTGAAATAAAGCATGTGTGTTTTATTTTATAAACATAATATTCTAAGTGTATTAGCAATATATCAAATATAAGACATGAATATATCAGACATCAATCAATATTTATTTAGAAGTAAAACATGAGTGTATTAGTAGTATATAACACCGATTAATATTTTAAGTATATCGACAATCATGCATTTTAACTGTGGGGGAATTTTGGACCTTTAGTTATTTTAGTATTTCACAAGTCTAGCAACAGTGAATAAAACATTAATCATTTAAAATAGGATATATATTGTTAAATTCTAATAATACATCCCGAAGGATATAAACATTCAATTGATATTTAATTAAATGATATACTTGAAAGAAAATAAAAAATAAGTATATTGTAAGAAAAATTCTCATTTTGGGTCTGCCCCTATTTTTTTTTTAGTGCTTTTGGACTTTTCTATTTTTTTGTTGGGCCAAACTTTATGCTTCATTTGCAAAAGTTTAAAACGGATGAAGTTTAAAGGACTATCAAGAAAAATGACAGATTTTAACTTTCCATTTATAAAAATAGCAAATCAATATTTCATTTGTTAAAAATAAAAAACAATGAATTTATAAAAGTCTAAACTACTCCTAACCATACAGAGATTGCAATTGACTTATTAAGAAATATTCATAATTATACTGTAATTGCAAACATCTAGAGACCATCGGTTGGTCATGCTCTGAGCACCACACCGAACTTTTTTTTAAACAAGTTGCCACCATTTTCCTTTTCGAAATCGGCTCCTCTGCCAATAGGGGCGACACCTCCGACTTGAATTCTGTCTTTATCCCTTCCTTCGTCGGATGTGGCTCCCTCTCCTTCCACCAATACTTCACCATCAACTTTGACTTCGACTCCTTCTCCACTGGCTTTATTTATTTCTCCTTCGGAGCCACTACTGATCATTCCAGTTCCATCTTCTTCTATCTCAATCCTTCGACATAGGCTCCCTTGTCAACCTCAACTCCTAACAATGATGTTGTCATGAATAGAATCACTGTTTTTTAATTTATCATTGCAGCCATAATTTCCTCCACCCTACTACCTTAAATGCGATCGGTCTGTCTTCACTTTTCGCTCTAAATTTTTCAAACTAATTAAAAATTGTGATATTTGATTGCATAAATTTTTAAAACTAATTAAAAAATCAAAATGCAAAAACATAAAATAAGTTGGAAAAATATTTTAAAAATCAAAACAAATAAATAAAATGATATTTGAAAAACAAAATTGGTTTAGTTTTGATATTTGAAAAAAAAAATAACAATATGATTTGATGATTTAAAAGAGGGGCAATATTTTAGGAGAAAATAAAGATTTATGATAAAAGATAGGTACAAAGGAAAAAAATTAGTTACATTGTAATTCGGATGAGAGTTTTATAGTCATAAAAGGTCTTTTGAAAGTTTTTTGCGATACTTCCAATGAGATATTATGTGATCTACAAATACACTGGTCTCTAAATTAGGCCCAACAAATATACTAAACTAAAAAACAAATACACTACAATTGAAAATCAATTAACCAAACCATCTAAATCATTTTTGAACTTACCCAAAATTCTATAACAATACTTTTTCTCATTCTAGACCCAAAATATTAGTTTAGAAAGTGAGGATTGGACTGATAAAATTTTTATCTAAATAATTGCATTTATGAAGAAAGAAACCGATTTATATTGGAGTATGAAAATTCCAATTAAAAATAGTCAATTGAAATTACTAACCAATTATGATGTAGTGTTGATGTCAATGGTGGAGATCTCATGAACATAAGAGAAATAAACAATATTTGACGATAGTGCATCCTTCCTTGATCGAATTTGTCAAGGTTGGTTTAAGATCCCCAAGGAAAACTAGTTAATATCAACACCATCCATATGCTTGACCTATCTTTTTACAATGACTCGTTAGGAATCACTTTGGAAAGAAGAGACTTTGCGACTTGAACTCTTGGTACACTACAAGAAATAACGGATACGATAGCTAACGAAAAAAATTACAATAGACCTTTTATAGTTTTTTTCGAAGGTCATGACAGCCCATGTTATTAAAAGCCTAAGACTTTTTATAGTGTTTTTGTATGGCTATAATGAATGCTATAATAGAGTAAGAAGATATAGCATATATACATTGCTATAAAAATATTTCATAGCCTTGGTAATTAAGGCTATCGCTAATGAATAATAGCTTGTTCATAATGCTATCTTTTCCATATAATAACCTCTTTTTAGTGCTATGTTGACCATATAACAACTTTTTATTAATGTTATCTTTAACATATAATGACTTTTTCTTAATGCTATTATTATATCCTATATATAGGTTCAATTTTATGCTACAACGAACTTACAGATTAAAATTTCAAAATCAATTTACATTAGAATTACTTATTTTTAGCTAAGTACACACATGAAATACTTGGTAATGCATCAAATATCATGACTTTCTTTAGTAGTAAAAATTTGTAATCCATTTATACATTATAAAATAATGAAATTATCCAACAATAAAAGTACACCAAATATATTTGCAACTATATAAGTTCACAAAATACAAAATTTACAAGTGTTCAAAATTATGTCATCATAGAAATGAGCTTCCATCTTCGAGTCAAATTGGATTGAAATTATGGATAAAGGACAAGGAATTATCGAGTTGGATGAAGTGAAAGTTGGGTCACGAATCAAATTGAGCCAAACAATTGGAGAGAATTTGGTGATGAAATTATCTCTTGAGGTGAAATTGACATTGAGACCTAAAAGGTTTCAACACAAGCAATATAACCTGTAATTAAGAAAGTTATCAAAACGCTTCATCACAAACAATATAATCTCTAATTATCATTTCAAGTTTTAAATAGTATGCAATTCTTTAAATCTCAGTGTTCCTCCCATTATTATAAAAGATCTAAACTAGCCTAGAAGAATTTTTTTGTATAAAGAGATCATAATTAGAGATACTATAACAATCTCCAACTATTTTATTTACCTGTAAATCTCCAAATGAAGGAAGAACCCACTCATCAAGATTGAAAAATAAAACACTTCACCACCACTGAGTGAGCACCTACTAATTGAAGACATTACATACAAATTTTGTAAAAAGAACATCCTAACACATAAAAAATGCAGATGAAGAAGCATCAAATTAACACACCCATCAAAATCTCTAAAACGTAGATAAAATTTATAACTATATATACTTACATAAAGTATATTTATAGCAGAAGAATCCCCACAAAAAAGAAGAAAAATACGAACAAGAGCACCCCATCGATGGCTAATTATATGCACATCACACCCTTCCAGAAGCCGAGACACAAGGATTGAATCACAGAGCATGAGCAAATAAGAACATCAATACAATTGATCACTGAGTCAATGCAGCAAGGACAAAACCACATGCATCCCTACCAATTCAAACCTCTACTTCAAAGAAAGATGTAAACTTTTTATATGGGTATTTTAGTTTTGTTTTTATTGTAACTTACGAAGAGAAGTAATAAGAAGCCTAAAATGCTCATAGTTAGAAATAAACACCAAATTGGAGCCAAATTTGAAGTCTTTGATATCTTCCCTATGTTTCTTTCTGAGTTGAAGTGTGCCTTAATTTCCTGGTGTTTCGAAGCCTACTTCTTCATTTCCTGGTGTCTCGAAACCTCCCATTTTTCCATCTAAGAAAAAACTTATGCCAAATCTTTTACAAACAACTTAAAGGAGGTACGAAAAAGGAAACTACTTTGAGACAAAATTTACATACTTTAGCATTACAATGAGAGTTTGGCTTTCCTGTAAGATGGTTGTGTGCGAAGTGTAATAGTATAATCTTCAACAGCTTTCTCATACTGGTCGAGCTTCCATTGGCAAGCTTGATTGCATAACAAAATAAAACAATAAGAAATAACTCATAAGCCGCCTATTATAAAAGACATTTGAGCTTAGATTCAGATAGCACAAACTCACCAATCTATGAATGCTTTCATGAACATTCTAAGATAGCTCATTCTGGGAAGTTAACTTGCAATTTATAAGCCAGATAACCTAATCATTTAACAATTGAATCCACAAAAGCATTAAAAAAACCCATTAAAAATTTTTCCACTTACTGCAAATCAACTTTGTTGAAGCAAAAAAAAAAAAAAAAATCTTTAACACACCACTACACACATCTCCTGGCCCTAAGCAAACTTATGTACACAAACAAGTGGGAAGACAGTCTAGAGATTAATCAGCTTCCCCATTTTGTTCTAATGGTAAAACATTTTAGATAACCATCTTTAATTTAGAATAGTCTTCCTCATTTTGTTCACACCCAAATTCTCATTCTACCTGATTCTGTCCATCTCCAACAATCAAATAAAATTCCACTTCCCCTAAAGTCCCACCAATTCAAAACACTCAGAATCCTGCAACAGAACAAATCCACAAATCTACTTTATATATCCAAAAATAAAATGGTGAAATATTCATATGGCAGAAAGCATAAATAGACAATTCTCTTTCGAGGACAAAAAAAAAAAAAAAAAAAAAAAACTTGCAACACTACACCACACAACAACACAAAACCAATGCAGTCACTGGCCTTGCATCTAATTTCAAATGAAAAAATAAATCTATGGAATTTTAATCCAACCTTCATGGAATTTTCTTTTTCTTTTTTCTTTTTCTTTATCCTTCTTTGTCTTCCGTTGTATGGGGAAGGGTGAATTTCTGAGAAAAGTGTTGCACTCGATAAAGGAGGAGACAGATGAATCAATAGTCACAACAAGCAACTCACACTATTTTACATAAGGAATCTACACAAACAGTTGCAAAAAGTTTAGCAGTTGAAGCCATCACATTGTATTATGTTTCTATAGTATTTGAACAAGGGACCATAAGATATCCATTTTGTGTATGTTTCTGTGAATCTCCCCCTACCATAGTTCAAAATCAGATATCAAACAATGATTGACAAGTATAATGAACATGATATTGGCGTTCACACTACTCTACAAATTGAATAAATCTCATGTGCTGTTAATTATGGTGGATTGCATTAGCAAAAGTAGTATTTTAAAGAGAGGAAAATTTTAGCTCTTCACAACCAACATTAAGAATTCTGATTTTGGCTTATTAATATCTCAACCACAAAACAAATCCATGTGTTCTCGCCGTGAGCTTCTGTTATGCCTTTAAGTATTGTCAGTCCCAAGCTTCTAATAGCCTCTACTATCTCCAAAAAGTGGCTGCATTCACTACGAAAATTTTGGGCTTTAATGTCGGTTAAAAAAAGTGAAATCGGATGTATAATGTCGGTTTTAAAAAAAACCGACATTAAATGCCTCTCATTTATTTATTTATTTTTAATTTTATTAAAAATATCTTCTTCATTTCCTATCAAATCTTCTCTCTCTTTTCACTTCTCTCTTACCAAACCCTCTCTTCTCCTTAGCTTGAACATGCAAATCACTTCTGATCATCGTCGTCATCGGTGTTGCTTGGATCTCCATCGTCGTGGGCTTCTTCCGGTGGTGGGTCATCGTCGTGGGTGTTCTCTGGTTTATTTTCGTCGTCGTGTGGCCATTGTTCTTCCAGTGGTTGTTTTTTCGGTTGTTCTTCCGATGGTTGTTCATCGTGGTTGTTCTTCTGGTTGTTCTTCAGTTGGTTTTTGTCGGCGAGTGGGTGTTCTCCGGGTTTTCTTCGCGTGGGTGTTCTCGATTATTCTTTGCATAGGTGTGCTCCAGTTGGTTTTTGTAGTTGTTGCGTGGGTGTTGTTCTGTTGTTCTTCTAGTGGTTGTTCGTCGTGGCTATTCTTCCAGCTGGTCAGCTCGCCGTTCGCCCAACTGGTTCTGGTCGTAGAGGTGGGTCGCTGGCATGGATCATAGATTTAGTTGTGGGTTTTTCTGATCTGGTCGTCTATTTGCCCGATCTACTTGTGGATCTTCCGATCCGATCGTCGATGTTGTAATTTTGTCAGATCCGCCGTCTAACTCTATTTGCAAGGTCCCGTGCTTGCCGGCGTTCCAATCTTCAAACTCCAGTTTAGATCTCTTCAAGTTTGTGGGTTGTTTAAGTTGTTTGCTTGTAAAGGTAAAATTTTATTTTCATATGAATTTTCAATTTAGTAAATTAAAGTTATTTTATTCATTTTATTTTTATTTTAATGATTAAACTTATTGAAATTTTGAAATGTTGGAATTAAATTAGTTGAAAAATATATACTTGGTTGGTAGTCTTGCTTGGTATAATTTGTATATCAAAATCCTTTTCTTTCAATTATATATAAACTAATTTGGTCTAACTTGGTTAATTAAGTTTGATTGGTATGATTCAAGTGTTATTTCATTAATTTTATGTTTTGTTCCAATGATTAAACTTCTTGAAAATTGTTAATGTTGAAATTAAATTAGTTGAAAAATATATACTTGGTTGGTAGTATTGTTCGGTGTGGTTCAAGTGTATATCAAAATCCTTTTTTTTCAATTATATATAAAATAACTTGGTCTTACTTGGTTGATTAAGGTTGGTATGGTTCAAGTGTTATTTCATTAATTTTATGTTTTGTTCCAATGATTAAGCTTATTGAAATTTGTTAATGTTGGAATGAAAATAGTTACAAAATGTGTACTTGGTTGATAGTCTTGCTTGGTGTGGTTCAAGTGTATATCAAAATCCTTTTCTTTCAATTATATATAAACAAACTTGGTCTTACTTGGTTGATTGAACTTGATTGGTGTGGTTCAAGTGTTATTTTATTAATTTTATGTTTTGTTCCAATGATTAAGCTTCTTGAAATTTGTTAATGTTGGAATGAAATTAGTTAAAAAAAACATGTACTTGGTTGATAATCTTGCTTGGTGTGGTTCAAGTGTATATCAAAACCAATTTGTTATTGTTTCAAGTCTTATTATTCATCATGGTTAAATTTACAAGCTTACGGTTACGTAATTTTCGCTTATTATTGTTTTTTTTTTTATTTTAAAGATTAAGTTGCATATTTTACAATCAAGCTTTTTTGTTTGACTTTTTTTTTTTTTTTTATGATTGTGAGGGTAGATGTGTTGATATATAATGTATTAAACATGGTATGTCATTTATTATAGTTATATGTATTAAATATTAAAATTATATGTTTTTTTGTGAGTAATGTTTTTTTTTTTCTTTTTGCAGATTCACATAGAAAATTCAACAAGTAACAACCAAGATGATAGAAATATGACCCCACAAACAAATAGCAAAATAAGTATTCCTCGTAGCCCAACTACTATGTCTAAGTTGGCACAAATAAAAACATTTGAGCAACGATTGGCCATTGATTATAATGAACATGGACAACCTATTGGATTTGATGCAAAGAAAATGCAAAGTTATATCAGAGTTTGTGTTTGCCAACAAATACCTATAACATATAATTCTTGGAAAAAAGTTCCAAACCATCTAAAAATAAACTTTTTTTATTGTATAGCGGTATGTTTTCTAAAACTTTAATTCATGTGCATAGTAGTTTATTAATTTATTGTTTTCTATTTTTTTTATTGTGCAGATGTCGTTCGATATGGACTCTAAGTCCAAACATAGTATACTCATGTCTGCATTTGGAAAGTTTCGGACTTTCAAGACCACATTGACTCAAAAGTTCATAATTCCATATAAAGATGAACCATCGGTCTTGCAATTTACTCTTCAACAATATTCTCATATAGATCAAGATCAGTGGACAACATTTGTTAATGAACGATTGAGTGAAGAATGAGATGTAAGTCATTCTAAATAAATGTCAATATTATCATTGTTTTGATAGGTAACTTCAACTAGATTAGATATGCAGGAAATCAATCATCTTAAAAAAAAAAGAAGGTCGAAATGTGTATATAATCATCATATTTCTCATAAGGGTTATGCGAATATTGCCCAAGAATTAGTAAGTTTTTCGACTTGAATTAAATTTTTTATTATAATATGTTTATGCTAATTAAATATGTATGTTCATGTAGAATATATCGAATGATCCTTCTAATCGGGCGACTTTATGAAAAGAAGCACGAAAAGGAAAAAATAATGAATACTTTGATGAAGCCACGAGAATGTGCTAGTCAAATTGTAAGTTTATGTTGTGCAAAGTTTAAGATGACATATATATAATGTCTGAAACTTAAAAATTGTAATATATTTTACCGGATAAATTGGCCAAAGTATATGAAGGTGAAGATGTTTTGACCAAAGCATTGGGTACAGATGAACATTGGGGACGTGTTAGAGAAGTGAGTGATTTTGTTTCCCGTTCCTAATATTTCAAATTAGTAAAACTAAAGTCTACAATGAGTCAAGAAATTGAGAGAGGCTCCATATCTATATCATCACAAACTTCAGACATTATATATATGTCATCTTAAACTTTGCACAATATAAACTTACAATTCGATTGGCACATTCTCAAGTGGTTTCATCAAAGTATTCATTATTTTTTCCTTTTCGTGCTTCTTTCCATAAAAGTCGCTTGATAAGAAGGATCACTCGATAGGTTTTACATGAACATATATATTTAATTAATATAAACATATTAGAATAAAAGATTTAATTTAAGTCGAAAAACTTACTAATTCTTGGGTAAGATGTGCATAATCCTTTCGAGAAATGTGATGATTATATACATATTTCGACCTTCTTTCTTTTTGAAGACGACTGATTTTCTGTACAATAAATATAGTTGAAATTACCTATCAAAACAATGATAATATTGACATTTATTTAAAATGACTTACATCCCATTCTTTACTCAATTATTCATTAACAAACGATGTCCATTGATCTTGCTCTATATGAGAATATTTTTTAGGATAAAATTGCAAAACCAAGGGTTTATCCTTAAATGAAAGTATGAACTTTTGAGTCAATGTGGTCTTGAAAGTCTGAAACTTCCTAGATGCAGACATGAGTATACCATGTTTGGACTTAGAGTCCACATCGAACGACATCTGGACAATGAAAAAAGTAATAAACAATAAACTAATAAACTACTATGCACGTGAATTAAAGTTTTAGAAAATATACCACTACATAATCAAAAAGTTTGACTTTTAAATGGTTTGGAACTTTTTTCCAAAAATTATACGTTATAGGTATTTGTTGTTGAACACAAATTCCTATATATCTTTGCATCTTCTTTGCACTAAATCCAATCAATTGTTCATGTTCATTATAATCGATGGCCAACCATTGCCCAGATGTTCTTATTTGTGCCAACTCAGATATAGTAGTTGGGCCACGTGGAATATCTATTATGCTATTTTTTTGTGAGATCATATTTCTATCATTCTCGCTGCTAATTGCTGAATTTTCCATGTCAATCTGGAAAAAAGAGAAAAAAGACAAACAATAACAAAAGAAAATTACGTAACCGTAAGCTTGTAAATTTAACTATAATCAACCATAAGAACTAAGACATTAACAAATTGGTTCTGATATACACTTGAACCACCCCAAGCAGGACTATCAACCAAATACATGTTTTTTTAACTAATTTCATTCAAATGTTAACAAATTTCAAGAAGCTTAAACATTGGAACAAAACATAAAATTAATTAAATAATACTTTAACCACACCAATCAAACTTAATCATCCAAGTATTACCAAATTAGTTTATATATATATAATTGAAAAAAAAAAGATTTTGATATATACTTGAACCACATCAAGCAAGACTATCAACCAAGTACATATTTTTCAATTAATTTCATTCCAACATTAACAAATTTCAAAAAGCTTAATCATTGGAACAAAACATAAAATTAATAAAATAACAATTGAACCACACCAATCAAACTTAATCAATCAAGTAAGACCAAATTAGTTTATATATAATTGAAAGGAAAAGATTTTGATATACACTTGAACCACACCAAACAAGACTATCAACCAAATATATATTTTTGAACTAATTTCATTCCAATATTAACAAATTTCAATATGCTTAATCATTGGAACTAAACATAAAATTAATGAAATAACACTTGAACCACACCAATCAAGCTTAATCAACCAAGTAAGACCAAATTAGTTTATATATAATTGAAAGAAAAAGATTTTGATATGCACTTGAACCACATCAAGCAAGACTATCAACCAAGTACATATTCTTCAACTAATTTATTTCCAACATTTTCATTTAATTTGAAATGGATTTTTAATAAAGTAAAAAAAAAAAAAAATGAGAAGCCTTTAATATCAGTTTTAAACCGACATTGTAGCCCATCTTCAATGTCGATTTAAAACCGACATTAAGGATCTTTTTTTTTAAACCGAAATTATACATCTAATTTCACTTTTTTCAACTGACATTAAAGCTCAAAATTCTTATAGTGTTTCATCCATAAAGTTGCTTGCCATGTTTGACGTCAGATACAACTAAAAACTTATGAAGATGAAATTGGAAGTAAACATGAATTTTAAGTTGTTAGAGCAAAAGCCACTCCAAGAACAACTAACATCTTAAAATCCAAACAATCTATTTTCAATCCTTTGTCTAAATTATACATTCACGCCCATAAGAAGAGTAACTGAAATTAAGTACAAAAACCTTCTTTTTACTTGTTGAACTTGAGGATATTGAAATACAAATATAGCTTAAACTTATAGTTTACTCACCTTTGTGGCTATGGACATCTTTAGTTTAATCCATCCCATATTATCTTCAATGCACAAACTTTTTGCTCCAACAGCCAATGCATTTGAACACCAAGATTGAAATTGGTCCAGTTCCTTGATGATAAGTTGACAAATTAGTTTATTGCAAAAAAAAAAAAACATCGTAACAAAAGATAACATAATACTCCTCCCTAGAGAAAACGAATATAACTTAATATTTAATTATTTAGTAAGTCTAATAAAATTTTCACTCAAACAAGGCTCACAAACAAAAATATCAATATCATAACTATGAAGTGAAGGTAGAAATCGATCACTTTAGACTTAATTACTAGTTATCTACTAACATTATTCATATAGATAATATAAGAAAAATTCATCTTTAATATTCAAAATAATACGAATGGAAAAAGTCTATAAATTTTTATACATGTCCAATAAGAATTTATATGAACAAATAGAGAAGAGTGTGATGTTAAAGAATAAGCTTTTTGAAATGAACACATACTCCTACCATATCTTGTATGGTTTCTATAAAAATTAAGAAAGATACTCACAAATACTCTTTGCTTCAACCTACTCTCCACCATTTAGTTTTGGAGCTTTAACATCAAAATTACCTTAAAAGTATTTGTAAATTATGTTGGTTAATATGATTTAAAAATACTGACTCGCTTACTAATCAGACACTTTGATGATAAGTTGTCAAAAGATTGCTACAATTTCCTCCATCCAAGGATCAACAAACATTATATTAACTGACCACAATACATAATTACCAAACATATCATTTGAAGGATGATGAAATTTGAGAACGTATCTCATCATAACAAAAGCAAAAATTACTACCATCGTGACTCATGATGCTACACTTCACTAACAATTAAATAATTTATTTTTTATAGGAAACCCAATTTCATAATGACAGACTTTATCTATAACATATTCCACAATGCTACGCTACACTTGACCTCAAATGATCTCCATTCGTAGTAAATGGCAAATGTTTGAATGCTAGCAAGTATGAAACACAATGATTTATCTAAACTGGATGAAAATTTTCTAATTCTTTGATATTTGCAAGTTTTATTCTTGTTTGTTTCATTTTCTCAGTGAAATTAGTTTTGCATCCATATCTCTCATCACTTCCTAATAAATTATAAGTAAAATTCTAGGTAAACCAAAAACTTCCTCAATGTAATAATTTGTGGGTTGATATATTGGGTGCATTTTTCTCCAATAGTACTTTTTTTTTTTTTTACTTACAGAGGGATTGAAGCTACTGAGAAGTTCATTCTCGTTTCAAAATCTGCTGAGAGTTCCTTGGAATTCCACGAGCCTCTTGGAGAACAGCCGCTGATATTAGAGTTCTCTGCCGCTCTGGGGCTCCCCCTTCGGCATCCCCTCTACCACCACTGTTGTTCTCGCTCCGGTTCATATCCATCCACACAATCAGAATCTCAAACAAACCCATGGGCGAGTTTCGTTGCATACAAATTTGTGCACGCCCTTCATTTTCATTCCCTCTTCTCCTTTTATTTCTTCCATTCCCTTTCTTCCTTTTCCAACCTCCCTTGATTTTTTGCCAAATTTTAATTATCAACCATCTTGTATTTACATATTCAGTTTCGAAAACTGCTCATCTGTAACCTAGCGACAAAAAGAAGAAAAATTAAACAACCGAATTTACTGATTTCCATTTTCGTTTCTTGAATTTGATTTGTTTGGTCTTTAATCTCCACTTCATGGACACAAGAAAAAGAGAGGGCAAACGAAAATAAGAACAAATAAATTCAAAAAAGCAAAAAAAAAAAGACCTTTCTTCACCCATGACAACTAGAAAATGGAAATCAATTGAAATCAAAATGAAAGATTGCACTTACTGTAGATAGTCATGATACTGGATTTGGGGAAGAACAATACGAACAAAGAGATGAAAGAATCCCCTCCCCCCTCCTTTAAAATAAAAAAATAAAATAAGCTTAATCTGAAAAATGAGAGTTGAAATCAAATTAAAAAAAGGAATGAACGGACCAAAAAATAGAAGTTCCCCTAGATTGAACATAATAAAATCAGAGAGAGAGAAGAAATTGCAAGAGGAAAGGTCAAAATCATACCGATAGAAGAAGCTTCCACGACCATTTTTAGATTGGGCCACAACAACAGTGAGGGCAATCGAGGTGAGCAAGAAGAATGAAGCAGTGAACTGGGCAAGAGAAGCTAAAGACTTGGGATTTGAGAGAAATAAGGAGGATAGAGAAACAGAAACAATAAAATATAGGCCTTTCATCTATGCACCAATGGTTTGATCGATTAAGTCAAGCCTCCAAGTAAACTTGGTTATCGATTGAGAACAAAAAAATAAAATCAGTAAAAAACAATGAAAATTGAAAAAGATGTGTTAGAAGCAATAGAAAGTTCAATATAATCGGAAGTCATGATAGTGGTTGTGTTTCTATTGAAAGTTTGTCATTATTGAACTTTATTTGTGGCATTTAGTGTGACTTTTAGGTTTTGTGAATTTTAGTTTTTTGTAACCAATAGTGATTTTTGAGTTATAGGAGTTATGTGAGTTTATGAGCATTTGATGACTTATTAGCTTTAAACCATTGGCAATCCTATGGTTATATTTGTAAGCCTATATAAATGCATGCTTAGTTGAATAGAAAATATATCTCTCATTTTTCATATTTGTCCTCCACGTTTTTTTTCTAACATAGTGGTATCAGAGCTAGTAGAAAATATTGAGAAAAAAATGGCCAACGGTGGGATAGGTTCACTTCAACTACCAATACTTACCAAGCTCAACTATGACAATTAGAGCATTAAGATAAAAGCGTTACTAGGAGCACAAGACGTGTGGGAGATCGTAGAGAACGGTTTCCAAGAGGCAGAAGCTGGAGTCGATCAAGCGCAAAGAGATGCATTAAAGGAGACAAGAAAGAAGGACAAGAAGGCACTTTATATCTTGTATCAATCGGTGGATGAAGATACGTTTGAGACCATCGCCAATACGAAGATGTCAAAGGCGGCATAGGACATGCTCCAATCGACTCAAACGAAGATGTCAATAGAGGAGTCGATTGTGTGAAAAGGGTACGGTTGCAAACCTTACGTGGTGAGTCTGAATCTTTACAAATGAAGGAGACGGAGGTGATAGCGGAATATCACACAAAAGTAATGGCTTTCGTCAACCAATTGAGACAGAATGGTGAAGAAATCACCGATGTTTGTGTCATGGAGAAGGTTCTACGAAGCCTAAATACAAAGTTCGAGATTATCGCCACGATGATCGAGGAGACACAGGATCTCGAGAACATGAAAATTGAACAATTTATAGGCTCGTTACAAGCCTATGAGGAGAAAAAGAAAAGGAGGATGGAGCAAACAGAGACTGTTGAACAACTTCTCCAACTCAAAATCAAGGAGGAGAATAATCGTGGACATGGAAGAGGTCGTGGTGGTCGAGGCCATGGTGGAAAAGGTAAAGCCAACACCAATATTTCTCAAAACTCGTCTGAATCCTCAAGAGGAAAAGGAGGTCGAGGTCGTGGAAGACGTGGTGAAAGGTTCAGGAGAGATAAATCTCAGGTAAAATGTTATAATTGTAACAAATATAGACATTATGCGAATGAGTGTTACTCATTTCAAATAGAGTCGATTGATCGAAAGCATCAGGACCGATCAACCGCTAGCACATCAAAAGCCCATCAAGGGCAATCCAATTATGCAGAGGAGAATGGAACCTTATTTATGGTTTCAAAAGGAGAAGAAGAGAGTCAAGATAGTATGTGGTATCTTGACACAGAAGCCTTGAATCACATGTGTGGAAAACACGAAATGTTTGTGGAGTTAAACGAGACGGAGAAAGGTAATATTGCCTTTGGAGAAAATTCTTTGGCCGCCATCAAAGGAATAGGTAAAATTCTCATTACAGTTAAAAAATGGAGAAAAATCAATATATCACATATGTTTATTACATTCCCAATGTAAAAAATAATATATTGAGTGTAGGACAATTGTTAGAGAAAGGTTTTGAAGTTCAAATGAAAAACAATTGTTTGTATTTAAGGGATAATCATGAGAGACTTATTGTTAAAGTCTCCATGACCAAAAACCGAATGTTTCCTTTGAATATATGTATTGATGTTCCAAAATGCTTGAAGACGTGTTATGAAGATCTCTCTTAGCTATGGCATTTATGGTTTGGGCATCTCAATTTTGGAAGTCTAGAAGATTTTCGAAGAAGAAGATGGTGTGAAGTTTACTACACATTCACAAGCCAAACCAAATGTGTGAAGGGTGTTTGCATGGCAAAATCATCGAAGTATTTTTCCGAAGGAGTCTATGACAAGAGCAAAGAAGCCTTTAAAACTCATCCATGCCGATGTGTTTGGAATGATCAAACCAGAGTCTCATGGTAAAAGTAAATATTTCCTTCTCTTTATTGATGATTTTTCTAGAAAAACATGGGTGTACTTTCGGAAGGAAAATCAGAAGTATTTGAAATATTCAAAAGATTTAAGGCACGTGTGAAGAATGAAAGCAACCTTACAATCAAGGCCATGAGAACTGATCGAGGTGGTGAATTCACATCAAATGAGTTCAAACAATTTGTGATGAAAAAGGTATCCGAACGTTCGTTAACAGTCCCAAGGATACCGCAACAAAATGGCATGGTGGAGAGGAAGAATCGGATAATCTGGAACATGGCAAGAAGCATGCTAAAGACAAAGAAGATGTCGAGGAAATTTTAGGCGGAGGCCATAGCTTGTGCGGTTTATTTGACAAATCGAGCACCAACCAAAAGTGTGCTTGACAAGACGCCTCAAGAAGCATGGAATGGAAGAAAGCCCGAGATTGATCACTTAAAGGTGTTTGGGAGTATTGCATATGCTCATTTGTCGGAAGAAAAAAGGACTAAGCTCGATGATCGAAGCAAGAAACTCATCTTCATCGGCTATGATGCAAGTTCAAAGGGTTAGCGTCTTTACAATCCTTTAAATGGGAAGGTAATGATTAGTCGTGATGTTGTTTTTGATGAGGAAGCCTCTTGGGATTGGAATATACAAGAGGAGGAGTATGATTTCCTTCAATATTTTGAAGAAGACGATGAAAATGAGCCAACCAGGGATGAAATGGGTGAAGGTTTGCCCATTTTTAGTGCCACCTCATTCGATCAATCGATCGTCATCGTGAAGGTTCATCCAGCGAGTCGGAGAACGAAATTGGCCCAAGAGGAACTCGAAGTCTACGGGAACTTAATGAGGTAAATGAAAATCAAAATGACATAATTCTCTATTGTCTTTTTGGTGATTGTGAGCCTATTAGTTTTCCAAGAAGCCATTGCAAGTATAAGAAATGGAAGAACATGCAATGGATGAAGAAATTTGAGCGATAGAGAAAAAATGACACATGGAGTTGACCAAGCTTCCAAAAGGGCATAAACCGATTGGAGTGAAGTGGGTATACAAGACAAAGAGAAAAGTCAATGGCGATGTTGAGAGGCACAAGGCGAGACTAGTGGTGAAAGGGTATAGCCAATGACATGGCATCGACTATGATGAGGTATTTGCCCCTGTTGTTTGCCTTGAAACTTATTCGTTTGATTATTGCTTTGGTAGCCCATAATCATTTGAAGATACATCAAATGGATGTCAAATCAGCATTCTTGAACGAAATTCTTGAGGAAGAGGTCTATATGGAACAACCATGCGGGTTATGAAGTCAAGGGTTGAAGAAGATAAAGTGCTTCGATTGAGAAGATACTTTATGGTTTTAAAAGTAAGCACCAAGAAGCATGGAATTCGAAAATTGACAAGTTACTTTCAAGAGAAGAAGTATATGAAGTGTCCCTTATGAGCATGCCCTCTACATCAAATGAACAGGTGAAGCATACTATTCATTTGTTTATATGTTGATGATAGTATTTACCGGAAACCAATCCTCCCCTGCCCCCCCCACCCCCATAGCAATGTTTGATGAGGTTCAAAAGAGAGTATGGCCAAAGGAGTTTTGAAATGACGGACATTGGTCTCATGAGTTACTATCTTGGGATCGAGGTCAAACAAGGTGAAGATGGGATTTTTATATCCCAAGAGGGCTATGCTAAAGAAGTGCTCAAGAAGTTCAATATGAATGATGATAATCCAGTTGGAACACTAATGGAATGTGGAGTCAAAATCACCAAGCAAGATGGAGGAGAGAAGGTAAATTCTACATATTTCAAAAGCTTGGTTGGAAGTTCGAGATACTTGACATGTACAAGACCATATATTCTTTATTCGGTTGGAATTATTAGTTGATTTATGGAGGAACCGACAACAACACATTGCAAAATGGAAAAAAGGATACTTCACTACATCAAAGGGATGATTGGGTATGGTCTTTCCTATGTCCCTTCTAGCAATTTTGATATTGTTGGTTATTGTGATAGTGATTGGAGTAGTGATTTGGATGATCGAAAGAGCACTACGGGGTTTTTGTTTTTTATTGGTGAAACGACATTCATATGGATGTCAAAAAAGCAACCCATAGTCACATTATCAACATGCAAGGCAGAGTACGTCGCAGCAACTTCATGTGTATGTCATGCAATTTGGCTAAGAAACTTAGTGAAGGAGTTGAAGTTTCAAATGGAAGGTCCAATAGAGATTTTTGTTGACAACAAATCGGCCATTTCCTTAGCCAAAAATCCGGTATTTCATAGGAGGAGCAAGCACATTGATACCCGAATTCACTACATTCGGGATTGCATTACGAAGAAAGAAGTGGAACTCAAATATATCAAGTCACAAGACCAAGCGGCGGATATTTTCACAAAGCCCCTCAAGTTGGAGACTTTCATCAAAATGAGGAGTTTACTTGGTGTAACAAATCAAGTTTAAGGGGGGTGTTGAAAAGTTTTGTCATTATTAAACTTTATTTGTGGCATTTAGTGTGACTTTTGGGTTTTGTGACTTTCAGTTTTTTATAACCAATAGTGATTTTTGAGTTATACGAGTTATATGAGTTATGTGAGTTATGAGCATTTGATGACATTTATAGTTTTAAACCATTGACATTCTTATGATTATGTTTGTAACCCTATATAAAGGCATGCTTAGTTGAATGAAAAATATATCTCTCATTTTTCATATTTGTCCTCCACGTTTTTTCTAACATTTTCATCTCATTTATCATTGAATAAAACTCTTATATACCTGATTATTTCATATTTAAATAATTCTTTTTGTTATTATTGCAATCGCCCCTTTTTGAAATACCCTCAAATGGAAGCACGTCAGAGTGGGTGTTTGCAATAAATCTCAGAAAATTTTCTGTTTCTCCTATTAATCAAAATCAAACCCTCAATTTGGTGATCCTATCCAATTCTCCATTTTAAAAATCTTCCCCTGGATGATTGATAATGATGGGTGAAAAATATGAGCACTATTGTCATGGCTTCATATATATATATATATATATTTAATTTAGTGTAAAATAGATTTCCGACCAAATTTTTACTTTTGTTTGAAAAAGAATTAACAAAACGAGAAATCATTAAAAATTTACATCTCGTTTTTCTCTATTGTTTCATGCTTTTCGAAAGAGAAAAACCCTTGTCGGAAAAATGGGGAAAAAAATCAGTTTTTAAAGGTTTTTTAGAGTGAAGAAAAACGAATATATCGTTATCAGTTTCTTAGAATTTTGCATAAAATTGAGATTTGGAACGATGTGACAGAATCCGATTTTTTGTTTAGGTTGTTACTATCACAAAATTGCTGGTTTTTAATTTCGTTCAACATTCTAATAAACATTGATGGTAACTCCAGAGTAATATTACTGAAACTTAGGACAAAATCAAACCACAAACATGTACAAAACCAACCTCATTAACAGCAACAAAACATAGAGAGTAAAATTCCTTAAAAAAAACATAAAGTAAAAAAATGATTTATAATTAAGCACACAACTACACAAGACATTTTTATTTTCTTTCAGTGAACAACACAACAACCAAATTCACCATTTAACGACACGTCCGAAAAATTATAACCACATATCAATCTTCCTTTTCTTGGTTTTTTTCCCCTTTCATTGTCCACAAGGCACTCGTTTGAAGATGTCGCATTTTTCCTGTGGCGGCGTTTGCCTTTTCTCCCCAACACAACTGTCGTACCGTGGTGGTCGACCGCAGGACGACACCGATGGTTGGTTGGGGGTTTGGGTTTGATGGGTTTGGAATTTATTGAAGTCCAACAGCATCCGTCCGATCTCGGATTCCATCATGAATTCGGAATCGGCGATCTTGTCTCGGACGAGGTGGCATTTCTCCGGGTGCCTGCCGTCGCAAGCAGTGTCGTTGAGGGTGGAGCCGGTAGGAATGAGGAGGAGAAGAAGAGGAATGATGGCTGCCATTGATGGTGTGGCCAGTGCAGCCATGGTGTTTGAAGAAGAAAGTCCAACGGAGAGATGAGTGAGGGTGAAGAGAGAAAGATGAGGTTTAATGGGAAGGTATTGAATTTTGGTGGGTCTTTGGTAGGTGGGGGAGTTTGATGCTTTGATTCAATTTTATTTATTGATGTTAGGTTAGATTGGATTGGACGTTATTATTATTATTATTTTTTTCCAATTTCTTTTATTGAAGTTAACTTTGTGTTTATTCATGTAGAGCATGTAATAGAAAATTTATCAAGTAGGAATAACAATAATAATTAATTTCCTTTTTGATCGCTAAATTTTGTCTCAAATTTCTATTCAGTCCTTAGGTTCTAAAATATTACATATTTATTTTTTAAGTTTTGGATTTTGTTTCAATTTAGTCCTTCACACTACAAGAATTTTGGCCTTTAATGTCGGTTGAAAAAAATGAAATCGGATGTATAATGTCAGTTTTGTTTTTTGTTTTTTTTTAGAAAAAAACGAATCTTTAATGTCGATTTTAAACCGACATTGTAAGGGTACCTTTAATGCCGGTTTTAAACCGACATTAAAGATCCGCTTAATTTTTCCCTCTTCACTCTCCCCCTATTTTCTATTTTCCCCTATTTTTTTCGTTTTTCCCTCTTCAGTCTTCTCCTATTTTCTTTTTCCTCTCATTCTCACACGCCCTCTCCATACCCTCTTCTTTCTCACATCTCTCTTCCAAACCCTTGTCAATGGCTATCGTCAATCGTGTAGGCGGGCGCTGGACAATCGTATAGCAGATGCGCGTGCGCTAAGCGATAGACTACACGTTGGCACTACGTGATGGGCATGAGCACTAGACAATAGCCGTGCTGCACTAGACGGTGAGTAGACGCGCTGATCCATGTGCCACCGTTCGTCGTTCGATCTGAAGTTCGCCGTTCGTCGTTCGTCCAGATCAGTATGTTCTTCTTCTCTTTCCTCTCTTAAACTCACAGCAATTTTTGTTCTTATGTTACGCCACTCAACTGTTTGTGTAAATGTCTCAATGAAAGCTAGTTGTGTTTTCACTTCATTTGAACTTTTTATGTGTCGATGACCTTTGAAATTCGATTTGATTAATGGTTTTGTTGTATATGATACATTTGTTGAAGTATTGGCAAGAGGCATTGCCAAGAGTTGCTCCTGCATTGGGTATGCATGAGCAAGAGCAGTGAAAGCGAAATGTTGAGTGCAAGGTGTTGAGTAGACGATCGTGTAGCAAATGGGTAGCGCTACACGATGGGGTAGGCGATCGTATAAGCAGACGCTGGATGATCGTGTAGCAATGCGGGGAGCTAAATGATGAGGTAGACGATCGTATAGCAGATGCGCGGAGTTAAGCGATGCGCTAGATGATCATGTAGATATGCGCAGGCACTGGACGATCGTGTAGGCAAACGCTGGACGATCGTATAGCAGATGCACAGGCGCTGGACGATCGTGTAGACGAGCGTTGGACAATCGTATAGCAGATGCGCAGGCGCTAAGTGATAGACTACACGATGGCGCTATGCGATGGACATGAGCGCTAGACGATAGCTGTGCTACGGTAGACGATGAACGGACGCGCTACACGATAGACAGAATACAAAGTGATAGGCGATGACGTTAAACGATAGACGAATGCGTTAGACGATAAGGCGTCAACGCTAAATGATGGAGGTAAACGATGGGCGTGGTACCTACATGATAGCCTATGCGCGAGATTGTTTACTAAACCATTGAGCTACACGATGGGCCATTGGAGCTAAGCAATAGATGCAGGAACTAAACGATTGATTGGCTTGAGAACATGTGCATTATGCTAATTAAATACACTAAAAGAAAAAAGAATGTTTGACTCACAGTTTTAATAAGTTTTAGTTGATGACTCGCAGTTTTAAAAAGAAGATTCTCTCATTTATTCAACTATTGAGTTTTCTTGCTTCGCAGGTGCAATAAAGGAGTAAAGATTTGGTATCGCAACCTCTTTATGCTTTTTCTTAGGGAACTCTAGTAAAGAATTTTGCCTTGAATGTAGCATTTATACACATTCCCAATAAACACAGTTAGTTGAATATGAATTCTTATCACATTTTCACTTTCAATCCTTTATCTTAAATCTTTTTTGTCTGTGATCCTTTGAACAACAGTGGTCAGACAAAGATGCCTATAACTAGATACTGCTAAAGCTGGCGGGGTCTGTTCAAGAAGAATTATGAAGGGATCCATACTTACCAAGTGGAGAGGGACAGTAAACTCATAATATTTGTATTACTTGTAATTTTTGTTTTCAAAGGCTGAATTATTGTACGGCCTTTTAAATTATAATTTTATAGCAGAATTTGTGGATTAAATGTAATAGATTTGCAATCCATACATAAATAATATGTCATAGCCATAGCATTCGATGATGATGTGTCATATTATACTTTTTGACTAAAAAAATGGATTTGGCAACAGAATTTAAAAAAAAATGGACAGATTCGAACGTCAATGTCGGTTAAGAATTTTTTAAAAAAAAAACACAGGCTTTTGTTGGGAATGTCCTAGAACTCGCAGTTCGTATTAAACATTTCTATTTAATCAATAACAATGACTTGTTGATTTTGCATCTTATTATAAAAATCCAATAAACGCATCATTGGCTATAGTCTGAATGTTGTAACTTTATGTAGTGACATAAACAGGATCAAGTTGACAGTATATAGCCTAAATGGTCTAATAAGTATGTGGATCAAGTTGGATGCAGCCCACTCTGTAGTTGTTACAAGAAGTTGTAAGGTGCTACAAACGATGTGATCCACAAATTGTTCATGTTGAGACATGAGAGTGGGGCCATCCTATGCAATGAGTTTGCATATAGATTGGACGATGAAAATAGTCACTTTTCTTTATAACGACTGTTTATTGTTAAAACTGACTATTTCATTTATTATATAACCTAGGTTAACTCGATCTTAATCCTGAGCTAGCTATGAACTCCTATTTGTTCAGGATTATCCTTTGATCTGCAAACGGTGAGAGTAGTCTAACAGCATTGTTCAATAAGCTTACCATTTTGGGGATAAAACCGGATGAATAGCTAGGGACATAGCCTTGCAAGATGGAATTCACTACAAGAATTTTGGGTTTTAATGTCAATTGGAAAAAGTGAAACTGGATGTATAATGTCGATTTTGTTTTTTTTTTTAAAGCGGATCTTTAATGTCGATTTTAAACCGACATTGTAGGTATACCTTTAATGTCGATTTAAAACCGACATTAAAGACCCGCTTTTCATTTTTTTTTAAAAAAGTAACAAAACCCATTTTCCCCTATTTTTTCATTTCCCGTTCCCTCCCTTCCTCCCCCCCCTCCCCCCCCACACCCCCCTAATTTTCTTTTTCCTTAACAACCCCACGAAACCCTATTTTCCCCATTAGCCACCTCTTCCCTCCCATTACCAGCCACTGCACCTCGCCCCGCCGCTCGCCATTCCTACTCGATACCATCTCATCGACTGTCGCCGCATGCTGCACTTTCAGCTATCAAAGTATCAACTGGCCCTCTTGATGCAGCATCTTGCATCTGGCCTTCGTCGATTGGTTTCTCCATTTAACGCTGGCATCTCTATACTCTTCTCATAATCGCCAGTTCTTTTCCCTCCCTTCCTCAATATATTTAAATAGAGATCTCTATCGACTGCATAAAACTAGAGGATTGTATGGAGTGGCTAAACTCAAAGCCCCCACAATTCGTCATCTATGTTTCATTTGGAAGCATCGTTACTTGAAACAAGAGCAAATCGATGAGATTGCTTATGGGCTTTGCAATTCAGGGTTCTCATTTTTATGGGTCCTGAAACCGCCGTCTGAATTTTTCGATCTAAAACGCCATATTTTTCCAGCAGAGGTTCTGGAAAAAAAAGTGGAAAGGGGGAAAATAGTGCAACGGAGGTCACAAGAGCAGGTTTTATCGCATGAATCTGTTGGGTGCTTTTTGACGCACTGTGGGTGGAATTCATCGGTGGAATATAAATACTATAGAGGTAGTTTGATGTTCATGAATTAATGACTTGTTTGACTTAACTTGTTATGATTATTTCCTAATCTCTCATTGTCTTTGCATACGAGTAATATATTGGCACAACATTAGTGGTACATCGTAAATATTCCTTGTTAGAATGGTTTTGAAATGGAAACTTTCTAGCGTTCAGAAAGTGTGCACTATATGATAATGTGATATTTTGGATTACCACTAGACATGCATTTTATTCAAGAGTATGTTTACCTTCATGGAATTCTGTTCCTATACGTTTTGTTACTATAGTTGTTTTTGCACTCGGCTGTGCTTCTAGGCTTTTTGTTGTACATCCTTTTTTTCATGTGTCTATGTGTGTAATCTCATTTGTCTTGTGTGTAATGCTGTAGTTATGATCCATGAATTGAGCATCTCATTTAATTTCAGTCATATTGTATGAGGCTGAGCTTGCTAAAGAGAAGACTGATGGGTACAAGTTGGTTAGAGCTCATATTTTCACAGTTAACATGTTTGAGGACTTCGACAGATTTATGAAAGTCCCAGATGAGTGGGCCCCTCCTAAAATTAGCCCATATACTCATGTGGTAAACTATCGGCAACATTACTTGATTTTGCTTCTCCACTGCTTCTTGTGATATGTTTTCTTGAGGAAAGGTGGGGGTTTTATGGATCATTTGAAGGTTATCTGGGAGCTGTGCTTAGCCTGTCTCTTATACACATCTAGATGTGTATAAGAGACAGCTCTTGGGGTAAACTATCTGCAACGTTACTTGATTTTGCTTCTCCACTGCTTCTTGTGATATGTTTTCTTGAGGAAAGGTGGGGGTTTTATGGATCATTTGAAGGTTATCTGGGAGCTGTGCTTAGCTGAATATTTTCCATGAGGAAAAAGAACCATGGGAGAATGTCATTTTATGGATCAAATTGTGCTGTCGTGAAAGTATGATGCTAATTGCTATTTACTTATGAACATTTCAGAAGAATCTTCAACAGTGGCTAACTGATGAAAAAACAGGGGATTAGTTTGTTATTCGATCTGGTTCCAATACTGAGGTTTTCTAGAATGATGCTAGACATTTAAAGCCTGAGCCTGTTTACAAGCATCAAGTGAGTATCCTTTAGCCTGTCTTGAGTATTGGACTTGTTTTTATATCTAAAGTTTCTACTCTCTCCTGGTTAGATTGTTTTGGTTGATGTTGGGATATCGATATAATATTAATACAATTTAGGCATCTTTGCTCTTGGGCTGTTAACCCTATCTTAATTAAATAATTTTCTTTTACAGTTATGGACCGAGAGTTTTGTTCAATGGTTCTCATTGGGGACTTACCTAGCAACAATTCACTGACAGGGTGCTGCAGTTTGGGGTGGAGCAGGTACCTTTAACTGTCTGATGCGCTTTGCCCATCAACAGGTTTGTTATTGTTTTTCGCTCCAGACCTTCTGTTAGTGCTTGCTAACGTCCGAATGTCTTAAGCGTTTAATATATAAAATGTAGATTTTAAGTTAATTGATTTTTCTCCTGGTGAGAAATATTTAGTGACGTAAAACAGTCATGAGCCCACCAATCCCCGTGATGCAAATGTGGCAACTCTCTTTCGAACTTCTACTCTATGTCTGGGAGCTTGGAATTTGCAATAAGAGCCTTCAAGAAAATTAAGAAAAAGAATGTGATTTCATGGACTTCAGTTGTATCTTCCTATTGTGATAATGGTCAAGCAGCTCGGAGTTTAAGTTTCTTCGCCGAAATGCTCTCGGATGGTGTGGAACCAAACGAGTACACTTTAACAAGTGTCTTGATCGCTTGTTGTGTAATGTTGACATTGGGTTTAGGAGCACAGATTCATTCACTAAGCGTGGAACCTTCATCGAAGGTTAGAACTTTGTTATCATCGTTCTCATATGTAGATTTGAACTTATTATATGGTTATCTATGTGTATATTCCTTAAATTCTTGTTGAATATTTAAATTTCAGTTCAATTTTTAAAATGTCCCAGAAATTCTAGAATAAATGTGAAAATGCTATGTTAGCATATAGCTAAAAATCATTACAAGTATGAATTTATGATGAATTTGCTCTACTAGCGTTCTTTAACATCCGATTTAAATAGTTAGTATCTAGCTCTGTAACAAAATCGATATTTCTATTACATTAGTAACATTTTTCATATTAAGATTTGATAAGCATCATTCTAATATTCAATTTAAATTATTTGATCATTCGATAAGCATCACTACAAGAATTTTGCCTTGAATGTACCATTTATGCACATTCCCAATAAACACGGTTAGTTGAATATGAATTCTAATAACATTTTCACTTTCAATCCTTTGTCTTAAACCTTTTTTGTTTGTGTATTTTTTAGGTATTTGGAAGGGGTGGGGAGGAGATGAATTTCTTGCAACATGCAAGGGATTCGGGTGAAAATTGTTCTTGGTAAGTGCATTTTTGAATCCTTGCAGTTTTAAGCACAGTTTCTAAGTGTTTTCAAGTGACTCTAATGATATGAAAATTTCTGTTTGAGAAGTTATAGTGTGCTTATTTCTCTTTGGACCATATTGGATTAGAATGTAACACCCGTTTATGACTCATGGGTACTATTTATTTGTAGTTTAGATTTGATACAAGGTGCTCGAGTTTGTAGGTCACACTATAGTAGTTTGTGGGATATTCATGCACTATGGTAGTCTTTGCGACAACTTTTGAGGTTTGAAGTATATTGTGAGCTAAATTTGCTTATTGATGTATGTGTTCTTGAATATTCATTTTTTGGGAATTCTGATAGTTCTATTGAGAACAAGTGGTTGTGAAATATTTTTGGGAGTGTGTTTCTTTGAACAGGTTCAAGGTAAATTTTTGATTTTGTTGTGGTAGCATCGTTATGCTGCCGAAAATTTCCATCGTCTTCGTATCTCATAACTAGGTAACCAAGCTTCTCTTCTTCAAGATTTGAAAAAGAAGATTCTCTCATTGATTCAACTATTGAGTTTTCTTGTTTTGCAGATGCAACAAAAGAGTAAATATTTGGTATTGCAACCTCTTTATACTTTTTCTTGGGGAACTTTAGATCCAACACATTCACTACAAGAATTTTGCCTTGAATGTACCATTTATGCACATTCCCAATAAACATAGTTAGTTGAATATGAATTCTTACCACATTTTCACTTTCAATCCTTTGTTTTAAACCATTTTTGTTTGTGATCCTTTGAACAACAGTGGTCAGACAAAGATGCCTATAACTAGACACTGCTGAAGCTAGGGGATTGGTTCAAGAAGGATTATGAAGGGATCCATACTTACCAAGTGGAGAGAGACAGTAATCTCATAATGTTTGTAAAATCATAATGTTTGTATTACTTGTAATTTGTGTTTTCAAGGCCTGAATTATTATACAGACTTTTAAATTATAATTTTATAGCAGAATTTGTGGATTAAATGTAATAGATTTACAATCCATACATGAATAATATGTCATAGCCACAACGTTCAATGATGATGTGTCATGTTATACTTTTTGACCAAAAAAATGGATTCGGCAATGGAATTTAAAAAAAAAAAACAGACAGATTCGGGCTTCAATGTCGGTTAATAATTAAAAAAAAAAAACAGAGGCTTTAATGTCAGTTGGAAATTTCACTAAAGGTCTTTAATGTCGGTTGGAAATTTTACTGAAGGTCTTTAATGTCGGTTGCAACCGACATTAAAGACCTTTAATGTTGGTTGGAAATTTCGCTGAAGGTCTTTAATGTCGGTTGCAACCGACATTGAAGGCTGTGTTATTGTAGCCCTTTAATGTCGGTTTAAAATCGACATTAAAGGAAACCGACATTAAAGAGCTTTAATAACACTATCTTTAATGTCGGTTTAAAACCGACATTAATTCACTCCTACCCTATTTAGAGTTAGCAAATAGGTTGTTCTCTTAAGTACTGATTCCACGTCTTGAACAATCGGGGCCCCGCCTTCTCATGATAGAGAAAGGATCTGATTCATAGAGATTATGAATCAAAATTGTTCATTAGAGGATCAGTAGAAACATAAGGAACAAGATGTAGTCACAGGGGAAAAATGGTATTTTTGACCTAGATGTGATTACGAACAACCTATAAAGGATCAACTTACTGATTATGGTTATTAAGTGGACATAATATATTTACAGTGAGGGGGGTTCAACTATGGGCTATAGTTGAGTGTCCCATTAGTTAACGCATGGGGGTTAGATCGGACTAATGAGTTTAGTCAATTAATCTCGAATCATTCGAGCCTATGATCTGTAAGTCCGCGAGGTCCCCCTACTAGCTCGTAAATGGATAAGTTTTAGGGTAGCTTGAGAGATGAATTTGAAACGTTAAAATTAAACGGAATAAGAGAATAAATATTTAAATATTATTTGAATATATAAAGATGTTTATTGTGCAAAAATTAATTTAATATTTGATATTAATTTAATTATTATTTTAAATTAATTTGTGAAATTAATTTATGAAAATCAAATTTTGAATTAAAATGATTTAATATCATTTTTTGTTTTAAAAAGAAAATGAAAATCGTTTGCATGATTGCACAAAAATGGAAAATGGGTATTTTCCATACCATCATCTTTATGCTCATACAAAATGCATTAACTTCTTGACCTTGATTCTTCAAGCATGAGCTGCAAGCCATGCACTCCTTCATTTTGCATGTTCATCTATTATATAAAGTAGAATGGAGTTATTGGAGAAAAGGATAATGAACAGAATTTCGAGAGAAATTTTTTAGAAGAAGAAATTGTCTTCTTCGGCTGTGCTGCTGTGAGTTTCTCTAGTTTCTTCACTTCTTCAAATTGTTCTTGAGTACTACAAATCTGCTTAAAGCTCCAAGAGCATAGTAGGAAAGGCTTTGAGGTGGTTCACGTTGATAACAAGGGCAGACAGCAGCTGAACAAGCGTTATCTTTAAGAGTTCATCAAAGGTATATTCATAAAACCCACTTTTTGAGAAGAGCATGCTTTAATTGGTATCAGAGCATCTTTTATGCTTTCAATTCGGTCTAATTTTGGCAAGGTGGGTGTTTTTCCGTGAGATATATGAAACTGATGCACTGCTATGGTTTTCTCTATTTTAGCATTTTAATTCTCTTTAATTTCTCAATTAAATTTTTAATTGGCTCTTGTTTGATGAGAATTTATGTGTTAGCAAGAGTCTGTAATTTAGTTGGAGTCATTAGAGTTAAAATTAAGATGTAATTGAAGAAACAAGCAAATGAGGTGGAGCTGTTGTTCGAGTTTTTTCAGCTTCTGCTTAAATCTGTTGCTGAGGTCCAATTGCTAAACGATCGTTTAGCTCCAGACGTTGCACGATGACAAGAAAATTAGCTAGACAATCGTTTAATAATATGTGCTGGTCGTTGTAATGTTAAACGCTAAACGATCGTGTACCTGCGAGAGCTAAGAGATGCGTTCATTTTCTATACAATAGCATTACACGATCGTTTAGTTTTTGTCGTGGGAGCTAGAGGATTCGTTGATTTTGCTAAACGATGGCGCTATACAATCGTTCAGCAATGATGCATGCTAAACGATGCAATGAAATGCTACGTGATAGCACTGAGCGTTCGTTTGGTCACGGAGCTAAGCGATCGTGTAGATAAATGCTATACCACGCGATGATGTTCTATACGATGGAGCTATTCGATCGTTTAGCTGCGGGCGGATACTAAACGACGACTTGAATGCACTGGGCGATGGTGTTATGTGATCGTTTAGTACTATGCGATGGAGCTAAGAGATTGCACTGGGATGGAACTAAACGATCGTCTAGTCCTATGCAATAGAGTTAAATGATCGTTCAGGTTTCAGAAAAAACTATGCGATCGTGTACTTCTTCACAACTCCAGGCGATGACACTAGACGATTACATCCAGATGTTACACAATCAGCCTTAGCAGCATATTGAGGTTGGACCGAGAGCAATCGGTTCGACCTGATTACTCAAGGTTCAATCCGGTTCAGCCTTAAATGGTTTCTAAGTTGGTCCGGAGTTTAGCATTTGTTTGGTCCGGTTTAAACTCGTCCAGCCTGGTTAAGTTTTTTTTTGTTCGATTGGAAGCGGTTCGTCGGAGTGGTTCAAAGGATGATTTTGTGAAGCTGTTCTGTTAATAGTTAGCTTGTCATATTTGGTTCTTTATGCCAAACCGAACAAACATCATAACAGGATAGTAATATTAAATTGTTTAATGCAAAATGAGATATATGTGATAATTAAAATAAATTCTGTATGTTGCAAGTTACCAAATGCCAGTGTAGATTTTAAAACCCCACCATAGAAGGGCATGTCACATGCATTTGACAGTTTGTTATAATGTTATAATATATAGTATTTTGTTAGGGGTTTTGTTTAATATAATAGTATATTAGATACCTATTGTTGAACTGTTGTGGAATTGTTTAAGCTGTTCAAATTTTGTAAGTTGTATAAATTGGTATAGACATTTAAAATCCATAACAAGAACAGCTGCATGCTCATGTAGGTTTAACTAATAATTTTAATCATAAATAGATTGTGCTCTTATAAATACGGTTACAAACTTCATATTTGTTCATAAACCTTCTTAAGGCTATGTGGGTGTATCTTAAGTTGACGGTCTTACGGAACACCTTCTTACTGGGGATTATGACCGAACAATTGATGATGGTGTTACAACTAATTTTATAAGCTGGTGAGTGGATGTAAGGTAATAAAATTGGTTTTATCACCATAGACATCCTGTAGGTTAAAATCACAATTTATTAAGGGTATATTTGAAAGATTAAACCACTTAGACTTAGGGCTTGTATCAAATTAAGCCGTTTCATGCCTAAGTAATTACCCAGCCATTTAGAACACTTCAGTGGGAGAATTAAACAATAATTAGTTATTAGCTCTCACGTCCTCAAGAGTTCACACCGTGAGATCCATGCTCGGCTTCTTGTCGATTTTACCTCGACTGCTCCATACGAAAAGTGTTTGCATGGGTCAATAACAAGGTGAATGAGGGAAGTGGTTCATAGTAAGTGGGTGAAGGAAATGTGTCAACATTGTCCAACGATCTCCTTCATTAGTTTAAACCGTGAGATTCCTATGTTGTGCTTGCTATCGTTTTTATGCGACATTAGCTAGTCGTTAACCGCGATGATCCTACGGAGGGTTGTAACATAGGATTCGGAACAACTCAAGCTTCAGTAAAATGAATAGGGTTTTATAGTTTCGTCTTGGATATTGTCTTCTCTCTCAGAGGCATATTCATACCGTACTATAAGATCTGAAAATGGCGGGTCACACTTACAATAATTACTAAGTGTTAGTAAAAGATCTTGACCGAAAACGATAACCAAAAGAACTATTTAGATATGAGTTATTCTAGATAATAGTATTTGGTCAAGAACTGTCTTGCTTCTGTGAAGGAATTCTTGACTGCCCCACGATAGCACTTGTTCTAAATCACTTAAGTGTCGTTGCAAATAAATAAAGATTTATTGGGTACTTTATTAGTTTTGCTAAAATGGATTTAGATGCATATTTAATAGAATTTGTTTAAAATGTTTCAGCAATGTTGAACTCGATTATACAACTGCTTGCTTCTGACAAATTTAATGGAGAGGGTTACTCCAACTGGAAATCAAATATCAATACAATATTAGTAGTAGATGACTTGAGGTTTGTGTTAACGGAGAAGTGTCCTCCAGTTCCCAGTTCAACAGTGACCCGAAATGTTTGGGATGTTTATGATAGGTGGGTAAGGGCGAACGAAAAAGCCTGGGCCTATATCTTGGCGAGTATATCTGATGTACTCAACAAGAAACATGAGGTCATGTCCACAGCTCATGAGATCATGGCATATTATAGGAGATGTTCGGGCAACCGTCATTGGCTGTTAGACATGAAGCCATTAAATATGTGTATGTGACACGTATGAAAAATGTGACTAACGTGAGAGAACATGTTCTCGACATGATGGTCCATTTTAACATCGCACAGGCTCACGGGGCTATGATAGACGAAACAAGTCAGGTGAGCATGATACTAGAATCTCTTCTTGAGAGCTATCTGTCGTTCAGGAAAAACGTTGTCATGGACAAGATCACTTATAACTTAACAACGTTGTTGAATGAATTGCAAACTTATCAATCAATGATGAAACTCAAGGAAAAGAAAATAAATGTTATTTCTAAACCAAAAAAGTTTTACAAAGGTCTACGTCTAGTACGAAACCCGTTGATGATAAGAAAGCTAGTCCTTCTTCTTCTTCTAAAGATAAAACCGTACAGATGAAAAAAAGGAAAAGGGAAAAAGAAAACGCTGCGAAGAAAAATAAAAACAAAACTCCCAAGGGAAAATGATTCCATTGTGGAGAGGTTGGGCATTGGAAGCGTAATTGCCCAAAATATTTGGCTGAAAAGAAAGCAGAAAAGAATAAACAAGGTAAATATAATCTACTAGTTGTTGAAACATTTATAGTGGAAAATTCTCACCTTACCTGGATATTAGATTCAGGCGCCGCTAATCATATTTGTACTTTTCTATGGGAAACTAGTTATTGGAGAAGACTTTCTAAATATGAGATGACTTTCAAGGTGGGCACAGGTGAAGTCATTTCAGCCGAAGCAGTGGGAGATGTGAAGTTGTTTTTTGGAGATTCTTTTATCTTACTCAAGAATGTGTTTTTTGTACCTAAGATGAAAAGGAATCTGATCTCCATTTCTTGTCTTTTAGAAAATATGTACAGTGTATCTTTTGAATATAATGAAGTGTTTGTTTATTCAAGAGGTGTTCATATTTGTTCTGCTAGACTTGAAAATAACTTATACATATTACAACCAACAGAAGCAAAAGCTATTTTAAATATAGAGATGTTTAAAATGACTGAAACTCATAATAAAAAACGGAAAATTTCTCCTAATGCCTATCTTTGGCACCTCAGGCTTGGTCACATTAATCTCAACAGGATTGAGAGATTGGTAAAAAATGGTCATCTAAATCAATTAGAAGACAATTCCCTATCTCTATGTGAATCATGTCTTGAGGGAAAAATGACGAAAAAATCTTTTTCTAACAAAGGTCTTCGTGCCAAAGAACCTCTTGAACTTATACATTCAGACCTTTGTGGTTCGATGAATGTTAAACCTCGAGGAGGATATCAGTACTTCATTAGTTTTATTGACGATTACTCTCGATATGGCTATATTTACTTAATCAGTCACAAGTCTGAAACTTTTGAAAAGTTCAAAGAATTTAAGGCTGAGATTGAAAATCAATTAAGTAAAAGAATTAAAACACTTCGATCTGATTGAGGTGGTGAGTATATGGATATGCAATTCCAGAACTATCTAGTAGATCATGGAATTCAATCCCAACTCACGACACCTGGAACACCACAACAAAACAGTGTTACAGAAAGGAGAAATCGAACCTTGTTGGACATGGTTCGGTCTATGATGAGTTATGCTCAATTACCTCAATCCTTTTGGGGATATGCAGTACAGACTGCATTTTATATTTTGAACGTTGTTCCATCCAAAAGTGTTTCAGAAACACGATATCAATTGTGGAAAGAACGCAAAGCAAGTTAACATCATTTCCGCATATGGAGTTGTCCAACACACGTGTTGGTACAGAATCCTAAGAAATTGGAAACACGTTTGAAATTATGTCTATTTGTAGGATATCCCATGGAAAAAAAAGGAGGATACTTTTATGATCGCCAAGAAGATAAAGTGTTTGTATCGACAAATACAACTTTCTTGGAAGAGGATCATATTAAGAATCATCTACCTCGCAGTAAACTAATATTGCAAGAACTGTCTAAAGATACTACAGATAAATCAACAAGAGTTGTTGATCAAGCTGGTCCATCAACAACGGTTGTTGTCCCGCACGTCTATCCCAAGAGTTGAGGATGCCTTGTTGTAGTGGGAGAGTTATTCAACAACCTGAACGCTACATGGGTTTAACAGAAACTAAAAACATCATACAAGATGATGGTATAGAGGATCCATTAACCTTTAAGAAGGAAATGGAAGATGTTGGCAGGGAACAATGGATAAAAGCCATGTACGATGAAATGGAGTCTATGTACTTCAACTCAGTCTAGAAACTTGTAAATCAACCACAAGGTGTTACACCTATAGGTTGTTAGTGGATTTACAAGAGAAAACACGACCAAACTGGCAAGGTACAGACCTATAAAGCCAGACTCATGGCAAAGGGTTTTACCCAAAGAGAAGAGGTAGATTATGAAGAAACTTTTTCTTCATGACTATGAAATATGACAAATGGATGTCAAGACAACTTTTTTGAATGACTATCTTGATGAAAGTATTTTTATGTCTCAACCAAGGGGTTCATCGAAACAAGACAGGAATAGAAAGTCTATAATCTTAATCGATCCATTTATGGATTGAAACAAGCGTCCAGAACCTGGAATATAAGATTTGACACTACGATCAAATCTTATGGCTTTGAACAAAATGTTGACGCCTTGTGTATACAAGAAGATAGTCAACAAAACTGTAGCATTCTTAGTTCTGTATGTTGATGATATCTTGCTCATTAGGAATGAGATAAGCTTTTTTGCTGACGTAAAGATATGGTTAGCATCACAGTTCCAAATGAAAGATTTGGGTGATGCTTAGTATGTTCTAGAAATACAGATCTTTCGAGACCGAAAGAATAGAACATTAGCACTGTCTCAGGCATCTTATATTGACAAGATATTGTCAAGGTATAATATGCAAAATTCCAAGAAAGGTTTATTACCTTCTAGGCATGGAATTCATTTGTCGAAGGAACAATGTCCTAATACACCTCAAGAGGTTGAGGAGATGAACAGAATTCCATATGCCTCTGCAGTTGGGAGTTTGATGTACGCTATGTTGTGTACACGTTTCGACATATGTTTTGCAGTTGGAATCATCAGCAGGTTCCAATCTAATCCTAGACATGGTCATTGGACCGTTGTAAAAAAATATTCTCAACTATCTTAGGAGAACAAGGGACTATATGCTTGTGTATGAACCTAAGGATTTGATCCTTACGGGATACACTGAGTCTAATTTTCAGACTGACGTAGATTCTAGGAAATCTACTTCAGGATCAGTTTTCACTCTTAACAGAGGAGCTATAAGTTGGAGAAGCATCAAGCAAAGTTGTATCGCTGACTCCATCATGGAAGCGGAATACGTGGCTACAAGCAAAGCTGCTAAAGAAGAAGTATGGCTACGCAAATTCTTAGCTGATTTGGAAGTCGTTCCAAATATGCACCTGCCTATCACACTGTATTGTGACAACAGTGGTGTTGTTGCTAACTCAAAGGAACCCAGGAGTCACAAGCGTGGAAAACAAATTGAACGAAAGTACCATATCATCCAGGAGATTATATACAAAGGAGATGTGCTCGTCATAAAGATAGCCTCTGAAGATAACCTTGTTGATCCATTCACCAAAGCCCTCTCGGCTAAAGTTTTCAAGGGCCACCTAGTGGGACTAGGACTCCGAATATATGTATCTTAACATTATATTGTATATATTTGTTCTCACTGGAGTTTTAGTCCAAGTGGGAGATTGTTGGGAATGTCCTAGAACTCGCAGTTCGTGTTAAACATTTCTATTTAATCAATAACAATGACTTGTTGATTTTGCATCTTATTATAAAAATCTAATAAACACATTCTTGGCTATAGTCTGAATGCTGTAATTTTATGTAGTGACATAAACTAGATCAAGTTGACAATATATAACCTAAATGGTCTAATAAGTATATGGATGAAATTGAGTATCTCATCCTGGTAACACTATTGGATGCGGCCCACTCTGTAGTTGTTACAAGAAGTTGTAAGATGCTACAAACGATGTGATCCACAAATCGTTCATGTTGAGACATGAGAGTGGGGGCATCCTATTTAATGAGTTTGCATATAGATTGGACCACGAAAATAGTCACTTTTCTTTATAACAACCGTTTACTGTCAAAACTGACTATTTCATTTATTATATAATCTAGGTTAACTCAATCTTAATCCTGAGCTAGCTATGAATTACTGTTTGTTCAGGATTATCCTTTGATCTGCAAACGATGAGAGTAGTCCAACAGCACTGCTCAATAAGCTTACCATTTTGGGGTTAAGACCGGATGAATAGCTGGGGACATAGCCTTGCAAGATGGAATTCACTCCTACCCTATTTAGGGTTAGTAGATAGGCTGTTCGCTTAAGTATTGACTCCAGGTCTTGCACAATTAGGGCCCCGCCTTCTCATGATAGAGAAAGGATTTGATTCATAGAGATTATGAATCAGAATTGTTCATTAGAGGATCAGTAGGAACTTAAGGAACAAGATGTAGTCACAGCGGTAAAACGATATTTTTGACCTAGCTGTGATTACGAACAACCTGTGAAGGATCGACTTACTGATTATGGTTATTAAGTGGACATAATATATCTACAGTGAGGGGAGTTCAACTATGGGCTATAGTGGAGTGTCCCATTAGTTAACGAACGAGGGTTAGATCGAACTAATGAGTTTAGCCGATTAATCTCAAATCGTTGGAGCCCATGATCTGTAGGTCCACGAGGTCCCCCTACTAGCTCGTAAATGGATAAGCTTTAGAGTAGCTTGAGAGATTAATTTGAAAAGTTCAAATTAAACGGAACAAGAGAATAAATATTTAAATATGATTTAAATATATAAAGATGATTATTGTGCAAAAATTAATTTAATATTTGATATTAAATTAATTTATGAAAATCAAATTTTAAATTAAAATAATTTAAGATCATTTTTTGTTTTAAAAAGAAAATGAAAATCGTTTGCATGATTGCACAAAAATGGAAAATGGGTATTTTCCATTACCATCATCTTTATGCTTACACAAAATGTATTATCTTCTTGATCTTGATTCTCCAAGCATGAGTTGCAAACCATACACTCCATCACTTTGCATGTTCATCTATTATATAAAGTAGAATGGAGTTATTGGAGAATAGGATATTTAACAGAATTTCGAGAGAAATTTTTTAGAAGAAGAAACTATCTTCTTCGGCTGTGCTGCTGTGAGTTTCTCTGGTTTCTTCACTTCTTCAAGCTGTTCTTGAGTCCCACAACTCTGCCTAAAGCTCCAAGAACATAGTAGGGAAGACTTTGAGGTGGTTCACGTTGATAATAAGGGCAGACAACAGCTGAACAGGCATTATCTTGAAGAATACATCAAAGTTATATTCATAAAACCCACTTTTTGAGAAGAGCATGCTTTAGTTTTTTCTAAAATTAGTGAATTAGAAAGCTTATGGATCCTTGATACTTCTGTTGCATGTTGTTTTACTCTTTTATCTTTAATGTCGGTTGAAAATTTCACCGAAGACCTTTAATGTCGATTGGAACCGACATTGAAGGTTGTGTTATTGAAGCTCTTTAATGTCGGTTTAAAACCGACATTAAAGGGCTTTAATAACACTATCTTTAATGTCGGTTTAAAACCGACGTTAAAGCCCGAATTTCTTCTAGTGTGAGTTTCAAAATGTTTCAATTTTACCTTTGAAATTTGAGTTTTGTTTCAATTTGGTCATTGGGTTTCAAGATTTTACATTTTTAAACTCAAATTTTCATTAAATACTCACTTTCAATCAATCATTGACGTCAATTTTTTTTATTTAATTAAAACTAATCCTAAAATGAAATTTTAAATTTGATTTTAAAAGTGATAAAAATAGTAAAACTTAATTAATTATAATTCATCTAATGATTTTTAATTTATTAACAAAATTAATTCTAAAGACGGAAAGTGAATATTTAGTGAAAAATCAAGGTTAAAAGTATAAGTCTTGAAATATAAGGACCAAATTGAAGCAAAACTCAAGTGTTAAGGGTAAAATTGCATCATTTTAAAACTTAGGGACTAAATTGAAACCAAATTCAAAACTTAACTAAATGTATAACATTTTGAAATCTAGGGATTAAATATAAACTAGACCCAAAATCTAGGGACCAAAAAATTATTTTTCCTTAATTATTAATTATTAAGTATAAGAGAAAAAAAAAATATATTACAAAAAACCCCATGAATGCAAAGAGTATAAAATAAATGGACTAAAGTAAAAATCCCCAATGGTGTGTTACATGATGAGTTCTTCCTGATTATAATTAGAGGCATACAACAATTAATATTTCAAGATAATAAACCTTGATAAGAAACAACATTAATAATACAAGAGAATATATATAGAAAGATCTTTCACTAAACTACTCACAATCTGACTGTAGGCAGTTTCAAAAAGAAATCTGAAGTATAGAAGAACAGAATAATATTAGCAAACTAATTACATATTAATTGGGTTAAAAGAATTACAGTGTAAATGTACAAACATTGTATGCAACAAAAATTTTCAAACTCAAGATGTGAATCAGATGAAATAACAACAGTTTCATTTGGTAACCATTTAGATTTTGATTTATGAAAATTTGTGTTTGTTTTCTCTAATTTTTTTACTATAGTTTTTATTTTCTTAAGTAAATAATTGAATTCTTAACCAAACCCCAAATGTGAAAAACAAATTTGAAAACAATTTTTTTTTTTTCAAACATTAATTACTTGTATTTTGAAAACACTTCTCAAATTAGTTAACAAAACAAACCAACCAATAGGCGTAGTAGTAATGTTTTTATAACTTTATTTTCAAGAACCAAACATTAAAAACTAAATGTGTTTCAAACGGGGCAAAATGTTGTAAATTTCAATAACCACAAACAAATAAAATCTATAGGTTTTGTGAATAAAACGTACATAATTATCAATAGGATTCTTACGAAAAGCATTGTCCTAAAAATATAATTATTCGCTTTGCATAGGTGACAAGTAGACTAAATTAATGATTTTAGCAATATATATACAACAACTAATTTCGATAGAATAACAACCTCAAACTACTTTTGAATCTGGTAGNTAATATATATATGGCTCTCAACTCAATTCAAGTTCAAAAGGAAGAAGGATATAAAAGTATGTAAATTTGTCCGAAATAAAATGAGATAATCCAAATGATGAAGCAAGTTGCTATTTATAGGTAAACAATTTAGAAACTCTAACAAATAAAATAAAAGAGAATAGGATAAACTAATTCAAAATTTCGTATAATTATATAAAATAAAAATATAAAATAATTCAGAATCTTTTAAATCTATTCTTAAAAATTTGGAAACTAAAGAAAATATACTTTTAAAAACCCAAAGATCAAAGGCATAATTCTAAAAAATTTAGAAACTAAAAAGTATATTTACAAAATTTAGGGACCAAACATATCTATTGTATTTTTTAAAATTTAGGGAGTAGAAAGGTAGTTTTACGGTTTAAAAAATCCTTATACATAATTAGCTTAAGCAACGTATCATGTCACATATGCAATGTGATTATGTGGTAATAACTCGTTTAATTAAAAATTCAATATTCTTAAAAAAAGGCATAACTCAGTGATAATTTATTCCATTTTTTTCGAAGTTTAAAGTTTAAATTTTCATATTTCACAGATAATTTTAGTGGAAGCAAAAGAGAGAAAAAAAAAAAAAAGATTCCAATATTATACACCACTACCATTACAAATCGCACAACACTAGTCCATATGCCTAAGAAAAAGCTCTCCCACTTATAACAAATCATTATGAAAGTAACTAAACATTCACTCACCTACTACTATGAAAACTAACTAGCACTATTATATAACTAAAAAGTTTCTACTCATTTTTAACAACTAATTACCCCATCAAATTTTGGGAAATAAATTTTTAAATGGTTGTGAAAAGAAAGTTTACATCCAAGTTAAAAATTACTTTTAGTCCTTTAGAATTTTCACGGAAGTAATAATCTAGTCTTTAAATTTTAGTTTGTAACGATTTAGTCTTTATATTTTAAATTTATAACAATTTTAGTGTTTGAATTTAACATGTATCAATTTATTAATCTTTGTACTTTATGATTTAGTCATTGTCCTAAAAAATATAATTTATATTAATGAAATTTTTTACCTAGGTAAATTGATGGTGGTGAACACATTCAAAATCTACTTTTATTCATAGGTTTGTAAAATTTTAGAAATCTTTATAGGTACTCATCCAATGTGGATGAGAGATAAAACATACATGCCAAAGTGACCAGCGCTTAGGGCTTGATTATTTCAAGAAGCTTAAATCTCCAATTACCCACTTATTAATTGTAGGAAAAAAAAAAAAAAAAACCTACATCCTCAAGAAAAGTAATGTGCCTTTTATTTTTATGTTAGTCCTTATATTTATTTTATCATTATGATAATGTTAAATAAATTAATAATTTTTTTAATATTTAATGTATTAATTACTTAGGTTGTTAGTTTTCTTATTTTCACTTCAATTTCGTTGTTAATTTCATATTAAACGTGAAAAAATATTAATATATTTTGTTAAATATACAAAAGTAAATTGAATTTGAAGTTATTACTTGTTGATTTTGAAATGTGGTATGAATGGTAAATTTGTAAACAAAGAGAAAAACTAAATAATTGTCTTGCAAAAAAGAAAAATCTCACATCGATATGATACTTAACTACCAACATTTTGACGCTCAAGTCAAAAGCGAACTTTGTAGAGAGCTTAGAAATTTGAAAATTATATGTATTTTGGACGTATATCTCAAATGTATCGTGCATTTTTACTTCTATAGGAGTATTGGTTTGTAATGTTCATTTGGCGGGTTATGTCTTCTACTTCTACTTGGGACTTGTTTCACAACGTTTCGGACTTGCTTATACAAAATTTGGTGCAAGTCTCTTCTTCATCTCTTTTTGGAAGTTAAATATATACACATACAGGCGATAGGTACTACATTATCTCTTGTTTAAGTTAAAGTTGTGATTTTTTTATTTTGGTCTTTTTTCCTATTGTTATATATTATTTTCGACTAAGTGGTTCCTGCTACTCTACATCCTAATTTATTTATTATATGGTTGGCCATTTTAGTGTGTTTTCTGCCAAAAAGGTATTACATGGTGCCTACTATTTTGTCCTTTTTGCAATTTTTAATTCTTAGTTTTGAATTGTTTACCATGTGAATGGACTCTTTGTGTTTCATTCAAGTAACATTATTCAATTATTTTGTAGAAATGCCAACACTCACCATATAGGTTCATCATGGTGGAAAGTTCATATGTGATTCTTGTATGAAATATGAAAATGGAAAGGTGGATAGATACATGTCATGGAATGCATGGCATTATTCAATTATTTTGTAGAAATGCCAACACTCACCATAGAGGTTCATCATGGTAGAAAGTTCATATGTGATTCTTGTATGAAATATGAAAATGGAAAGGTGGATGATACATGTCATGGAATGCATGGTTTAGGATGATATTTATATGATTTTACTTAAGAAACATGAGCATTTATATATATATTTTAGAAAATAACAAGGAATTTAAGTGGGTCAATTGGGTTTTTTTTTGGTGAAATTAAGGGCCTAATGGCATTCTGGTAATTATGGATAAATAAGAATTTTGTAAATAAACCCATCTTCTTCTTTAGGGCTGAAAATCGTGAAACATCTTGGGGAGAAGAAAGGGGCAGCCGATTTTTTACATACACACGCAAACTGAAAGGGTCAAGTGGCGGCAGCTTATCCTGGTCCGGCGAGAGAAAGGGTCGAGCGGCAGTTTCCAATTGCGTGGGTGCTCGCCGGTCAAGGCGTCCGGATGTGAGCCGCGATTCGAGTGGTAGTTTTCGTCGTTCGGCATGGGTTCTCCAGTCGTCAGCGACAGAGAGAGATGGTGAGCCTGCGCGTGAGTGCGCTGGTCAGAGGCGTTGGTTGCAGTGCACTCGACTTGGGTTGTTTTCAGTAGGTTGTTCTCGATTTCAGAGGTGATGTCGTGTGTGGATCTCTCGGTATCAGTGGGTATCAAATTACAGATTGGTGATTATTGTTGATTATCTATAATTGTAAATTCCTCATTGCTCGTAATAAAATTGATTCAAGCTGGTTCTCAAAGTGGATGTAGACCAAATTGGTCGAACCACTATATATCTGGGTGTTCGTTCTTTATTGCTTTCGATTTATTCTGCTGATTATTTGTGTATTCTGTTTGGTCATCTAAGTTAGGTTCAAAACTTTCACACGTGGTATCAGAGCTCCATTTGATTCACGGAGGGTGTGTGGTAGTGTGCTGGCATATTATTTATTCAAGATAATTTTTGTTGGGTTTAATTTTGATAGATGGCTTCATTGGCTACACGGTTTGAAGTTGTTAAATTCGATGGGAAAGGTGATTTCAGATTATGGAGGAAAAAAAATAGAGTTATTTTGGTACAACAAAAGGTCTTAGACGAAAATGACCTTCTGTCAACAATTACAGAAGCTGAGAAAAGGGATATGGATGAGATGACATATTCGACGATAATTCTGTACTTGTCAGATGGAGTGCTTAGGCTAGTAGATGAGGCCACTACTACAGCGGAGTTATGGAAGAAATTAGAAAGTCTTTATTTTACTAAGTCCTTGCCAAATAAATTATATCTAAAAGAGAATTTGTTTGGATATAAGATGGACTCTAATAAAGGCTTAAAAGAAAACTTGGATGAATTCCAAAAGATTATAGTTGATCTCAATAACATCAGTGAGAAGATGTCAGATAAAAATCAAGCAGTTATTCTTCTGAATTCATTGCCTGAATCGTATCGAGAATTTAAGGCAGCTATTAAATATGAACGAGATCATTGTCCATGGATATAGTGTTGGATGCCTTGAGAACGAGAAACTTCGAGATTAAAAAGGAACGCAAGGATGGAGAGTTGCTCATGGTCAGAGGTAGAAGTGAGAAAAAGAATGAAAAAGGAAAGAAGTCGAGATCTAGGTCAAAATGAAAGGGGAAAGTAAGAAAGTATTTCATATGTCATAAAAAAGGACAATTTTAAAAAAAAAAAATTGCTCTTTGAATAAGAGCAAGGAAGCATCAAGTAGCAAGCATGAAGGGGAATCTAGTGCAGTAAATGTTATTGATGGGTATGATTTAGCAGAGGTATTGATGATGTCCAGCAGGGATATTCAGGATGCTTGGATCATGGATTTAGGGTGCACGTTTCACATGACTCCTAATCGAGATTTCTTGATTGACTTTCAAGAAAACGATGGGGGATCAGTTTTTCTTGGTGATAATGGTGTTTGTGATATAAAAGGAATTGGGTCAGTTCGAATTACAACACATGATGAAATGATCAAAATTCTTACAAATGTAAGGTATGTTCCAGAACTCAAACGAAATCTAATTTCTTTGGGCAAATTAGATAGAGTAGATTATTCCTATAAATCTGATAATGGAGTTTTGAAGGTTATCAAGGGTTCTTTGGTTAAGCTGAAGGGACCTTAAGGAATGACCTTTAGGTGTTGGAGGGTACTGTAGTTTCAGGTAGTGTTGCTGTTGCATTTGGGAAAGAAGTCTATGTTATGGCATAACAGACTAGCTCATATGAGTGAAAGAGGTCTTCAAGCTCTTTCACAACAAGGTTTGCTTGGAGAAGTTAAATACATTGAACTCCCATCTTGTGAACAATGCATAATGGGAAAGTCTACCAGAGTGAAGTTTGGAAAAGGGAAGCATTCTACCAAAGGAAATTTGGATTATGTTCATTCAGAGTTGTGGGGTCCTAAAAAGGTACCTTCTATGGGAGGTTCGAAATACTTCATGTCGATCACCGATTATTTTTCAAGGAAGGTGTGGATGTATCCACTGAAACAGAAGGATGAAACTTTTGGGAAATTTCTTGAAAGAAAAAAGCAGGTTGAGAACCAAACAGGTAGGAAGGTAAAGTATCTGAGGACAGACAATGGTTTAGAATTTGTGAATCATAAATTTGATAAAATTTTCAAATTTGAGGGAATTACGAGGCATTTCACTGTTACGTACACTCCACAACAGATTGGTTTAGCTGAGAGGTTTAACAGAACAATTATGGAGCGTACAAGATGTCTCTTGACAAATGCTTCATTACCCTTGAAGTTTTGGGGGGAAGCTGCCCAAACAGCCTGTTATCTCATTAATAGGAGTCCGTCTTCCTCTTTAGGCCTAAAGACTCCTCATGAGATATTGACAGGAAAAGCTCCAAGTTTGGATCATCTCAGAGTGATTGGATGTTCAGCTTATGCTCATGTTAAGGAAGGGAAGTTGAATAAGAGGGCACTGAAATGTATGTTTATTGACTATCTTCAGAGTGTTAAAGGATATAAACTTTGGTGCTTGGAAGAGGGCAGAAATAAATGTATTATTAGTAGAGATGTGACCTTTAATGAAGCAGATATGCTATTTTATGTCAAAGAGCAGTAGAAACAGCAGACAATTGATCAGCCTGAGGCAGAGGTTAGAATTAATTCTAAAGTACAACCATCAGTTAGTTCAGGCGAATCCAGTGATTAGTCATCGAGTTCATATGGTAGACAGCATCAACTACGGAGGACTTTGATTGATGAAGGAGCTTTCGGTGAAGAAAGTTCAAGTAGTAGTGACCTAAAGAACTATCAACTTACACGTGACATGCTTCAGCAGGTGAGGCAGGCTCTTACGAGGTATGTTTATGCTGATTTAGTTGCTTATGCTCTTACTTATGCAGTTGATAGTATTGAAGCAGAGCCTCTTACTTTTGAGGAGGCAATTGTATCTGATTCGAAGGAACAATGGAAGGATGCTGTGGAAGTAGAGTTGTTCTCGTTGCAGAAGAATCAGACATGGTCATTGGCTCCAAGGCCTCCTAATCAGAAACTCATTCAGTCAAAGTGGATTTATAAAATCAAACCAGGTATAAGGCTAGACTGGTAGCCAAAGGCTACAATCAAAAGGAGGGAGTTGACTTTCGTGAGATTTTATCTCCGGTGGTGAGGCATTCATCCATTCGATTAATTTTATTTATTTCTGTTCACTTTGATATGTTGTTGAACAGATAGATGTCACCACAGCTTTCCTTCATGGAGAATTGGAGGAAGTGATTTGAATGGCTCAACCTAAGGGCTATGAGGTGAAAGGAAAGGAAGACATGGTTTGTCATCTTCACAAGTCCATTTATGGACTGAAGCAATCGTCGAGGCAGTGGTATATCAGGTTTGACACCTTTCTTCTGAAGCAAAGGTTTCACAGGAGCTCATATGATGCCTTGGTCTACTGGAAACTATCTTCGAAAGGTATATATATTTATTTACTTCTGTATGCAGATGATATGTTCCTGGTGTCTAAGGATTATTCTGAAATCTGTAATCTCAAGAAACAGTTGAGTAGTGAATTTGAGATGAAAGATTTAGGTGAACTGAAAAGGATCCTAGGCATTGATGTGAAAAGAGATAGGGAGAAAGGTTTGTTAAACATTTCGCAGGAGAGTTATATGCATAAATTATTGGGTTTTATGTCTTAAAAGCTCGTAGTTTGTAAAATAATAAACATTTTCTATTATCAATATACTTGTTATTGATCTCATACATTGTATGAAAGTTTAAATGCAATAAACTAAGATCCATGACTATTGTATGAGTACTTGAACTTTATGTGGAGACATAAAAGTGGATTGGGTTCGAGTAAATAGTCAACATGATCTATGGTACATGAATGAGGTTGGGTATCTTATTCTGGTAACACCATTGGATGCGGCCTACTTTGTAGTTGTTATAAAGAGTTGTAAAGTGCTACATACGATGTGATCGTAATTCATACATGTTATGACATGTGGAGTGGGGGCGTCCTATGCAATGAGTTTGCTTAAGATTAGGACCAAGAAATAAGTCACTCATACTTTTTAACGTTGTTTACTGTTTAAGACACCTAGATGACCTAAGTAACTCGATCTTAATCCTAAGCTAACTATGAACTCCTATTTATTAGGGATTTCCCTTAGATTTTCATAGTTGAGAGTTGGCTCCACAACGTTGGCTCAATAAGACTCCTATTTCAGGAGTAAGACTGGATAGATAGTTTGGGACATAGGGTTCAAGATGGAGTTCACGCCTACTCAATTTAGGGATATGAGAAAGGTTGTTCTCTCAAGTACTGAATCCAGGTCTTGAACATGGGGCCCCACCCTCTCATTGGGCAGAGAGAGTTTGGTTTGTTGACTAGATCACAAACCAGTTGTTCATTAGAGGACTAGTAGGGACTTGAGAAATAATATGTAAACTTGAGGGTAAAATAGATATATGACCCAACCGTTATTAGGAACAACCTGTGAAGGGTCGACTTGCTGATTATGGTTAAATCATGTGGACATAATATATCTACAGTGAGGGGAGTGCAACTATGGGCTTTAGTGGAATGACCCATTAGTTAATGAATGAGGATTAATTTGGTCCAATGAGTTTAGCCAATTAATATAGGATCATTGGAGCCCATGGTCTGTAGGTCCGCGAGGTCCCCCTACTAGCTCTAGAATAGAATGATAAGTTAATTTGAAACGTTCATTTTGGAATTAAGGGAATTAGTATAAGATATAATTATATGTTTAATTTTAGAATTAAATGGAATAGGAGAAATTATATATTTAAATATGATTTAAATATATAAAGATGGATATGTATTAAAATTAATTTAATATTTGATATTAAATTAATTAAGTTTTATTTAATAATTAATTTATGAAATTAATTATTTTTTTTCATTTTTTAAAAAATAATAATAGATTTAATAAAATCAAATTTTCATTTTTTGAGATAAAATTGAAAAAGGAAAAACAATCAAAATAAACAAAATGGAAAAAAGGGTTTTTCCATTATCCATCACCAAAGTAGCTCACACATGAAGCAATATCTTGACCTTGTCTTCTCCAAGCATGAGTTGCAACTCATGCAACTCTTCTCTTTGCATGTTAATCTGCAATATAATGAAGAGATTGAAGTGAAAATCGGACATGCAATCCATAGAGATTTTGAGTGAAAAATTGGTTTGAAGAAAGTGTTCTTCAGTTGATTTTCTGCAATGAGCATTTCTCCTTCTACCCTTGATTCAAACTTGTTTTGAGTCCCACAACTCAGTCTAGAGCACCAAGAGAATGGTGAGGAAGATCTTAAGGTGGTCTACAATAAGATTTGGAGAAGATAGCAGCTTGTGAAGGAGCTTTGAAGAAGTTCTACAAGAAGTATGTCTTGAAACTCATTTTTTTCTGCAAAAGCATGCTTTATATTTTGCCAAAATTAGTGAATTGAGTGCTTAGATGATCCTAGTGCTTTCGTTGTTGTTGATACAATCCTATAATTGGTATCAAAGTATCAAATAAGCATTCAATTCGGTTTCATTTTGGTTTGGTGGATGTTTTATATGAGAAATATGAAACTGGTGCACTGATATGGTTTTCTGAATTTTGGCTGTTTAATTCTCTTTAATTTCTCATTTAAATTTGTAATTGGCTCTTGTTTGATGAGTTTTAATGTGTTCCCAAGAGTCTGTAGTTTATTTGGAGTCATTAGAGTTTAAATTAAACTCTAAATTGAAGAAACAAGCGAAGAGGTCGAGTTACAGTTCCAGAAAATCAGCCTCTGTTCTTATCATTATTGAGCTTCAGTATATAAACGATCGTTTAGCTTCATGCGTTAGACGATGTGAAGAAAAGCTAGACGATGATATAACAATGGTCATTGGTCGTTGTGATGTTGAACGTTAGACGATTGTGTACCTACGAGAGCTAAACGATGCGTTCAATTTGCTATACGATAGCACTAAACGATCATTTAGCTTTGGCGTGGGAACTAAATGATATGTTGAATTTACTATACGATGGTACTATGCAATCATTTAGCAATGATGTGCACTAAGCGATGCGATGAAGTGCTACGCGATAGCGCTGAGCGATCGTTTAGATGTGTAGCTAAGCGATCTTGTAGATGAAGTGCTAAGTGATGCATTGAAGTTTCTATACGATGGAACTGAAGAAATTGCTTACCTACGATGCTGAACAGTGCGATGTTGTTCTATACGATGAAGCTAAGCGATCGTTTAACTAAGGCAGATACTAAATGATGACATTAAGCACTAGACGATGGTGTTAAGCAATCGTTTGGTTCTAGACGATAGAACTAAGCGATGAGATGAAGAGCTATACAATAGCCCTGAGCGATTGTTTACTACAACCGTTTATCTTTGATCGGGAGCTAAATGATGCGTTGAGTTGCTAAGTGATAGCACTACACGGTCATTTACCTCTATACGGCAGCTAAACGATGCACCGAGTTGCTATGCAATAGCACTACGTGATCGCTTACCTTTGTGCGACAGTTGAGCGATGCGTTGAATGCTATGCGATGGCATTAAACGATCGTTTGCCTTTTGTGCATGCTAAACGATCGACTTCATGTGTTAGATGATGGAGCTAAGTGATCGTGTAGTAAATTGTCCGTCTAAACGATGGACCTGCACGATAGTGTGAGACATTAAGCGATTGTGTAGATTTCTTTAGCATTAGACGAAGAAATTATGCGATAGAAGGAAAATATTACACGATCGTGTAGCTTTGCTAAATGATCAAGCATTTACTAAACGATCAGGCAAAATGCAAGACCATGGTCGTCATTGTTAAACGATGAGACTTAGCGAGATGTAGAACATGTGCAAGGGTTGTTGGTTCGACCGGTTCTCTTGTGGTCTGGTCTGGTTCAGCTTCGAATGGTTCTTAGCTGGTTCGGTTCAGACAGTTCGTGTCCAGTTCAAGCTACTTGAGTTCATTTTGAAGCAGTTCGGAAGCTATTTTGTAATAATTAGGTTTTGTTTACTTGTTTTTGTCAAAACTAAAAACCATATCAGTCTGTGTTTAATTATTTATGCATTTGATGTATGTTATAATTAAATAAATTTTGTATATGCATATAGTATGTCATTTAGATTTAAAATCCCACCATAAGAAGCAATTACATGCATTGAAAGTATGTTATAATTGTTATAATATATAGTATGCATATTAGGGTTTCTTGTATTTAATATAAATATTATATTAAATGTTGAATGTCTCATGTATGTTATGGATGAATAGCATGTCTAAAGTTTTATAAGATGTTATAAAATTGGGTTAGACATTTAAAATCCATAAACAACAGCTGCATGCTCACGTAGGTTGACCACCTATTTTAATTGTTAAAACTTATAAAACCTAGGTTATTAACTCAACCAGTATATAATCCTGTCTAAGGTTGAGGGTACTTAAGTTGACGATTTATGGAACACCTCTGATGCGTTATTTTATGCGGTGAAATTAATGAAATGAATTGTGGTGATGGGAATGTGTTGTGTAACAAGTTTTCTCAGTAGAATCCAAGTATAAATCCTAATGAATTTCTTGGTAAGTCCAAGGTCGAACTCAGGGACTAAGGAAAACAATATACGGTGATAATTTATAAGAAGACTTTGCGGTAACAAGTAAATCAATGATTGGTTGGTTTGTTGTTTGCGGTATAAAAAGTATGCGGTAGATTTGAGAAAAAGATTGATTATGCGGCAGATACATTGAGTATGCAGAGGAATGGGTTGAGAAGGTCTTTAGCTAGCGTTTCTCGAGAATTCGTTCAAACTATGCGATCATGCTACACACATGCGATAACAAATCATTTCCCAATGCAAATGCGGTAACTCCTAATTTTAGGATGCATGTGATGAATGCGAAATGTCCATAGAGTTTATTCCTAAGTCTCTACTTTTTGCCTATGCGATGATGTAAGATGCATACAAAGATAAGGTGACCGCATACAATCATAACCTATCTCTAGGATGCATGTGATGCGTTAATAGAAAACAGTGCTTATTCCTAAGCTCTTATCTCTCGATTATGCATTCTAATCTGACTCTCCCGAGCCTAGATTCTAACCTGAATTTATCATGCCTAGATTCTAGCCTTAGACTACCCTCTTGAGTATCTCTAATGGACGAATGACGCATACATAATACAAGACAATCGCATAGAATGAAGATCCCCAAACAGAGAGTGAACAAATATAAAGAAGTAAATTCTATTTCTATAGATAAGTTAAAAGTACAAAATGACAATGGAAGATAAGGATAGAGAGCATGGTAGCAATCCCTTGCTTCCCAAGGCTTTTACACTGTTAACTCTATTCCGTTCAAAAGATGTTCCTACTTCCGCAGGAGTTGGCCCTCTCTCTGATCTCGATGCTTCTGCCACTCTTCCAAGTTCATCGGAATGATCTCTCGATACAATCTCACTTCTCTTGCTTCTGCCTTCTAAACTAAAAGAAAAACTAAAAACAAGGCTACTTCTAACTATGGAGAGAATTATCTAACTTTTGAACTCGAAGAACCCCTTCACTGAAGGTTGCCTTCGGTATTTATAGAGCTTCAGGATGAAAGGCTTCTTCTCTCTTATGATTGTACTGATGGGATGGAATTAATTCTCTATCTGATGTGCCGAATATTTGTCACCGAAAAGTTGAGTGTACTTGCTACAGTAGTTTGTTAGCGTCTTGTCACCTTAATTTAGAATAGACCGTCATCAGCTTTCTGCCCCATCATGATTTATTATGCTTTTCACCAGATGCTCCCACCAAGTTGCGTTGGCTCTATGCGGCAACCTCCTTGAGCAGATATTTGCGAGCGCAAATCACCGCAAAGCCTCGTAGTAATGCTGCGCTCGATCGTTGATTTCTTGTGATTGCATTTTTCGCCTTGCGTCAATGCATATTCTGCACAAAAGTACACAAGTTAACTGTTTTCATGGGATGAACGCATGCAACTGCAATATTATGAACTTAATGCTTTTTGGACGCAATCTTACATATTTTATCAATGCAAACCTGCACTATTTAATAACTTAGCACTATAATAACGTGCATTTCTATCCGTTATCAACCTCCTAGCTTGAGATATGGCCGAATTATTGACCGTTGGTAACCTTTTTTATGAGCATACGTGACTGATGTAAGGTAATAAAATGGTTTATCACCTAGACATCGTAGGTTAAAATCCAATTATAAGTGTTATACTTGGATAAACCACATAGACTTAGGGTTGTTTTATTAGTCGAAAAGAACCTAAGTATAAATATACCCAAAATAAAACACTTCAATGGCAGTTTAATAACTTCTATATGATATAGTTATTAAAAAACTTCAGTGGGAGATCAATAACATATATGATACGTTATTTTTAGCTCTCACGTCTCTAAGAGTTCACAATCCAGATTTAAGTGGTACTTCATGTCACCCTGGGAGTGACCTCCTTTTAGAAAATATTTTTTTTAAGTTGAATCTAGATTTTGGTGAATAAGAGGAAGTTGTTCAAATATAAGTCTATTATATGATAAATAGATTTCAACTACCACGTCTCCACATAGTTTACACCGTGAGATTCATATGATGCTTCGTGTCACCCTGGGAGTGACCTCCTTTCGGAGAGTTTTTTGTATGAGTCAATATCAAGGTAAACGGAGGAAGTAGTTCATAGTAAGTGGGTGAAGGATATGTGTCAATATATCCTACGGTCTCCTCTATTAGTCTGAACCGTGATATTCCTATGTTGTACTTGCTGGTTAGCTTTAAGCGGCCCTTTGCTAATCGTTTAGTGACGGCTATCCCCATGGAGGGTTGTAACATAGGATTCAGAACAACCTAGACTTTAGTAAAATGAATAGGGTTTTATAGTTCCGTCTTGGATATCGTCTTCTATTTTGGAGGCAAGTTCATACCGTTCTACAAGATCTGAAAATGGCGGGTCACACTTACAAGAATTACTAAGTTGTTAATAAAGATCTTGACCAAAAACGGTAACTAAACGACTATAGGAATAATAATTATTCCGGGGATAGTGTTTTGTCAAAATTTTTTTTTTTAGTAATTGAGTATATGACTGCTCCTCAATAGCACATATTCTGACTCATTAAAATATCGTTGCAAATAAATCATGGTTATGGGTACATTATTACTTTTTACTAAAACTTGATTTTGGATTTAGTTACAATTTGCTAATTAGAATTTGTTTGAATTTTATCAGCATGTCAAATTCTAGAATACTCCTTTCTGATATTACTAACAGTAAAATAAAATCAACAAACAAATTACTAGTTGTTGATTACACCAACAAAGTTTTAAGAGAGGATTTTCCTCTATCTCCCAACTCATCTAAAATTATGAATTATGTAGACGAGAATGCTGAATTCAAACAACAAGATAAATATGATTTACTTGTTATCAAAGCATGTTTAGTGGAAAGCGATAAAATCTGGATAATTGATTTAGGTGCCATTAATCATGTATGTACTATCTCACAGGAAATAAGTTCCTGGAGACAGTTGACAGAAGGTGAAACAATCTTTAAGGTAGGGACCAGGGAGATTATTTCAGCCAAACCAGTGGGAGATATGAAGTTATTTATAGGAGATAAATACATTTATTTGAAAAATATATATTATATTCCTTCTATGAAAAGGAATTTAATATCAGTCTCCTATTTGCTAGAACAAAATTATAAAGTTTATTTCAAAAATGGTGAAGTATTCATCAATATAGGAAATAAACAGATTTGCTCTGAAAAATTGGAAAATAACTTGTACATGTTAAAACCAACTGAGGTCAAAGCTGTTTTGAACATAGAGATGTTTAAAATTGCTTGGACTCATAAGAAGAGGAAGATTTCTCCAAATGCCTATCTTTGGCACTTGAGACTGGGTCACATAAATCTCAACAGGATTGAGAGACTGGTTAAGAACAGTCATCTAAATAAGTTGGAAGATAGTTCATTACCACCATGTGAGTCTTGTCTTGAGGATAAAATGACAAAAAGATCTTTTTCTGAAAAAGGTCTTAGAGCCAAAGAACCCCTTAAGCTAATTCACTCAGACCTTTGTGGGACTCTAAATTTTAGAGCTAGAGGAGGGTATGAATATTTCCAGGTATGGGCATGTTTACCTAATGCACCAAAAGTCTAAAACTTTTGAAAAGTTCAAAGAGTATAAGGTTGAGGTTGAGAACCAATTAGGTAAAAAGATTAAAAATGCTTTGATCGGATCGAGGTGGTGAGTATATGGACATATAATTCCAGAACTATTTGATAGAATATGGAATTCAGTCTCAACTCACAGCCCCTGGCACACCTCAGCAGAACGGTGTGGCAGAGAGAAGAAACAGAATCTTGTTGGACATAGTTCGTTCCATGATGAGTTACGCTCAGTTACCAAATTCTTTTTGGGGACACGCAGTTGGGACTGCAGTGTATATTTTGAACATAGATCCCTTGTAAAGCGTTTCTGAAACACCTTACAAGCTCTAGATGGGACGTAAAGAAAATTTACGTCACTTCAGGATTTGGGGTATTCCAACACATGTGTTGGTGCAAAATCCTAAAAAGCTGGAACACTGTTCAAAAGTATGTCTATTTGTAGGCTACCCAAAAAAAAAACAAAAAGTGGTTTCTTTTATGATCCTCAAGAAGATAAAGTGTTTGTATTGACAAATGCAACCTTGCTAGAGGAAGATTATATAAAGAACCATCAATCTCGTAGTAAGCTAGTAATAGAAGAAATGTCCAGAGAAATGACAAATGTATCAATAAGAGTTGTTGATCGAGCAGGTCCTTCAACAAGAGTTATTGATAGAGTAGGTCCGTCAACAAGAGTTGTTGATGAAACTGATACTTCACATCCTTCTCAAGAGTTGAGAATGTCTCATCGTAGTGGGAGGGTTGTGCAACAGCCTGACCAGTACATGGGTTTAACTGAAACTCAAGTCATCATACCAGATGATGGTTTAGAGGATCCATTGTCTTTTAATCAACCAATGAACAATGTGGACAAAGGCCAATGGATTAAAGCCATGGACCTTGAAATGGAATCTATGTATTTCAATTCTGTTTAGGATCTTGTAGATCAACGGAAGGGGTAAAACCCATTGGTTGCAAATGGATCTACAAGAAAAAACGAGACCAAGCTGGTAAGGTAGACCTACAAAGCTAGACTTGTAGCAAAAGGGTTTACCCAAAGAGAGGGGTTATATTTTGAAGAAACCTTCTCTCCAGTTGCCATAATAAAGTCTATTAGAATACTCTTATCCATAGCCAAATTTTATGATTATGAAATATGGAAAATAGATGTCAAGACAACTTTTCTAAATGGCTATCTTGAAGAGAGTATCTATATGTCTCAACCAGAAGGGTTTATATAGCAAAGTCAAGAGCAAAAGGTTTGCAAGCTTAATCGATCGATTTATGGATTAAAACAAGCTTCTAGATCCTGGAATATGAGATTTGACACTGCGATCAAATCTTATGGCTTTGAACAAAATGTTGACAAACCCTATGTATACAAGAAAATTGTCAACAAAACTGTCGCTTTTCTGGTGTTGTATGTTGATGATATTCTGCTCATTGGGAATGAGGTAGAATATCTAGCAGACGTTAAGAGATGACTGGCTTCACAATTCCAAATGAAAGATTTAGGAGAAGCACAATATGTTCTTGGAATCCGAATAGTTCGAAATCGCAAGAACGGAACATTGGCATTTTCTCAAGAATCTTATATAGATAAGATGTTATCTAGGTGTAAAATACAAAATTCTAAAAAAGGGTCTTTACCTTTCAGGCATGGAATTCGCCTGTCTACGGAACAAAGTCCTAAGACACCTCAAGAAGTTGAGGAGATGATTCGAATTCCATATGCATCTGCAGTTGGGAGTTTGATGTATGCAATGTTGTGTACTCGTCCCGATATATGCTATGTTGTAGGAATTGTCAGCAGATTTCAGTCCAATCCTGGTCATAACCATTGGACTGCTGTTAAAAACATTATCAAGTATCTTTGGAGAACAAGAGATTATATGCTCGTATATGGTCCTAAGGATCTGATCCTTACTGGATACACTGATTATGAATTTCAGACCGATATTGATTTGAGGAAATCAACTTCGGGGTCAGTATTCAATCTTAACGGAGGAGTAGTTGTGTAGAGAAGCATCAAACAGAGTTGTATTGCGGACTCCACAATGGAAGCTGAGTATGTAGCTACAAGTGAATCAACAAAAGAAACATAGCTGATCCATTTACGAAGGCCCTCTCGGCTAAAGTGTTCGAGGGTCACCTAGTAGGACTAGGTCTACGAGTTTTGTATCACTAGGGCAAGTGGGAGAATTTATAGGTATTGTGATGCCCTAGTTTATTGTATTTGTACATTTTATTCTCTCCATGTAAACTCAACATTGTATATATTTGTATATATTGATCCACTGGAGTTTTAGTCCAAGTGAGAGTATTGTTGGGTTTTTTGTCCTAAAAACTCATAGTTTGTAAAATAATAAACATTTTTTATTATCAATATACTTGTCATTGATCTCATAATTTGTATGAAAGTCTAAATCCAATAAACTAAAACCCATGACTATTATATGAGTATTTGAACTTTATGTGGAGACATAAAAATGGATCGGGTTCGAGTAAATAGTCAAAATGATCTATGGTACATGAATGAGGTTGGGTACCTTATTCTAGTAACACCATTGGATGTGGTCTACTCTGTAGTTATTACAAAGAGTTGTAAAGTACTACATGCGATGTGATCCTAATTCGTATATGTTATGACATGAGGAGTAAGGGTGACCTATGCAATGAGTTTGCATAAGATTAGGACCAAGAAATAAGTCACTCTTACTTTTTAAGACTGACTATTTCACCTAGATGACCTAGGTATCTCGATCTTAATCCTGAGCTAACTATGAACTCCTATTTATTCGGGATTGCCCTTAGATTTTCATAGTTGAGAGTTGGCTCAACAGCGCCGACTCAATAAGACTCCCATTTCAGGGGTAAGACCAGATAGATAGCTGGGGACATAAGGTGCAAGATGGAGTTCACGCCTACCCGATTTAGAGATATACTGAATCCAGGTCTTGAACATGGGGCCCCACCCTCTCATTGGGCAAAGAGAGTTTGGTTTGTTGACTAGATCACAAACCAGTTGTTCATTAGAGGACCAGTAGGGACTAGAAATAAGACATAATCTTGAGGGTAAAACAGATATATGACCCAACCGTTATTACAAACAACCTGTGAAGGGTCAACTTGCTGATTATGGTTAAATCATATGAACGTAATATATCTACAGTGAGAGGAGTGCAACTATGGGCTTTAGTGGAATGACCCATTAGTTAATGAATGAGGATTAATTTTGTCTAATGAGTTTAGCCAATTAATCTCAGATCGTTAGAGCCCATGATCTGTAGGTCCGCGAGATCCCCCTACTAGCTCGTAACAGACCAGCTCTAGAATAGTGCAATAAGTTAATTTGAAACATTCAAATTAGAATTAAGGGAATTAGTAATTGTATGAGATATAATTATATGTTTAATTTTAGACTTAAACGGAATAGGATAATTTATATATTTAAATATGATTTAAATATATAAAGATGGATATGTATTAAAATTAATTTAATATTTGATATTAAATTAATTAAGTTTTATTTAATAATTAATTTATGAAATTAATTAATTTTTCATTTTTTTAAAAATCAAAATAGATTTAATAAAATCAAAAAATTTTTTTTGAGATAAAATTAAAAAAGAAAAAAACAAACAAAACACAGAAAATCGAAAAATGGGTTTTTCCATTATCCATCACCTAAGTATCTCATGCATGAAGCGATATCTTGGCCTTGTCTTCTCTAAACATGAGTTGCAACTCATGCAACTCTTCTCTTTGCATGTTGATCTGCAATATAATGAAGAGATTGGAGTGAAAATCGGGCATCAATCCATAGAGATTTTGATAGAAAAATTGGTTTGAAGAAAGTGTTCTTCAGTTGATTTTCTACAGTGAACATTTCTCCTTCTACCCTTGATTCAAGCTTGTTTTGAGTCCCCCAACTCAATCTAGAGCACCAAGAGAATAGTGGGGTAGATCTTGAGGTGATCTACAATAAGATTTGAAGAAGATAGCAGCTGGTGAAGGAGCTTTGAAGAAGTTCTACAAGTGGTATGTCTTGAAACTCACTTTTTTCTGCAAAAGCATGCTTTATATTTTGCCAAAATTAGTGAATTTGAGTGCTTAGACGATCCTTGTGCTTCCGTTGTTGTTGATACAATCCTACATAAACTACTTGAGAAGTATGTCTGGTTGTAAGGCAGTTTCGACAGCCTTAACATCTCATTTTAGGCTTTCTTCATCTCAGTGTCCTGTTACTGAATAAGAAAGGTTAGAGATGTCTAATATTCCCTATTGTAATGTTGTTGGAAGTATTATATATTCAATGATTTGTACTAGGCCTGACTTGGGATATATTATGAGTATGATAAGTAGGTTTATGTCAAATCCTGGGAAGGAGCATTGGAATGCAGTTAAATGGGTGCTTCAATATTTGAAAGGTAGTGTCAGTGTATCATTGTGTTTTAGCAGGAATTGTGATAAATTTGCACTGTTGGAAGGCTTCATAGATGCAGATTACACTGTAGACCTTGACAAAAGAAGGTCTCTATCAGGTCATATTTTTCGTTTGTTTGGTAATGTGGTCAGTTGGAAGGTTGCTCTACAGTCAGTTATTGCTTTGTCTACTACTGAATCAGAGTATATTTCAGTGGATGAAGCTGTTAAAGAGGCAGTGTGGTTGAAAAGGATAGTTGGTGAGTTGTTGTCGTAGGAGTTCATTCTTATCGTCCGTTGTGATAGCCAGAGTGCTATTCATCTTGCGAAGATTCCATCTCATAACTAACGGTCTAAGCATATCGATGTCAAATTGCATTTTATCAAAGAAGTTGTGGCCCAGAAAGATGTTGAACTGGTCAAGGTTCATACAGTTGAGAATTTATCAGATATTTTAACCAAGGTTCTTCCAGCCCATTGGTTTAAATACCTATTAGATGGGCTGAATATTAAATCTGAATGATAGGGAGATTGAAGAATCAATTTGTTACTTAAATATTCTTGTTATGAGAGACATTTATAGAAAATAACAAGGAATTTAAGTGGGCTTAATGGATTTTTTGGTGAAATTAAAGGCTCAGTGGCATTCTGGTAATTATGGGCAAATGGATATTTTGTAAATAAACCCATCTTCTTCTTTAGGGTTGAAAATCGTGATACACCTTGATGAGAAGAAAGGGGCAGCTGGTTTTGACATACACACGTAGACTAAAAGAGTCGAGCGACGATGGTTTATCCTTGTCCGACGAGAGAAAGGGTTGAACGGTAGTTTCTAGTTCCGTGGGTACTCGTTGGTTAAGGCGTCCGATAGTGGGCCACGATTCGAATGGTAGTTTTCTTCGTCCGACTACCATTATAGGTTAAGCATGAATTTTCAATGATTTTTTGTTGACTCTGTGCACTATTATAGGAAATTTTAACTTAGTTGAAGGAATTGTCTTGATACGCCCGCATCGTTGGAGTGAATGCAACTGTATCGAAAACCCTACTATTTCATATTCATATCTAATCTTGTAGAATCGTCATTTTTATGGCCCGGACCTATTCTTCAGCATAGAAATCGCCAAGTAGTTGTATGTTACACTTATTGTGGTTATTCTCCAACCAACTTAGACCTATACAAGGATGAGAGCTCACCATTTCAATCATCAACATTCCACCCAAAAAATTCAGCCACCCCTTGTCCATGAGCTCTTCCTCCCAGTTAGTAAACTTCAAGAACGAAAGTCCCTCTGAGGTTTGTGTGCTCTAAGTTACTTCTACCCCATGAAAACATGTGGAGAGGTTAGTTTCGTCATTGAAAGAGGAGAATCATCCTAAGGAGAGAATGATAGATTGAGGGGTAGTTGGAAGGCGTCACTCATTTACATTTTTAGTTATCTTTAATTAATGTACCTTGTAGTCATGATGTACCTCTAAGGGGTTTTGGCAATGTAGATACCCTACGGTTTTATGGCTTGAACGACATCTACGTGTCATACTGCTTGACTTATGGTTTTCCTTTGTTGAGTTTAAAGATAAAAATTATTAAGTTAAATTGGCCACTTAATTTAGCAATCTGGTGGAGTCTTAATATTGAGAACATTATGATATAAACTGATCATAAAGGGATATGAGACTAAGAGCTTAGAAATAGAACTATCACATAGTCTTAAAAATAAGGGACACCATAGGATAAAAAACTACATGTGAATTTATCTAAAATCTAGCTAATCATAGAAACATAGACATTAACTGCTTAAAGCTCCTAAAAGAACTTGACACAAGACCGAATAAGAGGAGTTTTCTATCCATGACTAAGTCATTGTCTAGGTATGATGCAGTCATATTGCCCATGGCACATTGCTTGATATGATGAAACATTTCGACACCCGTGTTCAACTAATCTTATTTACTGGTTTTAATCAACAACTAATCTACTCTCAACTATTCTTGCACTTGATACTTTCAAACTCATTGGTTCATTGTCTTAGTAAAATTAAAAGTCAACTAGTCTCGTGGGATTTGACCTTTGGAATATTCCAAGGTTTATTATTTCAATCGACAGTGTATGATTGCATTTAGACCATCTTTCATCCTTAATGCCTCTAACCACATCATTCATACACATACGGTTAGTTAATGGATATTGTCCATAAATTTGACCTAGATATATGGTTCTATTTTGAAGCAGTAGATATTGTGAAAAAGTTGGGACATACTCGTTGGGAGAAATTATGCGGTAGGGATCTTACGAATGATGTTGGAGAATTTTGTGTACTAAAGAGCGATAAAGATGTTATGGAGTTGGTAAGACTCATTGATGATAGGATGAGTTTTAAGTTGTATGTGGAGCATGAGCCTTTTAATTATAATGAGCATTTCTTTGTTGATATTAAAGATGTTGGCTCATTTGATCTATATGTTGATGAATGTATAAAAGGAGAAGTAAGAGGATGTAATTCTCTTAACATGGAGGGAAGATTGCTAAATTATGTTAGCTGAAGCTATACTAACTAATGATTCAGCTCAGTGATGTAGTAATGGAAGTACTCGTATGAAAATAAAAGAAGAAGAGAAGAAAGAACAAACAACACAGAAATTATAGTGGTTCAATCTCAGGGTGAGAATTACATCCACTGTGAAAGGTCTCTCAATCTTCTTTACTGATATTAATGTCTGATTGTATCATCATATAGCGGAAGCAACAAGGATCATTAAGCATTCTAATTCATTAATTTTGATAGAAACTAAAGCATGCTCTTGTAGAAATAAATGGGTTTCAAGTAATACCTTTGTAAAACTCTTGAAATCTCAATTTCCAGCTACAAATTCCTCCAAATCTCGTTGTAGACCACCCCAAGATCTTCCCTACTATTCTCTTGGTGCTCTAGATTGAGTTGTGGGAATCAAAATAAGCTTGAATTAAGGAAACTTGGAGAAAAAGTCACAACAGCAACCCACTTGAAGAACTCTTTCTTCAACCCGAATTTTCAACAAAAATTCTACAGATTGCATGTCTCAAATTCACAACCTCCTCAATATATTGGAGACCATCATGCAATGAAAAATGGCTACATGAGATTCAACTCATGCTTGGAGTAATTGAAGCTTAAAGATGGTGGGTTATGGGTGAGCTACTTGAAGATGATGATGGAAAAACCATTTTTCCATTTTGTGTATTTTTCCAATTTCCAATTTCCAAATTTGATTTTAGAAAAACAATTGATTCACAAATCAAAATTTATTAATTTTACAAATTAATTTCATAAATTAATTTTCTAATAAAATTAATAAATAATTATTTAAACAATTTAAATAATTCTAGTTAATTTACTACCAAATATTAAATTAATTTTACACAATTTTACCTTCATATATTTAAATCATATTTAAATATTAATTCTCCAATTTCGATTAATTTTCAAAATTAAACGTGTAATTATATCTCATATAATTACTAATTCCTTTAATTCTAATTTGAACATTTCAAATTTACTTATCATTCTACTCTAGAGCTAATCCATTTACGAGTTAGTAGGGGACCTCGCAGACCTATAGATCATGGGCTCCAACGATCTGAGATTAATTGGCTAAACTCATTAGACCGAATTAATCCCGATTTGTTAACTAATGGGTCACTCCACTAAATCCCATAGTTGAACTCCCCTCACTGATATATTATGTCCACTCTATATAACCATAATTAGTAAGTTAACCCTTCACAGGTTGTTTGTAATAACGGTTGTCAAATCTCTATTTTACTCCCAAAATTACTTCTTGTTTCTTAAGTCCCGCTGATCCTCTAATGAACAATTGATTTGTGATCCAATCAATAAACCGATTCCCTATCGAGCCAATGAGATGGTGGGGCCCCTTGTTCAAGACCCAAAATCAGCACTTAAGGAAACAACCTCTCTACTATCCCTAACAGCGGGTAGGAGTGAATTCCTTCTTGTACCCTATGTCCCCAGCTATCTATCCAGTCTTACCCATGAAATGGAAGTTTATTGAGCCGACGCTGTTGAGCCAATCCTCACCTATGCAAATCTAAGGATAATCTCGAAAACATAAGAGTTCATAATTAGCTCAGGATTAAGGTCAAGTTACTTGGGTCATCGCTTTGAAATAGTAAGTCTTAAACAATAAACAACGTTATAAAGTAAGAGTGACTAATTTCGTGGTTTGATCTTGTACAAACCCTTTTCCACAAGGACACCCCCACTTCTTATGTAATAACATATACGAATTAGGATCACTTTGTTTGTAGCACTTTACAACACTTTGTAACAACTATAGAGCAGGCCGAATCCAATAATGTTACTAGAATAAGGCACCCAATCTTATTCATATACTATAGATCATTTTGACTATTTACTCGAACCTGATCCACTTTTATGTCTCCACGTAAAGTTCAAGTACTCATGTAATAGTCAAAGGACTTTTTAGGTTTATTGAATTTCTCATAAGCAATATATTTATTTAATAACAACTTATTGAATTTTCAGAATAAGTTCTGTTATTTACAAACCACAAGTTTTAGGACGTAAAACCCAACAATTGATAATAGAAATACAGAGGAATTTATTTTGGAAGAGGAAATACAAAGTTCATTATCACAGCAACAAGAAGAAAACACTTAAAGAGCTAGTGTTTCATAGTTTGCGTAGTCATACTCGATCTTCAATAGCATCTTACTTGATGCTTGAATGCTCACTTATTTGACTACTCGTTGCTCACTGTTCACCTGAAAGCTTCATACTCACAAGCTTACTCGATTACTCGATGCAAGCTTACTCGATTACTCGATGCACGCTTACTTGCTTCCTTGAGCATGTTTACTCGCTTCCTCGATGCATGCATACTCGCTCACTCGATGCAAGCATACTCGCTTACTCGATACTCCCTTGAACGCTTGCACAACCGGCCATTTAATTACATCAGGGGAAACATTTCAGCTTGGACCGCTTCACACATGATAAAATCATTTGAAGGAGAAACAAATTCAAGTTACATACCTCAGCTAATCAACGAATCTCGTGCTGCCTATTATAACAAATTTAGTGGATGAATATTCTTCTTCCAGCTTATTCACAAACAGTTTTAAGATGCGCCTAAAAAAAACAACAATAACAACACTCTTTCCCTACAGACTACAAAGAGTATACCAAGGCCAATTAGAAGCCAAATTAACGTGCTGAAACAAGACAAGCTCACTCAATATGATAAAGGGCGAAAATGTATTGGCCTAGCAATAAACCACAACAAATTTCCACCTTGCTACATAATACATCAGTAAGAAAAATGTAGGACCTTTCCCAAAAATAGAGTTTACAAAGAACCAACCTTGAGAGCCTTCAAAAAGCTCTCTAGTTTATGTATAGGTAGGGTCTTTGTGAAGGCATCAACTGCATTTTCAAAGGATCAAATTTTCTCAATCCTTACCCTTCTTTCAATAATAAAATCTCTTATGAAATGGAACCTAATATCTATATGCTCGGTTCTTTCATGGTAGGTCTGATTCTTTGACAAAAAACCGCACTCTGATTATCATAAAAAAAATCACCAAATCATCCTCCAAGCAGATCTAAAATATTTTAGCTAACTCATTCAACCTGATAGCTTCTTTAGATGCTTCAACTAGAGCCATATATTCAACTTATGTGGTTGATAAAGAAACCACTGATTGTAAAGATGATTTCCAGCTCATTGTGTTTCCAAAAAACTTGAAAAATTAAAATAGACAATGATCTTCTCTTGTCTTTATCAGTTGCATCATCTGCATCCACAAAACCAATGAGAACCTCTTGATTACTTAAGTGTTTGGTATATAACAGTCCATATGAAATGGTTCCTTTAACATATCTCAAAATCCACTTGACTGCTTGCTAATGATAGCTCCGTGGATCAACCATATATCTACTAACAACACTTAAACAATGAGCTAAATCTAGTTTTGTACAGACCATAAGATACATGAGACTTCTTACAACATTTACATATGGTACAACTTGCATTTGATCTCTTTTATCCTCAGATTTGGGGGCATGCTCAAGAGATAACTTAAAATAAGATGCTAAAGGTGTTGTAACTGATTTAGATTCATTCAATCTAAATCTTTTAAGCATCTTATGACAGTATGCTTCTTGAGAAAGTCTCATAGTACCAACATCTCTATCTCTATCAATTGTTATCCTTGGTATTTTCTTTGTAGGTCCAAGATCTTTCATGTCAAAGACCTATTTTAAATCGTTTTTCAGCTTATTCCCTTCTTGTCTATCTATGCTTGCTACTAGCATATCATCAACATACAACAGCAAACAAATAGAATATCTTCCTACTTCATGTCTAAAGTACACACAATGATCCAACATACTTCTTTTAAAACCACATGATAACATAAAAGAATCAAACTTAAGATACCATTGTCTAGGTTCTTCCTTTAGACCATACAAGGATTTATTAAGAAGACATACCTTATTTTCAGTTCCTGCTTTTATAAATCTAGTTGGTTGATGCATATAGATAGTTTCAGATAGGACTCCATGTAAGAATGTTGTTTTTTCATGCAGTTGGTCCAACTCCATGTTATATTGATGGAGGTATGGGAAATGTTAGCACCACCTTATCTTGTTGATACTCCCAAGGTATGCGTTCGTACTTGTTTCTCCTGAAGTGTCAATGCATTCCACCTACCTCGCGATCAACCTTCTATCATGATTATCATTCTGTGGACGTAGCATTCCATGCGAGGAACTGGTCTTCATGACGATCAACACATGCAATCAGCCTTATGGCGATCTGGGATCCAATGCATGCGATCAATCCCCACAATAGCTGTAAAAATAGACACTTTGATGCAGAATAACGCATGATATAGGGTTAGTGAGGATTTTTTGTGCTGATTGATGCAAGTTCAATTTTCCATACGAATTCCTTGTATTATTGATGTATATTCCTCTTACTAGCCCTCATAATTCTAAGTAAAAGACTACAAAAGCTTGTATTTCTACAAGCTATCAATTGGGTCGCTAGCCAGTTCTTAACTGAAGTCAGTAAGCCTACGTCATTTCGAATGAGTAGGATATTATCTACATATAACACTAGGAAAACTACTGAATTGTTGATGATTTTCTTGTAGACACAAGGTAAACATTTTGTCAAAGCCATAAGAGTTGATCGCAGTATCAAACCTTATGTTCCAAGATCAAGATGCTCATTTCAATCCATAAATGGATCAATTCAGCTTGCAAACCTTTTACTCTTGACCTTGGACTACGAATCCCTCGGGCTACACCATATAAATGGTCTCTTTAAGATTGCCATTCAGAAAAGCAGTTTTGACATCCATTTGTCATATCACATAGTCATAATATGAGGCAATGGATAGAAGGATGCAGATAGATTTCAACATGACAATAGGCAAGAAAATCTCCTCATAGTCGAGTCCCTCTACCTGGATATAACTCTTTGCCACTAATCTAGCCTTGAAGGTTTACACCTTCCCTTCAGCATCGCGTTTCCTCTTGTAGATCCATTTACAACCTATAGGTTTAACCCTATTAGGTTAATCTACAAGATCCCAAACTAAATTGAAGTACATAGATCCATGGCTTTGACTCATTTATCTCTAAGAGTTAATTTCGGGGCTAAAATAGGGATTTGACCTAGTCGTTATTGCGAACAACCTGTGAACGATTAACTTACTAATCATGGTTATATCGAGTGGACATAATATATCTACAGTGAGGGGAGTTCAACTATGGGCTTTAGTGGAGTGACCCATTAGTTAACGAATGGGGTTAGATCGGTCTAATGAGTTTAGCCGATTAATCTCGAATCATTGGAGTCCATGATCTATAGTCCATGACGTCCCCCTACTAGCTCGAAAATGGATAGCTCTAGAGTAGCGTGATAAGTTAATTTGAAACGTTTAAATTAGAATCAAACGAAATTGGAGAAAATATATTTAAATATGATTTAAATATATGAAGATGAATTTGTGTAAAAATTAATTTAATATTTAATATTAAATTAATTAGAATTATTTAAATTGTTTAAATAATTATTTATTAATTTTATTAGAAAAATAGTTTTTAAAATTAATAAATTATTTATTTTAGAAATAAAATATGATTTTAAAATAAATTTGGATTTTGGAAAATGAAAATCACACATATTTGAGAAAATGGGTTTTTCATCTTCAAACTAGCTTACAAGGAACCAACTTTCTCCTTTGCTTTACTCCAAGCATGAGTTGCATTCCATGCAACACATCTCTTTGCATGATAGTCTGTAATATATTGAAGAGATTGGAGTGAAGAAAGAGAAGAGAACCCACTGAATTTTTGCTGAAAAATTCGGATGAAGAAGGTGTTCTTCAATGGGTTCTGTTCAGTGAGTTTTCTCCATATTCCCTTTGATTCCAGCTTATTTTGACTCCCACAACTCAATCTAGAGCATCAAGAGGAGAGTAGAGAAGATCTTGTGGTGGTCTACACAAGGATTCGGAGGATTTTGCAGCTGGAAATGGAGATTCGGTGGTTCAG
>NC_052349.1:42736221-42841468 GCF_009727055.1 Benincasa hispida | reverse complement strand
AATCACACATATTTGAGAAAATGGGTTTTTCATCTTCAAAGAGGAGAGTAGAGAAGATCTTGTGGTGGTCTACACAAGGATTCGGAGGATTTTGCAGCTGGAAATGGAGATTCGGTGGTTCAGCCAAGGTATGTTCGTGAAACCCTTTATACTCTGCTTTTAACATGTTTCTTTTCAACCAAAATTAATGAATTAGAATGCTTATGGATCCTGTTCCCTTCCATTGCGTGCTGGTGTAGATCCAACAACGGTCGTCTTGTGTATGTGTATATCATTCATCATCGCATAGACAAGAATAGAGGCTTAGACATAAGTCCTATAGATATTATTGTATACATCGCATGCGTCCTAAAATTAGGAACTATGGCATTTGCATTGAGAGATGACATGCTATTGTGTGTGTGTAGCACAATCGCATGACTTGAACGCAATCTTAGGAAATGTTAGCTAAAACCCTTCTCAACCTGCTCCCCGCATACTCATTGTAACCTTCATTGTCATTACTCTTTACTCAATTCCGTCACATAGGATTTATACTTTAAACAACATACCAACCAACTTCTTTTTGTCACCGCAAAGGAATAAAAATTTACCAACGCATAATATCTCGATAGTCCCTATGTTCGACCATGGATTTACACTTGGATTCTACTAGGAAAACTTGCATGTGCAACGCATACACCACCATCGCAATATACATCATTATTTCATCATATTCACAACGGAACAAGTTTTTGGCGCCGTTGCTGGTGACTATGACAGTACATATTGTGCTAACAGTAACTTTTTTTTTATTTTCTTTGCAGCTTTTAATCTCTATGCACTGCCTCTCCTTTGGTAAAGGAAGAAGCAGGCATCGTATGAGTGAAGGACAAGTTCCGGAGCCCAATTACGACCCAAAGATTGAGAGAACTTTTCAAAAAAGAAGAAGAAACAACCACCAACAACAGCAAGAGAGAAATCCCAACATGGCAGAGCAACCGGAAGACAGAGCACCGAACGCAAATAATATCATTGCGAACCTCATTCTCCTGGCAAATGACCGCAATAGGCCCATTCAGGATTATGCATCGCCCAACCTCTATGATTTCTCCCCAGGAATCATGAGGCTGGCCCTAGATGGATCAAGGTTCGAGATGAAGTTGGTTATGCTGCAGATGATTCAGACTACCAGACAGTTTGGTGGTAGGCATGGCGAGGATCCGCACGCCCATCTCCGGAGCTTTATTGAAATCTGCAATACTTTTGTATTCCCAAACATCTCAGCTAAGGAGGTTCGACTAACATTGTTCCCATTTTCACTATGCGACAAAGCAAGGAAATGGGCATATTCTCTCGAACCAGGGGAGATCACGTCTTGGGAACAAGTAGTTGAAAAGTTCATGAACAAATACTTCCCCCTGAGAAAGAACGTAAGAAGAAGGAAGTTGATTATGAATTTTGAATAAGATATCAACGAATTGCTCAGTGACACCTGGGCGAGGTTTAAAAGACTGGTGCGAGATTATCCACACAATGGTTTACCCGATTGTCTCCAAATGAAAATTTTGTATCACGGTTTGAACCCTGCATCACAGACGGCTGCTAATACAGCAGCAGCTGGAGGTTTGCTCATTAAGACATACGATGAGGCAAAAAATATTCTTGATCGCATTTTGAAGAATCATGAGGACTGAAGAGAAAGCGATTAATGACTTAGAATTAAATAAGGCGACGCAAGTAATGGGGTCATCGCATCCCTGCAAAACCAAATGAATGCGATGATGAATCTAATAAAAGGCATCACAATAAATAGCCCAAGAATGCATAGGGGGCACGCAACGCAATTGATCAAACAAGTGCAAGTTGTGCCACTTTCGGAGAAGCCCATCCAATGGAAGAGTGTCCGAGGAATCTATAGTCTGTTTACTTCATAAAGAATAATCCTTTCTCCAATACTTACAACTCCGGGTGGAGAAACCACCCCAATTTTGCGTGGAAAAATTAACAACAAAATTTTCAATCAATGGCATAAAAAGAAAGGCCGCCCAGATTTTTCCCGCGAACAAACGGTCAACCACAAAATCAAGCTAGCAGTTCACAGGTGCCGCAATCTTCATCGCTGGAGAGCTTACTAAAGTAGTATATTGAGAAGAATGAAACAGTACTCCAGAATCAAGCGACGTCAATCCACAATCTTGAAATTCAGATAGGACAGATTGCGGGCGAGCTCAAAAGTAGACCACAAAGGGCGTTGTCGAGTTTCAATTGAGCTCCCACGTAATTCAGGTAATACGGGAAAGAAGCAATGTCAAGTTGTGACTTTTCGAATTGGAAAGACAATGGTAGAAGAGAAGAAGTAGCCAAGCTGGACTATTCTAGTTGCAATGGAATCCCAGTCCCTGTTGACTCAAGAGGAACCAGAAGAATAGGAGACGATGGAACAAGAAGTTGCATCCACTTCTAAACATATGGAATAGGGAACCGTGAAAATACAGTTGCCACCATTTCCTCAAAGACATAGGAAGAAGAAAAATGATAAAGTGCAGTATCATCGCTTCATGGACATGCTGAAACAGTTACATATCAACAACCCTTTCACTGAAGCAATTGAACAAATGCCAAAGTATGCAAAGTTTCTGAAGGACATGGTGACGAAGAAAAAGAGCACAGGTAAGTTCGCAACGGTGGCATTAACGCAAAGTTCAAAAACCAATATTCCACTGAAAATGCGCAATCTCGAAAGTTTCACAATACCCTGCTCAATTGGAGGGATATATATGATGGAAAAATAGGCATGTGCAGGAAAAAAGAGAATCGATTTTACTTTAATTGCACAAATAAAACATGCAACCCTAAATACACTAATTAGGGTTATTTTGAAATATTACCTTTGAAGCTCCTGAAACTCGTCTATCTTCGCTCAAATATGAACCAGACAACCACTAGAGCTGATATACTATTCTCTGGACTCAAAACCGAGTTGTGGGATCCGATGGATGAAGAACTCGAGAGAGAGAAAGAAAAAGATGGAAATAGAAGAAGGGATTTTGGGTTGGGTTTGAGTTGTTTTTTAGCCCAATTTTAGAAAACTATTTTGGCAAAAAGTTCAAAAGTTTTTAATCTAAAATCACAAGTCCGTATTTATAGAAAAGGGTCATGCAAAATTGCATCAAATCACTTCATAAAATCCCAACACCTAGAATCCATTATCTAAGTGGGCCTAATATCTCCACTATAAGCCAACACCTAGCCCACTATTTTGTTAGTGGAATTATCCAACAAAATTTTGGATTTTCCCACTAACTTTAGTCAAAGGGCAAAATAGTCATTTGGTAAAAGTCAAATTTGACCGAAAAGTCAACATTTTGACTTTTTATGATTTTTTCCGTGTTGACTAATTTTGACCTCCCGAGCATGAATCCACATTCATTTTCTCAAAATTCAAATCACATTTGAATATAAGGTCGGTTCAAAGTTTGACTTTTTCAAAGTCAAAAGTCAACTCTTTGACTTTTACATCTTTGACCATTTCCATTATTTCCGAGCTTCCGAATATGAACGTATTCATATTCTTGATATTTAAATCACATTTAAATATTAAATTGTATCTCTAAACTGAAAAACCGACCACTATATCACATATACTTGTCGATTTCTCTCTCTTCACCTAATTCGAACAATTCGAATTATTCTACCATACTGTTCTAGTTTATTCCATATGAGCTAGTAGGAGAACCTAATGAACCTATAGATCATGGGCTCCAAGGATCCAAGATTAGCTAGCTAAACTCTTTAGATGGAGCTAATCAACATTCGTTAACTCGCGGATCATTCCACTATAGTCCGTTAGTTTCACTCCCTCACTATAAAATATATTTGTGTCCATATGATATAACCATAATTAGTAGGTTTAATCCTTCACAGGTTGATTCGTAATCTCGGTTGGGTCATAAAAACCGTTTTATCCCTGAGACTATATCTTATTCCTTAAGTTCCACTGATCCTCTAATGAATAATTGGTTTAATGTCCAACCTATAACCGAACCCCTCTCGGGGCAAGGAGAGGGTAGGGCCCCTTGTTCAAGACTGGATTCAGTACTAAAGGGAAACAACCTATCTACTATCCCTACAACGGGTAGAAGTGAAATTCCGTCTTGCACCCTATGTTCTCCAGCTTATCCACCCGATCTTACCAATGAAATGGGAGGCTATTTGGGGCCAGCGATAATGAGCTGCCCTCACCTATGCAGATCTAAGGATAATTCCAAGAGTGAACGGAGTTCATAGTAGCTCAAGATTAAGATTAAGTTACCTAGGTCATCAATTAGCGAAATAGTCAGTTTTATATATTCACAACATTTAGAACGTAAAAAAGTGACTATTTTATGGTTCAGTCTTATGTAACTCTTTACATAGATGCCCCATTTTCATGTCTCTACATGAACGGTTTAGAATGAACATCGTTTGTACTAAACTACAAAATAGGGCGCATCCATAGTGTCTCAGAATAAGGCGCCCAACTTATTTCATATATTCTATAGACCATTTTGCCTATATATTGAAACTTGATCTGCATTTATCTCACTACATAAAGTTCAAACTTAAACTTAATAGCTCGGATCCTTAGTTTATTGGATCCATGAATATAGAATTTAAATTTACTAAAGATTTTCAATACAACTTTATTAAACAAGATTATGATATTACAAACTACCAGTTTTTAGACATAAAATCCAACAAACTCCCATTTGGACTAAACTCCTAGTAGGATCAAACGATGCTGAATTTAATTGAAATTAATCTTAAATAAATGAGTACAATAAACATGCGAATACAAAAACTAGGGCAATTCACGCCCAGCATAATCCTCCCACTTGTCCTAGTTTTAGAAAAACACTAAATCTAAATTTCTGTAGTGACCCTGAAAAACTTTAGCCGTGAGGGTTTTTTGTAAAAAGGATCAGCAATGTTTTGCTCAGAATGGTATCTGGGTTCACTACCAACGTCACCACGTGTACGATTTCTCGGATTAAGGTGCGTACCTGCGTTCGATGTGCTTTCCCCGTTTATGGCTTCGAGGTTCTTTTGAATTTGCAACTGCACCGTTGTTGTCACAATACAAGGTGATGGGTAGATACATATTTGGAACAACTTTCAAATCTGTCAAGAACTTCCTCAGTCATATTGCTTCGCAAGCAGCTACGTATTCAGCTTCCATTATGGAGTCAGCTATACAGGTCTATTTTACGCTTCTCCACATTATTGCTCCTCCATTAAGAGTGAACACTGATCCAGATGTAGACTTTCTAGCATCTTTATTAGTTTGGAAATCAGAGGCAAGAGTATCCAGTAAGGATCAAATCCTTAGCACTATACACGAGCATGTAGTCCCTAGTTCTCCTGAGATACTTTAAGATGTTCTTAACAGAAATCCAATGATCACGTCCAGGATTAGACTGGTATCTACTGACGATTCCTTCTGAGTAGCATATATCAGGTTTAGTACATAACATTGCATACATCAGGCTTCCAAATGCGGAGGCATAGCGAATATTTCTCATATCCTCAACTTCTTGAAGTGTCTTAGGACATTGTCCTTTTGACAGATGAATTCCATGGCTGAAAGGCAACAGACTCTTTTTGGAATTCTGCATTTTATATATAGACAACATTTTGTCTATATAAGATGTTTGAGATATGGCTAGTGTCCTATTCTTGCGATTCCGAACAATTTGGATCCCAAGAATATACTGTGCATTTCCTAAATATTTCATTTGAAATTGTGTATCTAGCCATTATTTGACATCAATAAGATATCCTACATCATTCCCAATGAGTAGAATATCATCAACATATAAAACTAAGAACACTATAGTAGAATTGATGATCTTCTTATAAACACAAGGCTCATCAACATTCTGTTCAAAACCATAAGATTTGATCGCAGTATCAAATCTTATATTCCAGGATCTAGAAGCTTGTTTCAACCCATAAATGGATTTTTGAAGCTTACAAACCTTTTATTCTTGATCCTGTGCAAAAAAAACCCTCTGGTTGAGCCATATAGATACTTCTCTTCAAGATTATCGTTTAGAAAGGCTATTTGACATCCATCTGCCAAATTTCATAGTCATAAAAGGTGGCAATAGGTAAGAGTATTCTTATCGACTTTAACATGGCAACGGGAGAGAAAGTTTCTTCATAGTCCACTCCCTCTCTCTGGTTATAACCCTTTGCCACAAGTCGATCCTTAAAAGTCTGTACTTTACCAGCTTGGTCTCGTTTTCCCTTGTAGATCCACTTACAACCAATTGGTTTCACATCACTTGGTTAATCTACAATTTTCCAGACAGAATTGAAGTACATAGACTCCATTTCGAGGACCATGGCTTTGACCCACTGATCTCGGTCCACATCTTTCATTACCTGTTTATAGGTCGATGGATCCTCTATGCCGTCATCAGGTATGACGACTTGTGTTTCTGATAAACCCAAGTAACGGTCAGGCTGCTGAACAACCCTCTCACTACGTCGAGGCATTCTCAACTCTTGAGAAGGATGTGACTGACCTGATGTACTAGTTTTATCTACTACTTTAGTAGATGAACTAGCTTTATATGTAGCGTCTTTGGAAATTTCATTCAATACTAGTTTACTACGAGGTTGATGACTTCTTATGTAGTTTTCCTCTAAGAATGTGGCATTTGTCGATACAAAAACCTTATTCTCTTGAGGATGATAAAACAGACCACCCCTTGTTTCCTTTGGATAACCTACAAATAGGCATAATTTTGAACGATGTTCCAATTTCTTGGGATTTTGTACCAACACATGTGCTGGGCAACCCCAAATTCTAAAGGAAAGATGACCAAGAGATCTTTTACTGGAAAAGGTCTCGGAGCCAAAGTACCCTTAGAGCTCGTACATTCGGACCATTGTGGACCAATGAATGTCAAGGCTCGAGGTGGGTATGAATATTTCATCAGTTTTATTGATGATTATTCAAGGTATGGTCATGTTTACCTGCTTCATCACAAATGTGATTCTCTTGAAAAGTTCAAAGAATATTAGGCTGAAGTTGAGAATGAATTAGGTAAAGCAGTAAAGACACATCGATCAGATCAAGGTGGAGAGTATATGGACATAGGATTCCAAGACTATTTGATAGAAAATGGAATCTAGTCACAACTCTCTACACCTAGTACGCCTCTACAGAACGGTGTATTAGAAAGAAGAAACCGAACCTTATTAGATATGGTTCACTCTATGATGAGCTATGCTTAATTGCCTGATTCCTTTTGGGGATATGCACTTGAATCTGCTATCCATATTTTGAACAACTTTCACTCTAAAAGTATTTTAGAAACACCTGATGAGCTATGGAAAGGGCGTAAAATTAGTTTATGTCACTTTAGAATTTGGGGTTGCCTAGCACATGTGTTGGTACAAAATCCCAAGAAATTGGAACATCGTTCAAAATTATGCCTATTTGTAGGTTATCCAAAGGAAACAAGGGGTGGTCTGTTTTATCATTCTCAAGAAAAGAAGGTATTTGTATCAATAAATGCCACATTCTTAGAGGAAGACCATATTAGAAATCATCAACCACATAGTAAAATAGTGTTAAAAGAAATTTCAAAAGATGCTACAAATATACCTAGTTCATCTACTAAAGTAGTAGATAAAGCTAGTATTTCTGGTCAGTCACATCCTTCTCAAGAGTTGAGAGTGCCTCAACATAGTGGGAGAGTTGTTCATCAGCTTGACCGCTATTTGGGTTTAGTTGAAACTCAAATCATCATACCTGATGAGGGCGTAGAGGATCCATTGACCTATAAATAGGCAATGAATGATGTGGATCGTGACTAGTGGATAACAGCTATGGACCTCGAAATGGAGTCAATGTACTTTAATTTAGTCTGGACTCTTGTAGATAAACCAAGTGATGTGAAACCAATTGGTTGCAAATGGATCTACAAGAGAAAATGAGATCAAGCCGGTAAAGTACAAACTTTTAAGGCTCGACTTGTGGTTATACCCAGAGAGAGGGAGTGGACTATGAAGAAACTTTCTCTCCCATCGCCATGTTAAAGTCGATAAGAATACTCTTATCCATTGCAACTTTTTATGACTATGAAATTTGGCAAATGGATGTCAAGACAACCTTTTTGAATGGCAATCCTGAAGAGAGTATCTATATGGTTCAACCAGAGGTGTTTATAGTTCAGGTTCAAGAACAAAAGGTTTGTAAGCTTGAGAAATTCATTTATGGATTAAAACAAGCCTCTAGATCCTTGAATATAAGGTTTGATACTGAAATCAAATCTTATGGCTTTGCACAGAATGTTGACGAGCCTTGTGTTTACAAAAAGATCGTTAATTCTGTTGTAGTGTTCTTGGATTTATATGTCTATGATATTTTGCTCATTGGGAATGATGTAGGATATCTTACTGACGTCAAGCAATGGCTAGATACACAATTCCAAATGAAAGATTTAGGAAATGCGCAGTATATTATTGGGATCCAAATTGTTCAGAATCGCAAGAATAGGACACTATCCATGTCTCAAGCATCTTATATAGACAAAATGTTATCTAGATATAAAATGCAGAATTTCAAAAAGGGTCTGTTGCCTTTTAGACATGGGATTCATCTGTCAAATGAACAATGTCTTAAGACACCTCAAGAAATTGAGGATATGAGAAATATTACCTATGCCTCTGCAGTTGGAAGCATAATGTATGCAATGTTATGTACTAGACCTGATATATGCTACTCAGTAGAGATCGTCAGTAGATACTAGTCTAATCCTGGACGTGATCATTGGACTGTCGTTAAAAACATCTTAAAGTATCTAAGGAGAACTAAGGACTACATGCTCATATATAGTGCTAAGGATCTGATCTTTACTGGATACATTGACTCTGATTTCCAAACTAATAAAGATGCTGAAAGTCTACATCTGGATCAACGTTCACTCTTAACGGAGGAGCAGTAGTGTGAAGAAGCGTAAAACAGACCTATATAGTTGATTCCACAATGGAAGCTAAATACGTAGTTGCTTGCGGAGCAAAAAAAGAAGCATAATGGCTGAGGAAATTTTTTATAGATTTGGAAGTTGTTCCAAATATGCATCTACCCATCACCTTGTATTGTGACAACAGCGGTGCAACTGCAAATTCAAAAAAACCTCGAAGCCATAAACGGGGAAAGCACATCGAATGCAAGTACCACCTTATCCGAGAAATCATACACCGTGGCGACGTTGTAGTGACCCAGATACCTTCTGAGCAAAACATTGTTGATCCTTTTATAAAAACCCTCACGGCTAAAGTTTTTTAGGGTCATCTAAAGAGTTTAGGTCTACAGTGTTTCTAAACTAGGACAACTGGGAGATTATGTTGGGTGTGAATGCCCTAGTTTTTTGTATTCATATGTTTATTGTACTCATATGTCATATTAATTTCTCACAATTAAATTCAGCATCATTTGATCCTATTAGGAGTTTTAGTCCAAATGGGAGTTTGTTGGATTTTATGTCCTAAAACTATTAGTTTGTAATATCATATTCTTGTTCAAATTGAAAATCTTTAGTAAATTTAAATTCTATATTCATGAATCCAATAAACTAAGGATCCGAGGCTATTAAGTTTAAGTTTGAACTTTATGTAGTGAGATAAATGCGGATCAAGTTCCAATATATAGCCAAAATGGTCTATAGTATATGAATAAGGTTGGGCACCTTATTCTAGGGACACTATGGATGCGACCCATTTTGTAGTTAGTACAAACGATGTGATCCTAAACAGTTCATTTGGAGACATGATAATGGGGACATCCTATGTAAAGAGTATAAGACAGAACCACGAAATAGTCACTTTTTACTTTCTAAACTTCATGTATAAAACTGACTATTTTGTTAATTGATGACTTAGGTAACTTAATCTTAATCCTGAGCTAACTATAAACTCTTATTCACTCGGAATTATCCTTAGATCTGCATAGGTGAGGGCAGCTCATTATCGCTGGCCCAATAAGCCTCCCATTTCAAGGGTAAGATCAAGTGGATAACTGGGAACATAGGGTGCAAGACAGAATTCACTCCTACCTGTTATAGGGATAGTAGATAGGTTGTTTCCTTTAGTACTGAATTCACGTCTTGAACAAGGGGTCCCACCCTCTCTTTGGCCTGAGAGGGGTTCAGTTTATAGGTTGGACCTTAAACCCATTGTTCATTAGAGGATCAGTGGAACTTAAGGAATAAGATGTAGTCTCGGGGGTAAAACGGTTTTTATGACCCAGCCAAGATTACAAACAACCTGTGAGGAATTACCTTACTAATCATGGTTATATCATATGGACACAAATATATCTATAGTGAAAGGAGTGCAACTACGAGACTATAGTAGAATTACTCGTGAGTTAACAAATGTTGATTAGCTCCTCTAAAGAGTTTAGCCTGCTAATCTTGGATCTTTGGAGCCCATGATCTATAGGTCCATTAGGTTCCCCTACTAGCTCATATGTAATAAACTTAGAACAATATGATATAATAATTCGAATTGTTCGAATTAGGTGAAGAGAGAGAAACCGACAAGTATATGTGATATAGTGGTCGGTTTTTCAATTTAGAGATATGACTTTAATATTTAAATGTGATTTAAATATCAAGAATATGAATACTTTCATATTCGGAAGCTCGGAAATAATGGAAATGGTCAAAGATGTAAAAAGTTAAAGAGTTGACTTTTGACTTTGAAAAGTCAAACTTTAACCAACTTTATATTCAAATGTGATTTGAATTTTGAGAAAATGAATGCGGATTCATGCTCGGGAGGTCAAAATTAGTCAACACAGAAAAAATCATAAAAAGTAAAAATGTTGACTTTTCGGTCAAAGTTTGACTTTGACAAAATGACTATTTTGTCCTTTGACTAAAGTTAGTAGGAAAATCCAAACTTTTGTTAGATAATTCCACTAACAAGATAGTGGGCTAGGTGTTGGCTTATAGTGGAGACATCAAGCCCACTTAGATAGTGGATTTTGAGGTGTTGAGTTTTTATTAATTTGTTTCATGCAATTTTTACATGACCCTTTTCTATAAATATGGGCTTTCAATTTGGATAAAAGACTTTTGACATTTTTACCAAAATTGGTTTCTAATTTTAGGCTGGAAAAAATCACTATTTTTTTAGAAAAATTCAAAACCCAAGTCCAACCCAAAAATCCATCTTCTATTTCCATCTCTTTCTCTCTCTCGGGTTCTTCATCCATCAGGTCCCACATCCCGGTTCTGAGTTCAGAGGATAGTAGGTCAGCTCTAGTGGTTGTCCGATTCGTGTTTGAACAAAGATAGAAGAGTTTCGGGAGCTTCAAAGGCAATATTTCAAAAAGATCCTAATTCATTGATTTAAGGTTGTATGTTTAATTTGTGCAGTTAGAGTAAAATCTATCCTTATTTCCGCTGCGCATGCCTATTTTTCCATCAGTACCTATCATTTTGGGACAACCATTTTTATCCACTGGTCATGCACAGATTGATGTGTACAAGGGAGAGATCACACTGAGCGTGAACGGAAGGAAGCTGAGGTTTGACATTATTAGAGCCATGAAGTATCCGAAAGAAGACGACTTAACAGATTCCGACAATGAACCCAGTTTATTTGAAGAAGAAAAGTCTGAAGATAAAGATGAAAGAGAGGATGCGACTGCATCCGTGGTAACCTACAATGCGATCGTGGAAACAACAACCAAAGAAGAAAAACTAACGTTGAATGAAGAGAGAAAAGCACAAAAACCATCCTTGGAACAACCACCCACAGTAGAACTGAAAACCTTGCCAAACCACCTGAAGTATGCTTTTCTGGGGCAAAATGAAACTCTACCAGTAATAATTTCCTCTGCACTTCAAAAAGAACAAGAGCATGCACTGCTGAGCATTCTAAGAAAGCATATAAAAGCAATAGGCTGGACGCTGGCAGACATAAGAGGAATTAGCCCCGCATATTGCATACGCAGGATACGTCTTGTGGAAAATAAAAAAAGATCAATCGAACATCAGTGCAAACTAAACCCTGCAATGAAGGAGGTCGTGAAAAACGAGATAATCAATGCAGGCATTATTTATCCAATCTTCGATAGCACGTGGGTCAGCCGCGTGCAATGTGTGCCAAAGAAAGGAGGGATGGCAGTAGTCCCAAATGCAAATAATGAATTAATACCGATAAGGACTGTCACTGGCTGACGGATCTACATGGTCTACCACAAACTGAATGTGGCGACGAAGAAGGATCATTTCCCTTTGCCTTTTATTGATTAGATGCTAGACCGCCTAGCAGAAATGATTACTTCTACTTTTTGGATGGATATGCAGGCTACAACCAAATTATGATTGCTCCTAAAGACCAAGAGAAAACCACATTCACCTGCCCCTACAGAACATTTTCTTTTTGACGCATGCCATTCGGATTATGCAATACGCCGAGCACGTTCCAGAGGTGTATGATGGCCATCTTCTCTAAATATCTTGAAGACTCAGTGGAAATTTTTATGGATGACTTTTCGGTGTATAGGCAAACATATGATCTGTCTAAACAATTTAGAGAAGATACTAAGAAGATATGAAGAGATTAACCTTGTGCTGAACTGGAAGAAGTTCCACTTCATGGTGAATGAAGGTATTGTACTCAAGCACAAAGTCTCCAAGGATGGGCTGGAGGTGAATAAGGCCAAGATTGAGGCCATTGAAAATCTCCCACCTCCAACAAATGTTAAGGCTGTCAGAAGCTTCCTAGGGCATATAGGATTTTATCGACGTTTTGTAAAGGACTTTTCGAAGATTATGCGACCATTGAGTGCGTTGCTGGAGGCAGAGAGAACGTTTGACTTTGATGAACAATGCCTCAACGCATTCAAGATACTGAAGAACACATTCATAACCACACCTGTGTTGATCGCACCAGACTGGACATAGCCCTTTGAACTGATGTACGATGCTAGCGGTTATGCGATGGGGGTGGTGCTAGCGCAAAAAAAGAACAATGCTACACCCTATCGCTGCCCAAACAAACTACACTACCATTGAAAAAGAACTTCTTGCAGTGATCTTTGCACTGGAGAAATTCAGAGCTTAGTTGCTGGCTCACCCGCCGTGATCGAATGAGAATGGATAAGAGGCTCATGGGATAGATCCAAATTGATCGTTCATACCAACCACTTGGCAATCAAATATTATTTAATCACAAAAAAGATGCAAAGCTGAAGTTGATTCGATGGGTTCTCCTTCTTCAAGAATTCAACATGGAAATCATTGATTGCAAAGGGATGAAGAACCAGGTTGCAGACCACCTATCAAGATTAGAAAATCCTGAAGTCGACCCAACCAGTCGAAGGTGAACACAACTTTCCCAGATGAGCAGCTGTTTAAAATTGAAGAGTTACCATAGTATGCAGACGTTGTCAATTTCCTTGTTTGTAAACAATTTCCTAAGAACTACATAGCTCACCAAAAGAGGCGGCTTAGACAGAAATGTAAATCATATTATTGGGACGAGCCAAATCTTTACAAGAAGGGGTCAGACCAGATTTTGCGCCTATGCATACCAGAAGCTGCTCACCAGCGCATACTATTGCAATGCAATGACTCACCGTATGGTAGACATTTTGGAGGCCAACGCAAAACAGCAAAGGTGTTACAAAGTGGATATTTTTTGCCAACTTTATTTAAGGACGCAAGAGACTATTCAATGAAATGCGATTGGTGCCAACGCACAGGCAACATTTCATGGAAGAATGCGATACTGATGAATATTATCTTATAATTAGAGCTATTCGACGTATGGGGCATAGACTTTATGCGGCCATTTTCGCCATCAAATGGTCACAAATACATCCTGTTGGCCGTAGATTATGATTCTAAATGGGTTGAAGCGGTATCATGCGTCGCAAGCGATGCAGTGGTAGTGAATAATTGACTAAACTCTTTAATCATATTATCCACCACCCGTTAATTAATGAAATTAGAATTAAAATCAATAAAAAAGAGTTGCATGCAAACCTTAGGCTTTAATCATGTTTTAAAAGAGTTTTAAAATTTGATTGAGATAGACCTAAAATTACGTTTCTAATAAAATTGGAAACCTAAGTTTAATCTTTTAATTCGGTTTAATAGGATTAAATTGACTAATAAAAGATAAATATGTAACAAATGTATCTATAAGGGACCTTTTGTCTAAGGCTGGTCTGGCTAAGCTGTGATACTTAAGTCGATGGAAACATCGCACCTCTACCTGGGAACCTACCTGGAAAGGTGATTAGATAGATTTGTTACATGCATGCAAATTTGATGAAAGTCTGTTAAAGTGTTGAATAAGACTTGAAACAAACTTGTTTAATCATTAAAAGCAAGTGTTGTTTGTTAGCAAATTAAACAAACCACTTGGTTAAAATTAGTAGCCAGATTTTCTAAGTTAATGAATCCCTGGGTAGAACATTCAATGGAGGTAATTGGGGTATATGATATTCCACTTTACCTCTACACGTTTCTGCCTAAAAAGTTCACACCGTGAGATCTATCCTCGGCCTCGAGGCACCCTAGGAATGTTCCCCTATGGATGGCATTTAAGTAGGTCAATACCAAAGTAAATGGAGAGAATGTTCATAATAAGTGGAAGTGGGACGTGTGACAACATATCCCTTGGTCTCTCTCATTAGGTTGGATAAAGTCTTAGTGCATCACCTCGAGGCACCCTAGGAGTTTCTCTTTAAAGGATGGTTGTTTTGCACAACTCTTTCTCTTATCTCTAGAAATGGATAGAGTTGCTTTAGTCTCTTGTCCTAATCTGCTTTTCCCTATAGTTGGCTCATTAAGACGGGACTCTAGGGCCTAAAATGAGGGGTTACACTTACACAGAATTGTTAAGGATGTTAACAAATTCTGGATCGTGGTGATTGTTAGATTTAGTTACAAGGAGTTGTTTATGTCTAAAGGTTGAGATTGTCTCATTCCAGTGAAGGGGCACTCGATCACCCTACAGTGACTTTTGTCCTACCTCACTAGAGCGTTATTGGAAAATAGATGTCACTTAGGGTACAATAGAACTATTTTGCTAAAACTTAATTGGTGTTAAAAGTTGTTTAATTCAAGTAGACTCATTAAGTTTGTTCAATTTTTCAGCAGTTTTATTATGGCTACCGCAATTCTATCAACACTTGCCGCCATAAATTGACTGGTGAAAATTACGATACTTGGAAAAACACAATTAATATGATTTTGATCATTGATGACTTAAGGTTCATCCTTGTGGAGGAGTGTCCTCCTATTCCACCTCTTAACGCTGCTCGAAACGTTCAAGACACGTACGAGCGCTGCACACGAGCAAACGAAAAGACCTGAGCATATATCTTGGCCAGCCTTAATGATATTGTGGCCAAGAAGTATGAGCCCATGATCACTGCATGCGAGATCATGGAATCTCCGAGGGGAATGTTCAGATAACTGTCTGCGTAGCTCAGGCACGATGCTCTTAAGTACATCTTCAACTCATGCATGAATGAGGGAACATATGTTCGAGAACATGTTCTCAATATGATGGTCTACTTTAATGTGGCGCAAATGAGCGAGTCGAGCATGGATGAGGCCAGCCAGGTTAGCTAATTCTGGAGTCATTATCAGAAAGCTTTCTTCACTTTGTAAGCAACGGTGTTCTGAATAGGATTGATTACAACCTTACAACTCTACTCGTTGAATTGCAGACTTTCCAATCTATGCTGAAAAGCAAGGAAAAGAAGGTTAGTGAGGCAAATATCACTTCATCATCCAAAAAGTTCCATAAAGGTTTGACCTTAAGAACTAAGTTTGCACCTTCTTCTTCCGGCACTAGCAAGTGGAAGAAGAAGAATAGTCATAAGGGGAAGACGCCTACTAACCTACAACCTGCTACTCCATGGGATAGGCAACCAGTGAGGGTTGACAAAGAAAAATGTTTCCATAGCAACTCGGATGGGCACTGAAAGCGGAACTACCCATGTTATTTGGCTAAGAAGAAGAAGGCCAAACAAGGTAAATACGATTTACTGATTTTAGAAACTTGTTTAGTGGAGAATGATGATTCTGCCTAGATTATTGACTTTAGAGCCACTAACCATGTTTGTTCTTCATTTCAGGGAATTAGTTATAGACAACAGCTTAGTGCTAGTGAGATGACGATGCGAGTAGGAATCGGGCACGTTGTCTCAGCTGTGGTAGTAGGAGTTCTCCGGTTGACTTTATAAAATAGGTTTATCATTTTGAATGAGGATTATGTAGTTCCCGAGTTAAAGAGGAACTTTATTTCTATAAAGTCGTTGTTTGACTGTAATTATAGACTTGATTTTTCAGTTAATAAAGTGTTTATTTTGAAAAATAGTGTTGATATATGTTCGGTTGAACTGGAAAATAATTTGTACGTGCTAAGGCCATTAGTAGCAAATTCCCTCCATAACATAGAGATGTTTAAAACCGTCGTAACTCAACATAAATGACTTAAAATTTCTCCTAAAGAAAATGCCCAACTTTGTCACCTATGTTTAGGGCACATTAATCTCAATAAGATTAAGAGGTTGGTGAAGAATGGACTTGTAAGCAAGTTAGAAGAAATTTTTTTACATATGTGCGAGTCATGCCTTGAAGGCAAAATGACTAAAAGGCCTTTTACTGGAAAAGGTTATAAGGCCAAAGAGCCTCTAAGTTAGTGCATTCAGACCTTTGTGGTCTGATGAATGTGCGAAACAGGGGAGGCTATAAATACTTCATCATTTTTATTGATGATTATTCAAGGTATGGGTACATTTATTTAATGCAACATAAGTTTGAGTCATTTGAAAAGTTTAAAGAGTTTAAGACTGAAGTTGAAAACGCATTAAGTAAAACGATTAAAACGCTTCGATCTGATCGAGGTGGAGAGTTTTTGGATTTTGAATTCTAGAACTATATGATAGAACATGGAATAGTTTCTTAACTTTCAACACCTAGTACACCTTAGCAAAATGGTGTATCGAAAGAAGAAATCGAACCTTGTTGGACATGGTTCGATCGATGATGAGTTACGCTTCCTTACCTGACTCGTTTTGGGGTTTTGCAGTAAAGACTACAACCTATATCTTGAACTACGTTCCCTCCAAGAGTGTTCATAGAACACTTTTTGAGTTGTGGAATGGTCGTAAAGCTAGTTTACATCATTTCCGCATCTGGGGTTGTCCAGCATATGTGCTTGAGGCTAATCCTAAGAAACTGGAACCACGTTTGAGGTTATGCCTACTTTTAGGCTACCCCAAAGGAACACGAGGGGATTATTTTTATGATCCCAAAGAGAACAAAGTGTTTGTATTGACAAATGCTACTTTTCTTGAAGAGGATCATATAAGGGAGCATAGACCTAGAAGCAAAATTGTGTTGAATGATCTTTCCAAATAAACTACTGAATCTTCAACAAGAGTTGTTGAACAGCCTACTATCTCAACAAGAGTTGTTGACATAAGTCCATCTAGTAGGTCAAATCCACCTCAAGTGTTAAGGTAACCTCGACGTAGTGAGAGGGTTGCGAACCCACTTATTCGCTATATGGGCTTAACTGAAATCTTGGCTATAATAGTTGATGGCGAGGTTAAGGATCGATTGTCTTACAAGAAGGCAATGAAAGATTTTTACGTTCCTTAAGTCCCCACCGATCCCCTAATGAACAATTGTTTTATGATCCAATCACAAAACCGAGTCTCTCTCATACCAAATGTGAGGGTGGGATCCCTTGTTCAAGCCTCAGAATCAGCACTTAAGGGAACAACCTCTCTACTATTCCTTTAGCGGGTAGGAGTGAATTTTCTCTTGCACCTTATGTCCCCAGCTATCTATCCAGTCTTACCCCTGAAATGGCAGTAATATTGTGCCGGCGCTATTGAGCTAACTCTCACCTATGAAAATCTAAGGGCAATCGCAGATAAATAAGAGTTCATAGTTAGCTCACGATTAAGGTCAAGTTACCTAGGTCATTGCTTTGAAATAGTCAATCTTAAACAGTAAACGTCGTTATAAAGTAAGAGTGACTCATTTCGTGGTCTGATCTTGTACAAACTCTTTTGCACAAGGACACCCACACTCCTCATGTCCAACATGAACGAATTAGGATCACTTCATTTGTAACACTTTACAACTCCTTGTAACAACTACAGGGTAGGTCGTATCCAATAGTGTTACCAAAATAAAAGACCCAACCTTATTCACGTACTATAGATCATTTTGACTATTTACTCGAACCTAATCCACCCTTATGTCTCCACATAAAGTTCAAGTACTCATCCAATAATCAAAGGACTTTTAGGTTTATTGGATTTCTATTTAAGCAATAGATCTATTCACCTTTATTTAATTATCAGAATAAGTTCCATTGTTTACATACCACGAGTTTTAGGACATAAAACCCAACAAACTCCCACTTGGACTAAAACTCCAATGGTAACTTATACATCTGATATATAAGACTGAGTTTCTGAGTTTTATAGAGAAATACAATAAACTAGGGCATCTCATACCCATCTTTTACCATTCGGTATCTCTATACCCGATATTTCTCCCATTTGTCCTAGGTTATTTGGTATTCCTAGTCCTACTAGGTAATTCACAAACACTTTAGCTGAGAGAATTATTGTAAACATTTTAGTATACAATGGGCTTTAGATAAAACTATAAGGGGAATGCATCTTAATCTCAATAATGGCCAGGAAGCACACTTTCCTCCCACTATATTAAGGTACTCTCAACTCCTTGAGCAAGATGCATCTGACCTGTCTCAACAACTCTTTGTTAACAGTCAGATCTAGAAATCTTTCAACTTTCTATACTTTGATCTAGCCATTTAGATATCTGAATATCTACAAATGACATTTAACAATTTAATTCTCAATGGAGGCTTCTAGAATAAACATAATTTTTGAAAATGAACATTTCATTTATCCCAAAAATATATACAATTTGTTCTTTACAAGATTTAACAGTTAAAACCAAGTAGCAACTTCTCCCATTGGATGAGCTGAGCAAATGGTCCCAGGGTCAAGTTAACCTGGTTACCTTTTCTTTGCTCTCTTCTCGACAAGATATTAAAGGCAGTGTCTCCTTCAGTGCCCTTCATCGTTGCAATGGAAACATTTCCCTTTGCAGCGTTATCCTTGCCTTTCAATCCAGTAGGCTTCTTCTTCTCTTTCCCTTTCCCTTTCTTCTCAAGAATACTCTTACTCTTTGAAGAGGAAGCAACTTCAGGCTTAGAGGACATTCCTCACTTCTCGGTAGTAGTAACATTTACTTCTGGCACCAGACCCTTTTGTTCTCAACATTATCTGGTAAGCTTGTAGCTCATTTAGCAGAGTAGTCAAATTTTATTCATAAATGCATTCAAAATTACAGAAAAATATTTAGAAGAGATTCTAGAATAAAACCAACTTGACTTCTCTCGTTAATGACAACACCATTTACTTTTGTCATATTTAAAGTGGACCATCATGTCCAGGACATGTTCACAAACATAGGTCCCCACCTTAATGCGATCGTTGTAAACGTTCTTAATGGCATCCCTCACAGAGATTCCATAATCTCTTTGGCAGTACTCATATCGTCATGCTTCTTTTGTCAACGCATCAGATAAGCTGGCGAGGATATAAGCACAGGCTATATCATTAGCCTTGACCCATCTGTCATGTACATCTCGAACATTTTGGTTTTTGTTTAAAGCTAGGAATGGAAGGACAATCCTTAGTTAAGACAAACCACAAATTATCTATCACAAGTATCATATTCAAATTTGATTTCTAATTCACATAATTATCCCCAATGAATTTATCTGATGCCAACACTTGTATTAATGAACTTGTCATTCTGAAATTAAAGATCCAATCAAATTTTAGCAATTTTAATAACGTACCCAAGATTATTCTTTTATAACGATACTACATCAAAACATTCTTGACTAAATACCACCTCCAGAATAACTCATATTTCGATAGTCATTTAGGTACCGCTTTTGGTCAGACATTATTAACACTTAATAATTTTGTAAGTGTAGACCCACCATTTTTCGATCTTATAAAACAGATGAGTATCGCTCTGAAAGTAGAAAACAATACCCAAGACTGAACTATAAAACACTATTCATTTTATTGAAGCCTGGATTTTTCTGAATCCTATGTTACAACCATCCGAGGGGATAGCCGTCATTAAATGACTAGCAAAGGGCCGCCTAAAGCTAACTAACAGGCGCAATATAGGAATCTCATGGTTCAGACTAATGGAGGAGACTGTAGGATATGTTGACAAATTTTCTTCACCCACTTACTATGAACTACTTCCTCCGTTCATCTTGGTATTGACTCATATAAAAAACTTTTCGAAGGGAGGTCACTTCCAGGATGACACGAAGCGTCATATGAATCTCACAGTGTGAACTATATGGAGACATGGCAGTTGAAATCATGCACTTGATCTCTGATCGAACAACTTCCCCTTATTCACACGAATCTAAATTTAAGCTAAAAAATACTTTCCGAAGGGAGGTCATTTCTAGGGTGACACGAAGTACCACTTAAATCCAAACTGTGAACTCTTAGGCACGCGAGAGCTAAGAATAACATATTGTGTATGTTATTAATCTTCCGCTGAAGTTTTCCAATAACTCTATCATATAGAATTATTCAATACCAATGAAGTGTTCTAACGTTTGGGTAACTATATACTTAGGTTATTTTTCGGCTAATAAAAATAACCCTAAATCTATGTGGTTTATCCATGTATAACTCTTATAAATGGACTTAAACCTACGATGTCTATGTGATAAACCCTTTTATTACCTCACATTGCTCACAGATACTTATAAAACTGGTTACCAATGCTCAATTATTCGGCCATAATCCCCAGGGTGGAGGTGTTCCGTAGACCGTCAACTTAAATACCCCCAACCTTCGACAAGATTATATACCAGTTGAGTTTGTAACCCTAGTTTTACAAGTTTAACAACATATTTTAACTAATTAAAACAAGTGGTTAACCTACGTGAGTATGTAGCTGTTCTTTGTTATGGATTTTAAATGTCTAACCTAATTTTATAATAGCTTATAAAACTTTAGACATGCTAAACATCCACAACATCCAGGAATTCAATATCTAATATAACACTTATATTAAATACAAGAAACCCTAACATGCATACTATATATTATAACAAATTATAAGATACTTTCAATGCATGTTGCATGCTTCCTATGGTGGGATTTTAAATCTAAATAGCAAACTATATGCACATACAAAATTTATTTAATTATAACATACATCCAATGCATAAATAATTAAAAACGTAATGATATGGTTTTAGTTTTGGCAAAAACAAGCAAGCAAAAGCCTAACTATTACAAAAACAGCTTCAACACCGCTCAAAATGCTCCAAAATTGCTTGAACCGGAACTGAATCGTCTGAACCGAACCAACAGAGACTGAACCGGACCAACCACAAACCATTTGAAGATGAACCAGACCAAACCTTAAGAGAACTGGTCGAACCGATTTCTCTTTCTCTCGCTCAAAATCTCGCTAAGTTAGTTCGTTTAGCACTAACGACCATCGTCATGCATTGGGCTTGATCGTTTAGCGCTTGCTTTATCATTTAGTAACCAATGCCTATCGTTTAACAAAGCTACACGATCGTATAGTGTTTGCCTTCTATCGTAGAGTGTCATCGTTTAGTGCCGGAGGATGCTACACGATCGCCTAGTGTCAAACACTATCGCATAGCTCCATCGTTTAGCACCGCGTCTTGATCGTTTAGCGTGCGCCCGAGGTAAATGATCGCCTAGTGCTATCGCACAACAATCAATGCATCGCTCAGCTGCTGCTCATAGGTAAACGATCGTGTAAGCGATCGCTCAGCACCATCGCATAGCTCTTCGCCGTATCGCTTAACTCCCGAACAAAGGTAAACAATCGTGTAAACGATTGCTCGGTGCCATCACATAGCTCTTCGCCTCATCATTTAGCTTCCACCTAAAGCCACATGATCGTGTTGTGCCATCGTATAGCAAAACGACGTATCGTTTAGCTCTCGAAGCAGACGATCGTCTAGTGTACCACCTAAACGATTAATGCCCAAAGCTACATGATCGTTTAGCTTTTCCTTCATATCGTCTAATGTATGAAGCTAAACGATCGTTTACCTACTGAAGCTCAACGTCGATATGAACAGAGGCTGATTGTCTGGAATCTACAACTCGACCCCTTCGCTTGTTTCTTTGAATTCAAGCTTAATTCGAACTCTAATGACTCCAAATAAAGATGGAATTCACTATTTTCTTGAAGCAGGGATAAGAAGAGAGGTTGCTCCCTTAAGAACTGATTCTGGGACTTGAATATAGTAGCCACAACTTCTCTTTGGAAGAGAAGATTTAGTCATAGTAGGACTATGACTTATGTTCATTAGAGGGATCAGTGGTACTTAAGAAGACAAATATAACTATAGAGGCATAACGGTTATTGGCCTAGGTGTACTTACGAGGGACCTATGAAGGGTTATCGTACTGCTGATTGGTTAAGATGGACACATAATATATCTGTTATAAGGAGAGTTCAACTGTCAGTCTTTAGTGAAGTGTCTAGTAGTTAATGGATGGTGGATCCCATGACTAAAGAGTTTAGTAAGTTATTCATGTACCGTTGAAGCTTCAAGCTACAGGTCCATAAGGTCCCCTTGGTAGATTAATGGATTTAGTTGAGGATCAGTTCTTGGTATTGATTTGAAATGTTTAAATTGACAAGAGGTATTTTGATTATATATGATATAATCGATATGATGTATGAGATACATCTAGTAGAGGATTGAGGTAAATGAGATTTACATTAAATACCATGGAATAGAAAAAGAACTATGATTTATATGTTTCATGAGATGAAATTTTAAAACTATAGGTTTTAAATATAGTATGATAAGTTAGTTATCATTTATATTTGTAATAATATTAATTATTAGATAATTAATTCTTTTTCTTTAATAACCAATTCAGTGGGTAGTTATTGGATTTTCATGGTAACCGTGAGATAAAAAGAAAATGGTTTTCCTAATTTTAGTAAGATTTACAAATTGTTGAAAAGTTTTCATAAAAGTTTTGAGATTTCTCTTGGCTGAAGAAAAAAAGAGATCTCACGGAGTCGTCAAGTAAATATAGATTTACTAAACGATAGCTTGGGCTAGCTAAACAACCGTGCAATGGTGAGCTAAATGATCGTACAGTATTTACCGAACGATCGTATAGCTTTTGCTAGACAATCGCTTGCCCAAAGGAACGATCGTACAGTATTTACCAAAGAAGCATGGAGACACAACTTCAAATGTTTGTAGACTTTTCTATTTGTGCATTTGTAGTTATTCATGCTGCAATTTATGTATTAATTGCATAACCGCTTGTTTGAAGTCGACTGTAAATGTATTGTTCATTCATGATTGTGATTTGGAATAATCTTTTTTCCACTGCTCATGGAAATCTCGAATCCGATTCTCCACAAATGATATCAGAGTCAGGTTCTCTGATATTCCAAATTACAACTCTGAATTGAACGCATTTTATAGTTGCAGTGGGTTTCTGCATTTGTGGTTAATCATTTTCTGCATCTGTGGTTTCGTTGATGAATGTTTCGGGTTTAAAGTTCTTTTTTTGTTAAAGCTTTCGGTGTTACAAAGTGTTAATTGTAAAGGCCCCTGTGTTTTTGGGCGAAATTAACTTCGCAATCGAGTCTGTAATTCAAAAAGTTTGACTTTGTCGTGTCATTCGTGATGAAGCTTCGACGTATGTCAATGCGGTTCTCAACGAAGAAGAAGACCAGGAGTTGGTCGGATCGTGTAGCGTCAAGTAAACAATCGTTGGGATTCAAATCAGCGACCGTTTAGATTTTCTAGATGATTGTGTAGTATTTTCTAAACGATCGCTTAGCTATGCTAAGCGATGGGGTAAATCGTTTACCATATCGCATAGCATTGGTTGCCCAATCACGTAGGCACTAGAGGTAGACGATCGTATAGGGAGCATGCAATGCTCGTCGTTTAGTAGAAGGCGCACGCTAGATGATCATGCAGCTAGCAAGCTTCATTGCTTAGTTACTACCTACACGATCGCGCGTATGCGATACGGAGGCGCTAGCTAAGCGATCGCTTAGGCGATAGTGCTTCGCGACATCGTAGTTGTTTAGACGATCGCAGAAGGAAGGCATTTTGCGGAGCTCGCTAAGTGATCATGTACTTCCGGCTTCATCGCTTAGTAAAGGTATATGATCGTGTAGTAACAGCTAAACGACCGTTTAGATTGTTCTAGACGACTGTATAGTAAATTCTAAATGATCGTTTAGCTCTAGGAGCGCTAGTAAGTGATAGAGCAAAGTGTTTGTTTTATGTGTAGACGATCGCGGGGTGCTTAGTATACGATGGCTGGAGAAGCGATGCTTTGCCCGAGCGGTTCAAGACCCGGTTCGCCTGTTTGAATCGGAGACTCCTTGTTTTTGTAATAGTTAGCTTTCCTTCTGTGTTTTTAAGGCAATTTTACCCGGTTCATCAACATTGGTTATTTATACATGTGATATATGGCACTTATATGCCAATGTGTTTGTCATATAGTTAAAACCCACCTTAGGTTGTGCAATTATTCATGCATCATGTATTATAAATGTTATAATATTGCAAGAAGAAATTAGTTGAAAGCATGTGCATGCATCATGAAATATAAGAGTTATATTTTGCATGCAGTGAGCATTATCATGCATTACCCTTTTATTATAAGTATTATAGTCTAAAGGTGAATGGAACCATGTTTTGCTTGTTTCATTGCTATTTTGTATAAGTGTTATATAAAAGAAGTAGCAATGAATGGACAATGCATTGGGCATGACACTTAGGTTGTTTATAAGCGTTATGAATGCCTTGCATGTGTTAGTTTCGCATTGTGGTTGGTTTCCGTTATAAGTGTTATAAAGGAAATTAAACCTAAAATTAATAATTCAGAGTTGCATGCGGACTTAGGGTGAACTCAAGTTTTTCAAAAGGGTTTTAAAATTGGATTGAGATAGACCTAAGTTCCTGTGGTTCTAAAGAGTTTAGTAACCTCGTTTAATCTTTTAAAATCGGTTTAATAGGATTACATTGGTTGAAATAAGAGATTAAATTTGTTGTAAATCTATCTATAAGAAACCTTTTATCTAAGGTGGGTTCTTGCTAGGCTGGGGTTCTTAAGTTGATGGAAATGTAACACCCCTACCTGGAAACCTACCTGGAAAGGTGAATTAGATAGATTTTCAACAAGCATGCGACAATTTGGTCAAAGATTCCATTAAAGAGTTTAATGGCTGATGATCAAAAGTTGTTTCACTATTCAAAGTAAAAGTTACTCTTGGGAAAACCTAAAAGTCACTTAATTAAAATCCTTAGCTGTGTTTTTTTTAAGTAAGCTAAACCCTAGGTTATAAAATACTCAGTAGAAGGAAAAGGCATATCAGACATGTCTATGATTCCACTCGCGTTTCTCCCTATATGTTCACACCGTGAGATTCATGCTTGGCCTCGTGGTGCCTAGGATGCATCCCCCTCCGGATGGTGTTTGCATGAGTCAATATCAAGGTGAACGAAGAGAGTGTTTATAGTAAGTGGGTGAAGGGTGTGTGTCAACACGTCTATGGTCTCTGTCATTGGTTCACAATGTGAGATCATTCTGTACTCCCTCGTGTTGCCTTTGGGTATCCCCTTTCGGATGGGTTTTGTGTAGTTGGTCATTATCAAGGTGAACCCCAGAAATGGATAGGGTTATTTTAGGATTTGACCCAATTGGATTTTTTCCTTTTGGATTGGCCTTTTGGCACGGACATCTAGGGCTTAAAATAGCGGGTCACACTTACGGGAGATTTTTAAGTAAGTTAATGATCTCTTGGCCAAATCAATGATGGCTAGCCGTTATAGGAGCAATAGTTGTTCTGATATTAATGACTGGTTGAGAACTTCTCAATTCAAAGGAGGGATAACTGACCTCCCTTCGGCGGCTTCTGTCCTAAACCTTTGAAGCGTCATTGCGAAACTAGATGTCACACGGGGTTCATGTTAGTTTTGCTAGAACCTTATTGGATATTGTTTTATTTTACAATGGGTATTTGCTTAAAACCTAAGATAGATCAATGTGTTTTTTCTTTTCAGCAACTCGTTAGTATTTCTGTTTAAAGCTTTTAAAAATGACCAATTATATATAGTGTAAAGAATCGTGTGAAACGAATTTCGTGGCAAACGACCTCGATCGCACTACTCTCCAAAAGAGGAGACAAGATAGTAAATATGATTTATTTGTCTTAGAGACGTGTCTGGTAGAGAATGATGATTCTGCCTGGATCCTAGATTCAGGTGCTACCAATCATGTCAGTTCCTCTTACCAAGAATTTAGTTCCTGGTAAACGTTGCCATAGAGAGAGATGACTCTTCGAGTCGGTACTGGTGAGGTTGTTTCAGTTGTTGCTGTAGGCAGGCTGAAGTTATTTGTTGACAAGAAACGTTATTTGTTACTGGATAATATTTTTGTAGTTCCTCATATTAAGAGGAACTTAACCTCGGTTTCTCGTCTCATTGAATAAGGCTATACTGTCTTCTTTTTCTGAGAATAAAGTGTTTATTTCCAAGAATGGAATGGAGATTGGTTATGGCTCAATAGAAAATAACTTATATGTACTAAGGCTGTTAGTTGTAAAAGCCTTGTACTGAAATGTTCAGTACGACAACAACAGCTAAAAGACCAAAGGTTTCTCCAAAGGAAAATGCCCATCTTTGGCATCTAAAGTTTGGTCACATCAACCTCAATAGGATCGAGAAGTTGGTGCAAAGTGGACTTCTAAAGAGTTTAGAAGAAAACTCCTTGTTGGTATGTGAATCATGCCTCGAAGGCAAGATGACCAAATGACCTTTTACTAGAAAAGGTTACAGAGCCAAGGAAGCCTTGGAGTTTGTACATTCAGACCTCTATGGTTCGTTGAATGTTAGAGCTCGAGGTGGGTGAATATTTCACCGTTGAATGTTAGAGCTCGAGGTCGGTGAATATTTCATCTCATTCATAGATGATTATTCAAGGTTTGGGTATCTCTTCCTAATGCAACGTAAATCTGAAGCCTTGACAAGTTTAAGGAGTATAAGGCTAAGTTGAAAACTTGTTAGGTAAGAAGATAAAAATACTACGATCTGATCGTGGTGGAGAGTATATGGACCTCCAATTCCAGAACTATATGATAGAACATGGGATTGGATCCAAACTCTCAGCCCCTGGTACACCTTAGCAGCATGGTGTATCAGAAAGGAGAAACAAAACCTTGTTGGACATGGTTCGGTCTATGATGAGTTATGCTCATCTTCCAGACTTGTTGTGGAGTTATGTAGTGCAGACTGCATGTTATATCCTGAACAACGTTCCTTGAAAAGTGTTTCTGAAACATCTTTTGAGTTATGAAGAGGCTATAAAGGTAGTTTATGCTACTTCAGGATAAGGGGCTATCCGACCATGTGCTTGTGACTAACCCAAAGAAGTTGGAACTACGTTCGAAGGTTTGTCTCTTTGTAGGCTACCCCAAGGAAACGAGAGGTGGATACTTCTATGATCCGAGTGAGAACAAAGTGTTTATTTCCACTAATGCTATCTTTTAGGAAGAAGACCACATAAAGTATCATAAGCCACGAAGTAAGCTCATTTTACGTGAGATATCAAGTGCGATTGAAACTGTTGAGGGTTCAACAAGAGTTGTTGAACAGGCCGATAAGTCTACAAAAGTTGTTAAGGTCGGGATGTCTATTCAACCAGCTCAAGAGTTGAGACTACCTCGACGTAATGGGAGGGTTATAAACCCACCGGATCGCTATATGGGTTTGACTGAAGCCCAAAACGTCATTACGAATGATGGGGTCGAGGATCCGTTGTCTTTTAAGAAAACAATGAAGGATGTTGACAAAGATGAACGGGTTAAACACATGAACCAGGAAATGGAGTCTATGTACTTCAATAACGTCTGGGAGCTTGTTGATCCACCTGATGAGGTAAGACCGGTGTAAGTGGATCTATAAGCGAAAGAGAGATGTAGATGGAAAGGTGCAAACCTTTAAGGCTAGACTCGTGGCAAAGGGTTATACCCAGGTTGAGGGAGTTGACTATGAGGAAACTTTCTCACCTGTTGTCATGTTGAAGTCTATTAGGATTCTCCTGTCCATAGCCATATTTTATGATTATGAAATATGGCAAATGGACGTCAAGCAAGGATGCATTGCGAACTCCACTATGGAAGCCGAATACGTAGCGGCTTGTGAAGTAGCTAAAGAGGATGTTTGGCTAAAGAAGTTCCTTTCAGATTTGGAAGTTGTTCCAAATATGGATTTGCCTATCACAATGTATTGTGATAACAGGGGTGCTATGGAAAATTCGAAGGAGGCTCGGAGTCCTCGTCGGGGTAAGCACATAGAACGAAAATATCACTTAATCAGGGAGATTGTGCATCACGGTGATGTGATAGTCAAAATGATCGCATCAGAGCACAACGTTGTCGATCCCTTTACAAAGGCCCTCACGGCTAAACTGTTCGAGGGTCACCTAGAGAGTCTGGGTCTGCAGGATGTGCGACATCTTGTCTAGGGCAAGTGGAAGATGATACTAGGGTATGCCCTAGTTTATTGTATATTGTACATTTTTATATTGTATTGTACATTAGTCTCCCGAGTCATTAGGACAAGTGGAAGATTGTTGGGATTGGTGTCCTAATTCTCCAGAGTCTCATTGTTTTGTAAAGATACACATTGTTTAATGAATAAAATAAGTGTTATTTAATTCTGGCATTTACTCATATCCAATAAACAAAGCTCATTGGTTATCTTTTTTGAACTTAAGCATGTATATGTGATATACAAGTGGATCATGCCTTAAGTGATAACCTAAATATGTTTGTAGTAGAAGGATTAAGGTGGGATACCTGATCTTGGTGACATTACGGATACAACCCGCTCTGTAGAGGTTTGCAAGTGTTATAAACAACTACAGATGTTAGATCCTAACCATTCATGTGGAAACGTGCAAGTGAGGTGTCCTATACAAAGAGTTTGTATAAGACCTAAACCACAAGATGATTAGACTCTGTATAAAACACCGTTGATACTAGAGAATTACAACTCACCTAAACGATTATAGGTGACACAACCTCAATCCTGAGTGTTTGGAGAACTTCTGCCTTTGAGGGCGGTTCTTTGATTAGTATGGGTGAGAGTGGCGAGATTGCCAACTCAACATGCCTGCCTTTTTAGGGACTTGTCTGATCTGGGAGTTGGGAACTCAATCCATAAGATGAAATTCACTCCTTTCCCGAAGCAGGGATAAGCAAAGAGATTGCTCCCTTAAGAGCTGATTCCGCGGCTTGAACATAGTGGCCACAGCTTCTCTTTGAAAGATAAGACTCAGTCATAGTAGGACTATGACTTATGTTCATTAGAGGTATCAGTGGTACTTAAGGAGACAGATGTAACTATAGGGGCATAACGGTTATTGGCCAAACTGTACGTAAGAGCGACCTGTGAATGGTTGTCACCCTACTAATTGGTTAAGATGGACACATAATATATTTGTGATAAGGAGAGTTCCGCTGTCGGCCTTTAATGGAGTATCTGGCAGTTAACGGATGGTGGATCCCATGACTAAAGAGTTTAGTCAGTTATTCACGTACCGTTGGAGCTTCGAGCTACAGGTCCATAAGGTCCCTTTGGTAGCTCAATGGATTCCGTTGAGGATCAGTTCTTGGTGTTGATTTGAAATGTTCAAATTAAAAAGAGGTATTTTGATTATATATGATATAATCGATATGATGTATGAGATACATCTAGTGGAGGATTAATGTAAATGAGATTTACGTTAAGTACCACGGAATAGAAAAAGAACTATGGTTTATATATTTTATGAGATAAGATATTAAAATTATAAGTTATAAATATAGTATGATAAGTTAGTTATCATTTATATTTATAATAATATTAATTATTGGATAATTAATTATTTTTCTTTAATAACCAATTGAGTGGGTGGTTATTGGATTTTCATGGTAACCATGAGATAAAAGAAAAATGGTTTTCCTAATTTTAATAAGATTTACAAACTATTGAAAAGTTTTCATAAAATTTTTTAGATTTCTCTCGGCGAAAAAAAAGGATCTCACGGAGTCGTCGAGTAAATATAGATTTACTAAACAACAGCTTGAGCTAGCTAAACAATCGTGCAGTGGCGAGCTAAATGATCGTACAGTATTTACTAAACGATCGCATAGCTTTTACTAGACGATCGCTTGCCCAAAGTAAACGATCGTATAGTGTCTGTACGCGACAAACCGAACTAAACGATGAGCTAAACAATCGTATAGCTTTTGCTAGACGATCACTTAGTTTTATCTAAACGATTGCGCATCGACCTATATGATATGTCTCCGCCATCTCCCACTTGTCCAGTTGTATACACGATCGGTGTTTTTTCCTTCATTTACCTCATTCCATGTTCGAACAGAGCCCACCCTCTGGATTCTCACACCGAGAATACCAAAGTCTCCTTGTTGGTGGTGTCATACTCAACTCGACACCGTCGAGGTGTTGTGGAGGCTGTTTGTGTTGTTGTTGAGGAGTTTGTGGTCGAGATGATCGTTGAGGACGAGCACAAAGTGTTCGTGCTATGTTGCGGTCGTGTAGATCAGGCATTTGAGGTTGCCGTTGTTCGAGCGATCATGCGCAAAGGAGCATGAAGAGGCATCTTTAAATGTCATAGAGTTTTCTCTTTGTGCATTTGTAGTTATTCATGCTGTAATTTATGTATTAATTGCATAACTACTTGTTTGAAGTCGACTATAAATGTATTGTTCATTCATGATTGTGATTTGGAATAATCTTTTTTCCGCTGCTCATGAAAATCTCGAATCCGATTTTCTTCAGTTTGGACTCATATGAAAAGAACATTCGAAGTCAAGAATCCATTCTGATTTGAACTTGCCATCCGAAATAGTGAGAACTTCAGCTTCTTGGTAGTTCTCTGTCACATTGACATTTTAAGTATCATCTTATTTTCTATTTTCATTTTTCCTTTTATTTTTCAACTCAAAACAATTCATCCTAATGTGATCTTCCTTATGGCCATAAAAGCGCTTCTTCACTTTTCTTTTAGACTTTGATCTACCACGGTTTGAATTTTTGTTGGATTTCTTCTCTAACCTTCCCCTTGTCATCAAGGCTTCATGTTCTTTTCCTTTAGCCTTTCTTAGTTCTAAGTCTCTTGATCTTAAGGCATTTAACACAATGTACATCGTGAGATTGTCCCTGCCATACTTAATAGTCATTTTAGCTTCATTATAAGAATCAAACAGAGAATTCAACAATATTATAGCCCTATTCTCATCTGACATAGTTTCACCAATATTACTAAGATCCAACAAAACTCGATTATACTCATCTAGATTATATTCTAGATCTTTAGTGGGATCCATTTTAAAACAAAGAACATTTCCTTGATATACAGTTTATTAGTGAGTGATTTTGTCAAATAAATTGCATCAAGTTGTTTCCATACCTCGACTACGGTATTTGCATCATTCACCTGTCTCAAAACGTTGTCTGCAGGATACAAATTGATAGTGCTGTAGGTTATTTCCTTCATTTTAATAATTTCTTCTAGCTTCATGATTGTCGACAGGTCTATCTGCTCATCCAGAGCTTTTGCCACTTTCTATTGAACAAGCACAACATTCATCTTCTTTTACTACAGAGCGAAATCGCCCTTTCCATCGAATCTCTCGATCTAAAACTTAATTGTCATGGGCTCCAGTTTCAACTTCTCTCTAGGCATCTGAGTATTGAAAGCTCTGATACCAAACTGTTGACCTGAGCTATACTAACTAACGATTCAACTCAGTGATGTAACAGTGAAAGTACTCGTATGAAAATAAAAGAAGAAGAGAAGAAATAACAAACAACACAAAAATTATAGTGGTTCAATCTCAGGGTGAGATTTACATCCACTATGAAAGGTCTGTCAATCTTCTTTACTGATATTAATAATAGGAATACAGAGGAATTTCTTTTGGAAGAGGAAATACAAAGTTCTTTCTCATAACAACAAGAAGAAAACACTTAAATAGCCAGTGTTTTAGAGTTTGTGTAGTCATACCCAATCCTTGATAGCATCTTACTCGATGCTTGATCGCTTGCTTATTCAATTACTCATTGCTCATTGTTCACCTGAAAGCTTCACGCTTACAAGCTTACTCGATTACTTGATGCAAGCTTACTCGCTTCCGCGATGCATGCTTACTCGCTCACTCGATGCAAGCATATTCGCTTACTCAATGCTCCCCTGAATGTTTGCACAACCAGCAATTTAATTACATCAGGGGAAACACTTCAACTGGGACCACTTCACGCACGATAAAATCCCTGGAAGGAGAAATGAATTCAGGTGACATACCTCAACCAAGCAACCAATCCCGTGCTGCCTCTGTAACAAATTTAGTGGAAGAGTATTCTTCTTCCAGTTCATTCACAAACAGCTTTAAGATGGGCCTAAAAAACAACAATAACAACACTCTTTCCCTACAGACTACAAAGAGTATACCAAACCCAATTAGAAGTCAAATTAATGTGCTGAAATAAGACAAGCCCACTCAATCTAATAAAGGGCCAAAATGTATTAGGCTAACAATAAACCACGACAAATTATAAGGAAAATGAGGAAATAGAGTCTGATGTTGAAGTGCTTTCTAACGAACTTTAATCATACAGGACTCATCAGATTCAAATGGTAATTATCGTAAGGTAAAGTACCTACCATTTAAGAGATGTGGGAATGAAGAATCATTGAAACTTAAATGAGGCATGTTATTTAATTCACTGAATGAGTTTAAAGAGCTTGTAAATGATTATGCTGTGAGAGGAAGATGGAATGTCAAATTTGTGAAAAATGACAAGATATGGGTAAGAGCAAAGTGTGTGGAGGGTTGCAAGTGGGTGTCTTATTGCTCTATGCAAAAAGAAAGGACTTTCCAATTGAAAACTTTTGTACATGGGTATACATGTAGTAGATCGTTTAAGCACCAAAGACTTTCATCGAAGTGGTTGAATACACACATTGTTGATGAGGTGAGGAAGCAACCGGTTGGAAATCAGATTAGTTTCTATTGAATATAAAGTAAGAAGAAAGAATATAAAGTAAGAAGAAAGTATTTAGTACAAATTTCAAGAAACTAAGCAAGAAGAGAAAAACAAAAGGCGTTAGATATTGTGTAAGGTTCTCATAAAGAACAATATAGTAGATTATGGGAATTGATAGGGACAAGACCCTCAAACTATCTCCATGATGGTATGATATTGTCCACTTTGGACATAAACCCTCATAGTTTTGTTTTTTGTTTCACCCAAAAGGCCTCATATCAATGGAGATAGTCACCCTCACTTATATACCCATGATTCTCCTCTTATCTAACGAATATAGGACTCGCATTCCCAACAAGTGGTATCAAATTATAGATTGGTGATTATTGTTGATTATCTGTAACTGTAAATTCCTCATTGCTCATAATAAAATTAATTCAAGCTGGTTCCCAAAGTGGATGTAGACCAAACTGGTCGAACCACTAGTGGTATCAGAGCTCCATTCGATCCAAGGAGGGTGTGTGGTACTGTGCTGCCATATTTTTTGTTCAAGAGAATTCTTTGTTGGAATTAATTTGATAGATGGCTTCGATGTCTACATGGTTCGAAGTTGTTAAATTTGATGGGAAAGGTGATTTCGGGTTATGGACGGCTCTGTAATTTGAAATTCCTCATGCTTATAATAAAATTAATTCAAACTAGTCCTCAAAATGGATGTAGACCAAACTGGTCGAACCACTATATATCTTGGGGTTTGTTCTTTATTGCTTTTGATTTATTCTACTGATTGTTTGTGTTCCGTTTGGCCATATAAGTTATGTTCAAAACTCTCACAGAAATATTATAAGGACTTGCTTAAATCAAATCCTGGCACTATAGCTCAATTAAATCTAACTGTAAATCACAAGCATGATGAAATTGAAGGTACACCAATTAGAAGAACCATCCACACATTTCAACGTCTTTATAATTGCATGGATGGATGGAAGAAAGGATTCTTAAAAGGGTGTAGACCCTTAATAGGCTTAGATGTTTGTCACTTGAAAGGTCCTTATGGAGGGTTACTTATGTTTGCTGATGGAAGAGATGCAGATGACTAATATTTTCCACTTGCTTTCTTGGTGGTTGAAGCTAAAACTAAAGAATTGTGCACATGATTCCAGGCGTGGATCAACGATTTTGTGTTCGACATATTTACGGCAAGATGTGAAACAAGTTTCCAGGAAAGCAAATAAAGGATATAATGTGTGGCGAGTGGTGAATGTCACCTATAAAAAACAATGGGAAAGGCAAATGGAGGCAATGAAAAAGGTAGATGAAAGAGCTCATAAATGGTTATGTGATATCCAAGTTTTTGGAGCAAGCATGCGTTCACTAGCTATAGTAAGTGTGACACCTTTGTTGATAACATTTGTGAGGTGTTTAACTTTACTATATTTGAAGATGGGTGGAAAAAGTTTAGCGTGAACTTGGATGCTAAAACATGTTCATGTAGAAAGCGGGACCTTACAGGATTACCATGCATGCATGCCAGTTGAGATATATGTTGATGAATGTTACGAAAAAGAGTCATATAAAGCTACTTATGAGTCTATTATATATCCCACCAATGACTCTTAACTTATGATCATCCACCAATTATTCAATGATTCAACCATACATATTTCAAAGAGCTCCTGGAAGACCACATAAGCTAAGAAGAAGGGAGATAGATAAACCAAGAAAGGGATCGTCAATTGGTAAGAGAAATAGATCAATGAAATGCAATAGTTGTAAGAAGTTTGGGCATAATGTCAGACGTTGTAAAGGGTCCACTAAACATGGAAGTCTACCTCAGGTGATATATGTTGATAAATGTGGAATACTTCTCGTTAACCATTACATGTGAGAATACTTGTATTTAGATCTCTTCTTATGGATGTGGCTAATTTTTCTTTTATAAGTTTATGATATTTATGACCTTTAACCAAGTTTAATTAAATGAAAGCATATTGCTTGATCTTAAAGATATAATTTATATTTACAAAAGTTCCAATACCAAGTATTACTATAATTAAATTATCTCAAAATTAAGTTGAATTTGATACCTTGAGACATTTATTTTACTAAAGCACAACATGGGAATCAAGCTACTGATGTAATTGAACCTTAAGCAAAAGGATCCAGTATGTTTTCAATAGCAACAATTCAACAATTCCTAGTATTGAACAATTCAAGGTTCAAATCTTTAAATAATTGGCCATTATTTTATGACCATACATATATAAATCGTGAAAAACCCCAAAAAATCAAGGCCCTTGTATAAAATTCTTCAAATGCCATCATTTTTGCGTATGGTAGCAAGGAAATGGCAGATGCCTCGGAGTTCACGGACATCAATTCTTCCGATGTCAATACCAAGGCGAGTGTGTGCAAGATCTAAATGGTACATTAAAATCAAGGTTGAAAAACCAATTGTTGGATTATTTCACAAACCAGTGAAGGCCAACAATTGAGGCCCACTAGCGCCAAAAATAGATTTTATTAAAACCCTTTTTCAGCAGCCGGTTATGTTGGGAAAACCAACATGCAGACCAAGGGATTGTTTTGACGACAGTGAGAAGAAAATGCAGAAAAGAAACTCATTCCGACCAGCAATGTTCTTCAGCCATTTAGAGATGGATATATAGTCCAGTTGAGCTGAAATTTTGAGAGCATGTTCTTGAGACAAGGGTCTTCAATCTGGATGATGGAGATTTCGTTTGAAGTTACCTAAAGTCAGATACAATAGGTAATTGGTTACCACTTCAAGTGGGATGTTCCTAATTTTATTCTTCTCTATTTGTTGTTGTTTGTTGTCGAGATTTTTAATCTTGAGATACATATTGTATATGCCTCTAGTTGTGATTAGGGAGAACTTGTTTGTACCTAATGTTGATTATAGTGGAGATTTTTTAATTTGGCCCGTGATTTTTACTCCTCACATTGAGGAGGTTTTTCCACATTAAAAATTGTTTGTATCCTTACTTGATTTATTATTATTATTCATAGTTGACTAAATTCCTATTAGATTCACACAAGAGGGGATAATTGATCCTAAAAATATATTATTTATCTCAACAAAGTGGTATCAGAGTAAGGTTAAATTAATTGTGATTGCCTTGTGTTGAATATGGATACTAATTCAACTAAGATGGTTACTCTTAATGGGTCAAATTATTAAGTTTGGAAAATAAAGATGAAGATATTTTATATGTTGATGATTTGCATCTTCCAGTTTTTTCGGAAGAGAAGCCTGCCGATAAAACTTATGCCATAAAAAAGTATGTGGGATTATGAGACTTTGAGTAGAAGATAATTTTTTAAACTATATTGGTGAAGAAACTCATGCACTAACTATGTGGAACAAGCTTGAGTCGATATGTGTCCCTAAAACTGGTAATAATAAAATGTTTATGATTAAACTAATAATGGCGTTGAAGTATCAAGATGGAACACCCATGTTAGACCACTTGAATACATTCCAAGATATTATTAATTAGTTATCTAGAATGAATATCAGGTTTAAGGATGAGATACATGGGTTATGGATCCTTGTAGGACTCGTGGGAGACATTAGAAGTTTCTTATCAAACTCAACCCCAAATAGAGTACTAAGTATGGACTTAGTAAAAAGCAGTGTATTGAACAAGGAGAGAAGAAAAAAGTCATAGGGCTCTTCTTTACAATCAGATGTTCTCATCATTGAAACAAAATGGAGGAGTAAGAGTAAAAGTCCGAGGAATAAAGATAGAGGCAAAAATAAGAATAGCCAATTTGCAAATGTTAAGTGCAATTATAGCCATGTGAAAGGATATATAAAAAAGCATTGTCGAAAATTTAAAAGGGACAATAAAAATGATAAAGGCAAGGAAAAGAACAATGACGATGATAGTGATGCAGACACAATTACTATAACCACCAAAGATTTTTACATCTTATTTGACGGTGATGTTATAAATCTTGCTATACAACTGAGTAGTTGGGTGCTTGACAGTGGCACCTCAATTCATGCTACATCAAAGAGGGATTTCGTTGTATCTTATACACCTAATAATTTCGACAATGTTAGGATTGATAATAATGGATTAGAAAAAGTAGTTGGCAAAAAAATGCACACTTAAAAGAAAAGAATGGTTCTAAGCTGATTTTGAAGAATGTGAAACACATTCACGATATTCGCATGAATTTGATTTCCACAAGTAAGCTTGATGAGGAAGGTTTCTACAGTACCTGCTATAATGGTAAGTGGAAGCTTACTAAAGACTCTATAGTTGTAGCTAAGGGAGAAAAATGTTCCTCATTATATGGAGGCTATGATCACTGATTGTGATATAAATACAGTGGATGATGAAGCGGATGTTGAGCTTTGGCATAAAAGATTCAATCACATTTTTTAGAAGGGTTTGAAGATATTAGCCAAGAAAAATCATCTTTCTAATATATAGAGCGCACCCCTAAAAGGGTGTCCTCATTATTTGACAGGAAAGCAGACTAGAGTTACTTTTAAGTCATCTTGGCAGTCTAGAAAATCAAATGTACTAGACTTGGTACATTCTGAAGTGTGTGATCATATGAAAATAATAACACTTGGAGGTGTGTCATATTTTGTGAAATTATTGATGACCATTCAAGGAAAATGCAGGTTTATACCTTAAAGACTAAAGATCAGGTGTTACAAGGGTTTAAACAGTTTCATGGCCTTATTGAGAGAGAAACTGGTAAAAAGTCGAAGTGTATTACGACTGATAACGGAGGTGAGTATTGTGGACCTTTTGATGAGTATTGCAGAAATCATGGTATTTGACATCAAAAGTATCACACCCCCTCCCAAACTTACCTCTTTCACCCAAAAGGAGGCGTGAGGACGACAAGTACCATCTTTCATGGCACCTACTATCCAATTTCCCAATCTCAATCTTAGCAAGAGATAATAATTAAAAACTCTTATTGTATTACAATATAATAAAGTTCATACAACTTAGTAAATCTACAACTATTCGCTTTTTAACTTAGTCCCATCTATTGATTAAGAAGTTCATCTTGTGGCAGACCTCAACTTCGAGCAATAACCAGAACTCTTTCTGCTACCTACAAAAGAAGAACATAAAAGAAAAGAATGAGCTAGAAGGCTAGTGACTGGTAAACAATTACAGGGTCTCTTACAACCCTTAATAATAAACGTCTCAACAACAACGCATTGATAAAAAGTATTGAGGTTCTTTCTCAAATCTCAGCCTTGCTCGCATTCGTTTCCTACTAACCTTATATACATGATAGATAGTTAATCCCTCTATGTCTTATTCTCTATGTACCATAGATCTACCTCTTATGGGCTCAGAACCTAGACTCATCGATCCTCTGACTATCCCACGAGCGGTTTCACCTACAGGTTCAGGAACTAGGTTCTTGACCCCCTGAATATCTTGGAAAGTTTGCCACAAGCTCAAATTCTAGATCCACATATCTTCTGACTATCCTATGCAAAGTTTGCCACAAGCTCAGATTCTAGATCCATTGATCATCTGACCATCTTGTGTGGCATAACCTTACCACATACGAGCCACCCATATATACATATATGGAATTTCACTACAAACATCTAAAGGAAACACCACTTACCGTTCGTCGGTGAGATTTCCTCTCTTTCCAAGCCTTCTAGCTTCCTAGTTCCTTCTTGGATCCCAAGCTTGTATTGGCCTAAATTTGACTTAGAATCTCATGTTTAGGTCTAAAATAATCTTAGAATACTTTCATGCCCCTAAACTTAGCTTACCAACTCCAACAGACGTGAAAATAGACCTCGAAACAATTTAGGATAGTTGTAGACACAGAGTAGCCCTCCTCAACAGCAGTTGGATGCCTAGTCTGGTATGCTAAATGCCGAGACAATACTTTCAACGCCTAAATGGTCCACTTCAACACATGGTCAGCTCAAGTCTCCTCTTTCACTTCTCTCTCGAACTTATTTGAGAGAATTTTGAATTGTCAGGTGAAATAAGACTCTCCTGGGGTATCTATAGGCAATTCCAAGTCATCCTCAAGTCTTCACAGCGTGACACCTTTTACTTGCATGAAAATCTTATGTGTCATTACCACGCAAGACCCAATGCATGGTTCCCTTTTGAGGTGTCCGACTAGCACTTTTAATGCTCTACTTTGCTTCTTTGGCGTCCACCTCCTACGTGGACTTGGTCAAGACTTTATTTGGTTGAGCCACTACCTCACCTTACTATCAACATGACCTTATTCCCTAACAAATCTCAATCCCAATGCATTGTGTTCATCTGGACGCATAGGTCTCTCTGTGTCACCCACTTAATTCCACACATTGGCCACTTTGGACGCATGGTTTCCTTACCATGCGTCCAACTTCCTCAAATTTTCTTCTTTCTTGGTTTTTGTCTTCTTCTTGTAGAATGGTTTGTCCACTTATTCCTTATAGCATGGTCCTCTCCTCATTTTTGTAGCATAGCTTTTCATTCTTGTAGCATAGTTCCTCATTATCATAACATATTTTCTAAGATGTCTTCTATGCATCCAAGGTGACTTCATCCCCTTAGCACGCATCAAGTTGTTCAATTAGGGTTGCTTGGAGGTCTTCTATGCAAACAAAGCATCCTCCCTACATCCAACACTTAACCAAAACTTCCATTATGCATCAAAAATAATCTATCTTGCCCTAGAATGCGTCCACAAGGTGCATCTAGGGTTTTTACTCAACTATGGGATTAATTGAACTTCTTTAACTATGCTACGAGTTTATGCTACAAATTGAACTTTCTCAATTATGCTATGAGTTGAATCCCTCTTCTAATACTTAGCCAAAATTCTCCATTCTTTACTACGCTATTGCATAGTTTGCATACTTAGCCAAAATTCTCCATTCTCTACTACGCTATTGCATAGTTTGCCTACTTAGCCAAAATTCTCACTTCAACCTACTATGTTTCCAATTTTTGCCTTCCCACCTTTTCCTCCCAATATTTAACCAATAATTTTCTTATTTTTCTCTTCTAGTCCAATGCATACTCTACTCCTAAGTTCAACCACATGCTCCCAACATTTAGAAATTTTCTAAGTACCATTACTTCCTTCAAAGCGTAGTTTAAAAATATAGCCAAATTTTTATCCTCCAAATTATAGCATATGTTCCATTTATGCATTCTTAAGTCCAATGATTATTTAGTGATCTTGAAACCTAAGTGGAAGAAAAATGAATCGAGGGCTAGCAAAAAGACACTTCTTAAGACTCCTTATTTAAATAGGATAGAAAAAAGACACGGTGTGAATATTAAAGGAGAAACGTGACATATTTTTCTCCTACTGAGTATTTTTTAACAACGTAGGGTTTAATTTACTTAGGAAAAATACAGCTAATTATTTTTACTAAGTGATTGTTTAAGTTTGCCCAAAAGTAACACTTACTTTGGAAAGTTAAATAATTTTGATTAATATTCGTTAAACACTTTAAAAAATGTTAATCAATAATTGCATGCTTGCAACAAATCTATCTAATTCACCTTTTTAGGTAGGTTCCCAGATAGGGGTACAACGTTTTCATCATCTTAAGTACCCTAGCCTAGCCACCTTAGACAAAAGGTCCCTTATAGATATCTTTGCTACAAATTTAATCTTTTATTGAAATCAATTGAATCTTATTAAACCGATTAAAAAAGATTAATCTAATTTCTAATCTCATTAGAACTTTGTGAACTTAGGTCTATCTAAATCATATTTTAAAACAATTTTAAAAAATGATTATAACCTAAGGTTTGCATGCAACTCTTAATTATTGATTTTAATTCTAATTTCATTTAGATAAAACAATTATATATAAATAAAACAATTAAAACATTCGTTGCACACTTGACATACTTCAGTTAATCATAACATTTATAAATTAACCTAAGGTAACGTCATGCTTCATGCAATCTACATTCATTACTAATATATATAACAATGATATAACTAGGTAATGGATCATACTATAGTATACTTTCCATACATACATTCAACCATATATTATAACAATTATAGTATAAATGATGCATAGAAATACTATAATGCATGCATACATATACTATAACATTTATACTATATGATGCATGAGCATGCTTTATAGTTTAAATCATGCGCATACATATATTATAACACTTATAATATAAAATAATACATGAATATAAATGCATTACCTATAGTGGGTTTTAAAACTATATGACATACAATATAACATATAATATAGAACATACAACATATGTATATTTAAAATAAACAGTTAATGGACCAGGATAGGACCTTAAAGGAAAGGTAAAAGGCTAACTGTTACAGCAAAAGAGTCGTCCAGTTCGAAACAGGTGAACCATGCCTTGAACCGCTCGAATCGAACTACCCTTCAACAAACTCTCCGCAATGTTTGTGTAGCAAACTCGTTGTGCGATCTTGTAGTAAATGCTAAACGATCGTGTAGCAAAATCTACACGATCTTATAGTAAATACTACACGATCGTGTAGCAAAATCTACACGATCCTGTAACATTAGCTACACGATCGTTGAGGAAAAGCTACTTGATCATTTAGCAAAAGCTATACGGTCGTGTAGCTGTAGCTACACGATGTTGTAGAACTGCTTCGTCTTTTTCATCGAAGTAGTGCTCTGAAAAATGTCTTTGAAGCTTCCCATAATAGCACGAACGACTAAAACAACAAATACAGACTCTATAGCAAAAATTACTCCCAAAACAGGGGCCTTTACAAACCAAATTTGTAAACTAAATGAAGCCTTAAAACTAAGTATCCTATCCTGAAACATTCATAAACAAAACCACATTCATATTGAAATCATTCATCGCATGAGCATGAAATAAAATGGAGGAAAATCCACCAATACTGTAAAAACGATTCAATAAAAAAAAAAAAGGAATTTGGGATTAGAAAACCAACAACCTGGCTTTGATACCAATTGAAGGATCTCTATGAAGAGAGAACTTTGAGCAGAAACAAGATCGTCCCAAATCTATTTTTCATTCAATGTAAGTTTTACAGTAAATGAAGAACATGGATTTACTTAAATTATAGCATGCATTAATAAAGGAAAACTTAGGGTTTTAGAAACTTTTACCTTTAAAGACTATTCTTCAAGAATCCCTCGAACAAGTCATGAATTGATCTCCTTCTCCTAAAAGGGACACCACCAAATGGACCCTCCTATATTCTCATTAGGGATGGAGAATGGCAAGAGGTGTGGCCTCTGCCTTAGGGTTTTGGAAGAGCAAAGGAGGTAGAGAGGAGAAGAGGGAGGAGAAGAACTTTTCTTCTCTTTTCGTTTTTTTTCTAGAGAGAAATTCTCTCAGTGTTTCATGGAGGAAGATTAAAATGCACCATCATTATCTCTCACCTCCTCTCATCACGTATTTAGCTGAGAGAAATTAGGGGGAGGGAAACTCCCTCCCTTTAATTAATTAATATTTATTTAATAAAATAAAATTAATAATAATTATACATATAATAACAACCTTATTATATGTATATTATCTATATGTTATATCCCATATAACACATAATGTATAGTTACATATTGTATCAAATACAATATAACGTATAGATATATTTTCTCTCAACTATACATGACATGTAATATAAATCACATTTATAGTAAACTCACTTATATGTATCTCATTCATATAATTAGTATTTGGATCATATCCAAATATTTAATTCCTCTCAACTTATTGATCATATGAATAATGGATCATACGAATCATATGAATCTCAATTTAATTCCTCCCAATTTAACTCCTCTCAACTTATTAATGGATCATATGAATCTCATTAAATTTAATACATGAATCTCATTCATATAAATAGTATTTGAATCATATTCAAATTTCTCTCATATTACTTTACATTATAATGTATCAAATACATTATATTAATTATATCATATATAATTAATTCCCTTAATTAATTTGAACACCTCAAATTAATCCAAAAATAATTCTGAATTAAATCCCTGTTGAGCTACTGAATAAACCTTATGGACCTACAGATTGAAGCTCCAATGTACTTGAATAATTAATTAAATTCTTTAATTAAATTACCCAACATCCATTAATTGTCAGTCATTCCACTAAAGACCGATAGTTGCACTCTTCACACTATAGATAAATTTCTGTGTCCATTGGATATAACCAATCAACAGCGCAATGATCCTTCACAAATTACTCGTAAATACAGTTGAGCCAAAATTACCGTTTTGCCCCTGTAGTTATATCTAACTTCTTAAGTACCACTGATCCCTCTAATGAACAATAAGCCATAGTTCAACTATGACTAAGTCCTTCTCGGACCAGGAAAGGATGTGGCCATTATGTTCAAGCCCGAAAATCAACCCTTAAGGGAACAATTATGTACTTACCCCTGCATTGGGGAAGAAGTGAATCCCATCTCGTGTAGCTGTGTTCCAACTCCCCAGTCAGACGAATCTCCAAAATGGTTAGCCTATTGAGTTGACAATCTGGTCACTCTCACCCATCTAAATCAAAGGACCGCCTTTATGAGCAGGAGTTCACAACTCATTCAGGATTCAGGTTATGTAACCTATGGTCATCCTAGTGAAATGTAAGTCTCTATTATTAACAGCGTTATATAAAGAGACTAATCAATTCGTGGTTCGGTCTTATACAAACTCTTTGTATAGGATACCCCCACTCACATGTCTCTACATGAATGACCAGGATCAAATTATTTGTAGCACTTTATAACACTTGTAACACCTACAAAGCGGGCCGTTTCCATAATGTCACTAGGATAAGATACCCAGCCTTATCCATCTACTACATACCATTTAAATTATTATTTAAACAAGTTCCACATGTATGTCTCGACATGCTTGTTTAAATTACATAAAATCACCTAGGATCTTAGTTTATTGGATTGAGTATATGCCTATAAAATAATACTTATTTTATTAACAACAATATGTTTATACAAAGTTTACAAACTACGAGATTACAAGGAGATTTAGGACACCAATCCTAACACTTAGAAGAAGTCGAGATGTTGTGTTTGTAGAAGAGTAAACAATATTAGACATTGAGAAGATAAATAAAATAGAGTTTAAGCATAGTGATGATATGATTGATTTAAGTTTACATTCTTTGACAAAACCTTCTACATAGATAGAAAATGAGGTTCAAAATGATCAGTTTGTTGATACAGATGATGGTTTTGAACAGGTTGAGATAGATGACAACATTCAGAAATAGAAGTTTCCATAAATGTTTCACTTAGGAGATATGTATGCAATTTTCATCCATCAACAAGATATTCAACTAATGTTATTATTGACTGATGAGGGAGAACTTGAGAGTTATGAGGTTTCCTTGAGCACAAAAGATAGTGAATTGATGAAGTGAAAGATGAGATGAAGTCTTTACATGAAAACCACAAATTTGAGTTTGTGAAATTGCCTAAAGGAAAAACCACTGTAACACTCGAGGCCTCACATGATTCTTTAGGTTAAGAGATGAACTCTGACTTGAAGCCTTAGAAGGAAAAAGTTTATCTAAGTACCTAAATTATTCCTTGGAGGAAGAAAAATTTCTAAGTGATGGAGGCATAGTAGAATGGAGTAAAAAATTTGGGTAAGTTTCCAAACTATGCTATGAGAATGAGAGTTGAATTCATAGCACAGGAAATAATAAGGAATGTTGGCTAAGTTCAACTCATAGAACAGTTAGGGAAGTAGGACATAGCATAGGTAAAAAACCATAGCGTATTTGATAGCATAGTTAACCAAGTCATAATATAGTAGGTGAAGTCATAACATAGCTAAGGATGTACAACTCATAGCGTAGTTGAGAAAACTGTGGAGGCATAATGTTGGACGCATGGTAGGTGCATCTTAGGGGAGGCTTTGGACAATTTTGGATGCATGGGGAATGTTGGAAACTATGCTATAAGAAAGAAGAGATTATGCTATAAGTGTTGGGATTGATGCCCTAAATCTCATAGGGTTCTATAGTTTGTAAATGATCTGAACAAATTCATTGTTTATTTAATAAAATATATGATATTTTATTCCACATTTTGTAGCATTAACTACAAACCAATAAACTAACATCCAAGGTTATCTTGTAGCTTAAACATGTATGTAAAGACATATGGGTGGATCATGTTTAAGTGATAACCTAAATAATCTGTAGTAGATGGATAAGGCTGGGTACCTTATCTTGGTGACACTATGAGTATGGTCCACTTTGTAGGTGTTACAATTATTGTAAAGTACCACAAATAATCTGATCTTGATCATTCATGTATAGACATGTGAGTGGGGATATTCTATACAAAGAAGTTTGTATAAGACCGAACCACGAAATGCTTAGTCTCATTATATAACGCCGTTCATAATAGAGACTTACATTTCACCACGATGACCATAGGTAACATAACCTAAAACTTGAGTGAGTTGTGAACTCTTGCCTATGAGTGCGGTCATTTGATTTGTATAGGTGAAAGTGGCTAGATCGCTGACTCAACAAGCCTACCATTTTGGGGATTCGTCTGATTGAAGAGCTGGGAACATAACTTTACAAAAAGGAATTCACTCCTTCCGCGAGATCGAGGTAAGTAGATAAATTGCTCCCTTAAGGGCTAATTTCAGGGCTTGAACAATATGGTGCCACATTCTCTCTTGGTCCGAGATAGGTTTAGTCATAGTTGGACTATGATCTATTGTTCATTAGAGGGATTAATGGTAGTTTAGGAGTTAGATGTAACTATAGGGGCACAACGGTAATTTTGGCTCAACTATACTTACGAGCAATTTGTGAAGGGTCATCATACTATTGATTGGTTATATCCAATGGACACAAAAATATATCTATAGTACAAAGAGTGTAGTTGTCGGTGTTTAGTAGAATGCCCGATAGTTAATTGATGATGAATAGTTTAATTAAAGAGTTTGATTAATTATTCATGTACCGTTGGAGCTACAAGCTATAGGTCCATGAGGTCCCCTTGATAGCTCAATAGGATTAAATGAGAATCAGTTTTTGGATTAATTTGGATTGTTCAAATTAATTGAGGAGTTTAATTATATATTATATAATTAAGTTATTTTAATTATATGTGATATAATTATTATAATGTATTTGATACATTATAGCTTTAGTAAGAGAAAATAAATATTTGAATATGATTCAAATATTATTAATATGAATTGGATTCATAATTTTTAAATTTAATATAAATGTGATTTGTGTTAAATGTCATATGAGAGAGAAAAGAATCTATAGGTTATATTGTTTATGATACGATATTAAACTATAGATTATATGTTATATTTGATATAACATATAATTTAATATATATATTATATGATAAGTTAGTTATTATATTTATATATAGATTAATTCTTATTTTAATTTAAGTGAGGAAGGAAGCTACAACTCCCCCTCCCCCCTTCTCTCTACCCACGTAAGTGGATGGTTTCTGTATTTAAAAAAAAAATACCGATTGGGAGAAAGACAAATGTTGTTCTATAAATTTTGGGTTGTTAGTAAACAATCTCAACTCTTCCTCCTCTCTACTCAAATTTTATTCTTTTATTTCAAAATAGTCAAAGCCCACCACTCCTGGGTTCTCTACCTGAGAATACCGAGGAAGCCACCATGGTAGTGTTCGTATCTTGATCGAGGGATTCTTGAAGAAAGTATTCAAAGGTAAAAGTTTCTGAAACCCTTAGTTTTCTTTTAATTAAGCATGTTGTAATTTGTTCAAATTCATATCTTGTTCTTTCTTTTCTATAAATATTAAATTCCATGAGAAATGGGAATTGGGACGATCCGCTTCCACTCAAGGTTCCCTTCTATTTAGGATCCTTCAATAAGGAGTCATACTATGAGCATAAGAGACTATGTTGTGAGCATGAGAAGCTACGTTGTAAGCATGAGGAGCTATGTTATGAGCATGGGGAGCCATGCTTTGAGATGAGGGACAAAGTGAAAGCATAGAGAAAAATTGGTTAAGTGTTGAGTAAAGCATGTGTTGAACTATGCACCACCAAGAGAGGAAATTAGGGTTGGACACATAGAATGAGATTGGTGGGCGTATAGGGTATTCTAGGGAGAGAATTTGGCTAAGTGTTGGACAACATAGGATACTACAAGTGGAGGAAACCCTAAAGATTGGAGTGATGGGTGCATAAATGGCCACGTAGACTCATACTTTGAAGTGAAGAGAGGCAAAGAGGAAAAATGGCTATGCCTTTAGCTCAAAGGAGACAGTTATGCTTTGAGAAAAAGATGAAAACCAAAGAAAAATGGAGTGGGGAAGAGTTGGATGCACAGGGCAAGAGTTGGACCATAGGTGGACTTTATGGATTCCATTTTGGGTCTTTGTAGAGCAAGATGGAAGAATAAGACAATCCCTTGGGAAAGAGTTACACCAAGGAAACCTAAATTGCACTAGTTGGACGGATATCGAAGAAGACCTAGTTGGATGCATACCCTGTTATGAGCCAAAGAATGATGCTATGCTATCAAAGAGGGACAAGTTGGGCTTTGCCAGATGTTGACACATGGGTTTCCTATGCACACTAGCTGTCATGCGTGAAGGGTAAAGGTGAGTGATGAGGACACTCTTGAAGGCCTATAAATACCCTGGGAAGGTTTTGTTTCATCTCACAACTCAAATTCCCTCAAAATAGACTCAAAAGGAGAGAGTTTGAGAGAATTAGGGTTTCTCGGGGACAGTCTATGCATTGATCAGAGAAATCCAAGTGTCCTGATGTGCTGCCATGCACTCAAGTACCCAACGATAGACCTATCCAATGCTCACTGGAGTTGGTAAGCTAGGTTGGACTGGGTAAGCTAGGTTTAGGGCCAAGAAGATATTCTAAGGTTACTCTAGCCTTAAACATGAGTTCTAAGCTAATATTGTGCTTGTGTTAGCCCGGGATTCCAAAAGAAATCAGGAAACCAGGAGGCTTGGAAAATGGGGAATCTTTGCTAGTAAACTATAATTGGTATTCTCTTAAGGTTTCTTATGAAATTTTATAGTTATAGATGTATGTGTAACTTGAACAATGACGAGAGTACGCAACACAGGATGGTCAAGGGGTCAGAAGACCTAATTCCTAAGCTTGTGGCGGAATCTCACGGGATGGTTAGGGGGTTATTGGGCCTAGCTCCTGAGCCTATGAAAGGAACCTCGTATGGGATGGTAGAGAACCAACGAGTCGAGTTTCTGAGCCCATAAAAGAGGGATCTATATGCACATAGTAATAAGAGGATAAGTTTGACTATCTACTGTGTGTGTAGGTATAGCAAGGAACGGATACATGCAAGCACAAGGTTTGGAATAGTAACCTTGTGGTGTTGATTAGTTGCTATTGATTATTTGCTTTTAAGGGTTTTAAGAGACCCTGTAAGTTGTTTGCCACTCACTGAGCTTCTTCAAAGTCATTATTTTTTATGTTTTTCTTCTCGAGTAGCGAAAGATGAGGAGTTCTAAGGTACTACTAAGATCAAAGTCTGTCATACTACAACTACACTTCCGAACTTAAGTTCTTATTATAAGGTTATGTAATTAAGAGTCGGAAGTTGTTAAACTAAGATTTGTGTAAAATTCACATTGGTTTATAGTAATATAAGTTAAGCAAAAGAGTTGTTAAAATATTTCTTAGGTTATAACTTTACTAAGCAAAACAGGTAAGAGTAGATAGTAGGTATCACGAAAAGGTGGTATCTGTCATCCTTACGCCTCATTTCGGGCTTGGGAGGTAAGCTCGGGAGGGGGTATGACAAGTTGGTATCAGAACAAAGGTTCTGGGAAACCTAAGGATAGAGTTAATGTAGGTTCTAGAAAGACTTGGAGATTATGTCAGAGGTTAGATATATGTTCAAGGAACCTAAGGTTTGGGTTTTGGGAAACTTGAAAACTTTGACAAAAGTTTAAAGGATTCAGGAAAAATTTAGGATTATGAGGTAGAAAGTAGAGTTCCTAGGTTTAAGGAAAAACCTTGGAATTAGTCAAAGTTAGACTAGAGGAACAACAGAAGTGGTAGACCTAGCAAGTAACTTGAGCTAAAACTCACAACACTACTGAAAGATCCGCTGAGGAAGGTAAGAACGAGTTAATATATTCTCAACTAGGGTTTGAGGTTAAAAAACAATTCAGATATTTTTGTTCAACGACTAGCTAAAAGGCTAAGAGAAGTTTTGTTGGAGACGGAGAAAGGTACAAGTACAATAGTTGGAAGCTTTAGATACTACCATCTCCGAATGAACTGCAAATCCAGCTGTTATCGAAGTCTGGATCAATCATACGGTGGAAGGAATTAGAGAATTTAATGTCTAATTATGGACAAGTTAAGAAAGTTTATAACAGAGTGTAGCAGGGGAAGTGCGGTGGTGTGTGAATAGTGGTTATGAAAGTTTTACGAAAAAGGTTATTATGAAACTGTAACCAAGAGTAGGTATGGAGAAATTTTGAGGACGAAATTTTTTAAGGGGGATGCATTTGTAACACATAAGCCATCACAAGATTCTTAAGGTCAAGAGATGAACTTGGACTTGAAGCCTTAGAAGGAAAAAGTTTGGCTAAGTACCTAAACTATGCCTTGGAGGAAAAAAAATTTCTAAGTGTTGGAGGCATAGTAGATTTGTGTAAAAAATTTGGCTAAATATCTAAACTATGCTATAAGAATGAGAGTATAATTCATAGCATAGAAAGAATAAGGAATGTTGGCTAAGTTCAACTCATAGAATAGTTGGGAAAGTAGGACATAGCATAGGTAAAAAGCCATAGCATAGTTGATAGAATGGTTGACCAAGTCATAGTGTAGTAGGTGAAGTCATGGAATGGCTAAGGAAGTACAACTCATGGCATAGTTGAGAAAACCGTGGAGGCACCATGTTGGACGCATGGTAGGTGCACCCTAGGGGAGGCTTTGGACAATTTTAGATGCATAAGGAATGTTGAAAACTATACTATGAGAAAAAATAGACTATGATATAAGAAGCTATGCTAGAAGCATAAGAGCTAAGTTGTGAGCATGAGGAGTCATGCTTTGAGATGAGGAACAAAGTGAAAGTATAGAGAAGAATTGGCTAAGTGTTGATAAAATCATGTGTTGAACTATATACCACCAAGACAGGAATTTAGGGTTGGACAAATAGATTGAGATTGGTGGGTGCATAGGGTATTCAAGGGAGAGAATTTGGGTAAGTGTTGGACAACATAGGGCACTACAAATGGAGAAAACCCTAAATATTGGAGAGATAGGCGCATAGATGGTAAAGTGGGTGCATAGATGGCCATGTGGATGCATACTTTAAAGTGAAGAGAGGCAAAGAGGACACACGGCTATGCCTTGAACTCAAAGAAGATAGTTGTACTTTGAGAAGTAGATGAAAACCAAAGAAAAATGAAGTAAGAAAGAGTTGGACACATAGGGCAAGAGTTGGAGCATAAGTGGACTTTGTGGATTCCATTTTGGGTCTATGTAGAGCAAGATGGAAGCACGAGACAATTCCTTGGAAAAGAGTTACACTAAGGAAACCTAAATTGCCCTAGTTGGATGCATACCTAAGGAAGAAAACCTAGTTGGACGCATACCCTTGCTATGAGCAAAGAAGGAAGCTATGCTATTGGGAGACAAGTTGGTAGCATAGTTAGGGAACCATACATCCGAACCTAAAGAACCATGTGTTAAAACACCATGTGGCGCATAAGAGGTGTTGTTGGATGCATATAAGGTTTTTGGTGAGGCAACCATGCACCCAACCCGAGGTACTATGCATTGACTTGAATAACTTCGAGAGCAAGGTCATATTGACAACAAAGTGGGTTACGTGGTTCAACCAAATGAAGTCTTGGCCGAGCCAAGAATGAGGTAGACGTATGAAAGGACATGAAAAGGGTTGGAATTACACCTTAAGGGTAGCTATGCATTGGCTTATGCATGGTGTGCACACCTGAGCTTTGCATGCAAGTAGAAGGTGTCAAGGGTGTCACATTGGGCTTTGCAAGATGTTGACACATAGGTTTCCCATGCACACTAAGCATCGTGAATTAAGGGCATAATGTAATTGACGAGGACACACTTAAAAGCCTATAAATACCCTGGAAAGGTTTCGCTTCATCTCACAACTCAAATTCCCTTAAAGAAGACTCAAAATGAGAGAGTTTGAGAGAATTAGGGTTTCTAGGGGATAAGTTATGCATTGAGGGGAAGACCTATACATGAATTGATGTCCATGTGCCCAACTTGATGTCTATGCATTGATCAGAGAAATTCAGGTGTCCTAAAGTGCTGCCATGTGCCCAACTTCCCTAGGATAGCCCTACCCTACGATACTATACAAAAGTGTTCAAAGGCCTAGTTTCATATTAGTTGGAGTTCGTAAGCTAAGTAGGGCCAAGAAGGTATTCTAAGATTATTCTAGCCCTAAACATGAGTTTTTAAGCTAACATTGGGCTAGTGTCGGCCCGAGATTCCAAAAAAAAACCACAAAACCAAGAGACTTGCAAAAGGGGAAATCTCTACTAGTCAATTGTGGGTAGTATTCGCTTAAGGTTTCTTGTGAATTTTTATAGTTATAGATTTATGTGTAACTTGAATGATGATGAGAATATGTGGCATGGGATGGTCAGGGGGTCATTGAGCCTAGCATCTGAGTCTGTGAGAGAAACTCGTATAGGATGATCAGAAGATCGACGAGTTTAGTTTCTGAGCCCATAAGAGGGGGATTTATATGCACATAGTAACAAGAGGATACGTTTAACTATCTATCGTGTGTGTTGGTATGGTAGGGAATGGATATGTGCAAGCCCGAGGTTTCAAATAGTAACCTCGCGATATTGATTAGTTGCTATTGATCCTTTTCTTTTACGATTGTACGAGACCCTGTAAATTATTTACCACTCACTATGCTTCTTGAAGCTCATTTTATTTTATGTTTTTGTTCCCCGGTGAAGGATAAAGAGTTCCAGGGTGCTGCTAAGGTCAAGGTCTGCCACACTACAGCTACACTTCCAGACTTAAGTTGTTATTATGAGGTTTTGTAAATAAGAGTATGAAGTTGTTAAACTAAGAAAGCGATCCCAGTTCGCAGCAGAGAACAAGACAGGAAGCGAGCGTACCTTTGCTAAGTTTGGGTAAGCCTTAACTTAACTGCAAAAGGGAATTCATTGCAACTTTCTTCTTGTTATTGAGAGAGTGGTATTCTCCGCCCCTGTCCTTTTCTTTTGCTATTTCAAATGGGAGGTCTTATGTAAATTTCACATTGGTTTATAATTATATAAGTTAAGTCAAAGAGTTGCTAAAATATTTTCTGGGCTATAAGTTTACAAAACAGGTAAGAGTGTATAGTAAGTATCACAAAAGGGTGGTATCTGTCATCCTCACGCCTACTTCCGGGCTTGGGAGGTAAGCTCGGGAGGGGGTGTGACAACTACACTGAAAAATAAATGGGTTTAGATTTAAATAGGAAAATCATACCTCAAAGTCAAGTTACAAAGCGAGATTGATTATCAAAGGGTTCAGTCAAAAGAAAGGTGCCAACTTTGGTGAAATTCTTGCTCCAATTGTCAATATGTCTTCTATACATGTAGTTTTGGGTTCGACAGCTAGTCTTGATTTAGAGGTTGAGCAGATGGATTTTAAACTGTATTTCTTCATGGTGATTTAGATTAAGAAATCTATATGGAAAAACCAGATGATTTTGAGCAAAAAGGAAAAGAGCATCTGGTGTATAAAGTGAAGAAAAGTCTTTATAGGTTGAAATAGGAGTCGAGGCAGTAGTGTAAGAAGTTTGAGTAAATTGTGTGGGAGAAAGGCTACAAAAAGATTACTTCTGATCATAGCATTTTTGTTAAAAAAAAAAAAAAAATTTATGGTGATTTTATTATATTATTTCTTTATGTTTATGACATTTTCATTGTTGGTAGGAATGTTTCGAGGATTGAAAGGTTGAAGAAACAGTTAAACAAATCCTTTACCATAAAGGATTTTGAGCCATCAAAGAAAATTCTTAGAATTTGAATAGTTTCAGATAGAGCTTCCAAGAAGTTATATATGTCTAAGGAGCAATATTTAGAGAAGGTGCTTAAGCGTATCAACACAAGTAAAGGAAAATTGGTCCGTTTTCCTTTATCTTGTAATTTCAAACTGAGTAGCAAACAAAATCCTTCTATAGATAAAAAAATAAGGAAGATATGAGCAAGATACCATATGCTTCAGTAGTTGGGAGCTTGATATATTTCATGGTATGTATTAGGCCTGATATTGCTTATGTTGCTCATGTTGTTGGGGTTTGTGCCCTAAAGTCTCGTGTCCTGTAGTTTGTAAACAACTTTGTACGAACATTTGTGATGTATAATGTATATGATATTTACTTCACTTCTTGAATTTGCACATTTAGATTTTTTTAAAATTTTTACCACAAACCAATAAACTTAATATCCCTGGTTGTCTTTATGTAACTTAAGTATGCATGTAGTGACATACAAGTGGATCATGTCTTAAGTGACAATCAAAATAGTCTTTAGTATATGGATATAAGAGAGAACCCTTATCCTGGTAACACTACGGATGCGACCTGCTTTGTGGAATTGTTACAAATGTTGTGACTAGATGGTCTAATTCTGATTATTCGTGTAGTGGACATGCGACTGGGGGCATCCTAAAGCAAGAGTTTGTATAAGACCTGACCTCGAAGTGTTAATGTCTTGTCATATAACTCCATTTATGACTGAGACTTCACTTCACTAGGATAACCATAGGTAACATGACCTTAAGCCTTAGTGAGGTTGGAACTCCTGCCATTGAGGGCGGTCCTTTGATTTGCAATGGTACGAGTGGCCAAGGCGATGACTCAAACTTACCATTTTGGGGATTCGTCTGATTTAAGAGCTGGGAACTCAGCTTCATAAGATGGAGTTCACTCCTTCACCAAAGTAGAGGTAAGTAGATAGATTGCTCTCTTAAGGGCTAATCTCGGAGCTTGAACGATGTGGCGCCACACACCTTCTCACGGCCTGAGAGGTGTTCACACATAAGAGGACTATGTTATATTGTTCATTAAAGGGATTAGTGGTACTTAAGGAGAAAGATGTAATTACAGAGGAAAAATGGTAAATTGGCTCGCTGTAATTACGAGCATCTGTGAAGGGTCATCGTACTGATGATTGGTTATATCCAATGGACATATAAATATATCTATGGTAAGAAGAGTCCAACTGTCGGTCTCTAGTGGAATGCCTGGCAGTTAATGGATGGTGGATATCGTGAGTAAAGAGTTTAGTCGGCTATTCACGTATTGATGGAGCTTTGAGCCTTAGGTCCATAAGATTCCCTTGGTAGCTTGGATACAAGTTGAGAGTCAAGTTTTGGATCAGTTTGAAATGTTCAAATTGACAAGAGGGAGTTCGATTATATATGATATAATTGAACTAGTTAATTATATATGATATAATTAATTTTATGTAGGTGATACATTAATTTGGAGGAAATTGGATATAAATATGATTTATATCTAGTGGAGGAAAAATATTATAATTAATATATGATATTAATTAATATGTTATGAATATGATGAGATCCCATTCATTAGACGGCTAAAAGGGAAATGGGACGACGTCTCTTCTGTTTTAATAACAGATGAGTGTGTTAAAAGATCACTTTGAGATGCATAAATAGCTCACGGTGTGTTAAGCATGAAATGCGCGGACATTGTATTAAAGAGTGTGTCATTGCTTAGAAAATCAGTACCTATACGATAGTGCCTGCACAATCACTTACCTATACATATTGCTAAGCGATCGTTTACCGATTATACCTTCGCGCGCTATTTACTAAACGACCGTTTACCTTTTCCTAAACGATCGTTTAGCTCTCAATATTTACTAAACGGTCGTATAGACGATCGCTTAGTTTTTCCTACAAATCGTTTAGACGATCGCTCACCCATTTCCTACACGATCGCTTACTTTTTCCTACACGATCGTATACTTCACTTAAACGATCAAGCATCTTGTCTATGCGATAGACGACCTCATCTTCCACTTGCTTGATCGTTTTGTACGTCTCTCTTCATCCTCCCCTCTACTAAATTCGAACAAAGCCCACACTTTGGATTCTCACTCCAAAAATACTGAAGGCTCTAAGTGGTGGTGTCATCTCCGTTCGAGTGGTGATTGTTCGAGGTACACGGTTGGGTTTTAGACTCGCTGTGAAGAAGAAATCTTCAACTGGTATGATTTCTTGATCTCTTGAGCATTATGAATGTATATTAGTATGTTTGAATGTATATGTGGTAATTCTGTCATAATGAATTGGAAAGATCCGCTTCCGCTCGTAGGTACTCTTGAATAAGAATTCCTTCAGGTGTTATTAGTCGTTTTATGTCCAATCTAGGAAAACAACATTCAAAGAAAGTCAAGTGTATTATGAGATATTTGTAAGGTACTTCTAGTTTGAAGCCCACATTTGGAAATGAAAACCAATATTTGTTGGTTACACTCATTCAAATAGGGTAGGAGATCTAGACAATCGAAATCTATTTCTAGTTATTTGATGATATTTGCAATTGTTATAGTGTCTTGGCAATCAAGGATGCAGAAATGTGTTGCACTTTCTACAAATGAAACAAAGTATATTGTAGCAACAGAGGCTTGTAAAGAGATGTTGTAGATGAAGTACTTCATACATGAGCTTGTCTTCAAACATCAACGATATGTGATATATTGAGATAATTAAAGTGCTATTCATCTCGGTAAGAATGCTGTATTTCATTCCATAACAAAAGCATATGGATGTGAGGTATCATTGGATGAGAGATGCTTTGAATGATTAATTGTTTGATCTTGAAAAGATACATACTAATCATAATGGATCTAATATATTGAAAAATAATCTATCAAGAGAGAAGTTTGAGTTTTGTCATTTCGTTGTGGGAATGACAAGTTCCTCGACATCGTGAAATAGGGGGAGATTTGTTGGGTTATTTCACAAATTAGTGAAAGCCCACAATTGAGGCCCATTAGGGCCAAAAGTAGGTTTATTAAAAACCTTTTTCAGTAGCGGATTATGTTGGGAAAAACAACACAGAGACCAAGGGATTGTTTTGACAGTAGTGAGAAGAAAATACAGAAAATAAACTCATTCCGACTAGCAACGTTTTTCAATTTTGACAGCGTATTCTTGACACAAGGGTCTTCAACCTAGAGGATGGAGATTTTGTTTGAAGCTACCTACTGTCAGATACAGTAGGTAATTTGTTGCCACTTCAAGTGAAACGTTTCTAATTGTCGTTTGTTGCTGAGATTGTTATTCTTGAGATATATATTGTGTATGCCTAGTTGTGACTAGGGAGAAATTGTTTGTACCCATTGTTGATTATAGTGGAGATTTTTTACTTCGGTCCATGATTTTTACCTCACATTGAGGAGGTTTTCTCACGTTAAAAAATTGCTTGTTTCCTTACTGATTTATTATTATTATTCTTAATTGACTAAATTCCTATTAGATTTATACCAGAGGAATAATTGATCCTAAAAGTATAGTGTTTATCCCATTGCCAATAGACACCCATCAATAAAATTGGCTGATGAACGAGAAAGAAAGTGACCATCTACAAAGCAATTCCTTAACATGTTTTATATAGAACCTACATTTGGAAACAATATTTAGAAACCATAGACTCATTCCATGAATTGACCAGAAAAACTTATAACAAAACACAAAAATTTCAAAATTGAAGAACGGAATCACGATGTGAAATGAAATGAAGATTGTTTAAAAAAACCAGCGAAGGGAAACGAAACAGAAAGGATGGCTGAAAATCGGATCCAATCACTTTGCCATGCCAAATGCTTGCAATGCTCAGATTACACAGTAAAGCGAAAAGAGAAAAGAGAAGAAGATGAACACAGAGATAGAAGACACTATCTCTAAGAAACAAATGCATGGATGAGAGATTTTAATTTATGTATCTACTAAGAAAACACAAAATTTTCAAAATTGAAGATTGCGATTGAATAAAAAAAAATGGGATTGGAGAAAATAAATATGATGTATAAGTGAGCAAGATGATCGATTGAAAAATCCACGAAAAAAGTAAACCTACAAAAATTGGAAAATAAAAAAAAACCCACAAGGCCCAAATAGGTGTTGAAGACAAAATCCACCACACAGAAGATTGGGATTGAAAAAATAAAAAAGAAAAAAGAAAGGAAAAAGAAAACTTCAACGAAAAAGTAGTTGGGATTTAATTTGACCCGACGCGATCTATCCGATTTATTTGGAATTTAAAATGACACATGACGGCTAATGATCTCATAAAAAATGTAAACTCATAACTCTGTTACTTTACTAACGGCACACTAACACCCAAGACCAAATTGAACCCTTCAAAATGTAAGCACCAAAATGATTTTTTTAAAATTTCAGGAACCATTTATGAAAGTACGAAGACCAAAGTAGTATTTAAACTTAATCATTTCTATAAAGTAAGACAATGTTTAAATGTATACCTTAAAATATGTGTAAATATCAATGCGAGAGCATAAATATAAAAAAGAAATGAAAAAAATAATTTCAAAATAATAGAAAATGTTGGTAACTAATAACAGGATTAAAGGACAAGAAATATTTGCATACAAAATAATGGTAAATTGTTTACTATAAAATGGAGTGAATACAAAAATGAAAAATCATAACATTCAACTTACATAACATAACATAACATAATAAGGATATAAAAATCATAACATTCAGTATAAGAGATACAAAAAGCATAACATTAACCATAACACAACATAATGGAAATGAAAGAAGAAAAAAAAACTTACAAGTAGATAGAACTGGAGAGAAAATGAAAGAAATACTAGAGAACTTGAGGCTCGAGAATGGGTGTGCCAGAAGTGAATTGGTGAGATATTTATAGAATAAATCGTGGATTTTTATTTTATTTTTTCAAATTCTTTTTCTTGGACATGAAAGTTTTGGATGGTAACTAGAGAAATAAAACTCATCAATTCAAGACTGAAGTGAAAATTCATTAGAAAAGATCTTAATGAAGTTAAAAAATAATAAATATATGTTATTTTTCTCAATTTTGATTTCTTGGAAATTAAAGCTTTAGATGGTAAAAGAAACCAAAACTTCATTAATTCAATTTTTAAGTGTAATTATGTGAAACTGACAATGTTCGAATGATGTTAAAAATAAACATATATTATTTTTCTCAATTTTGATTTCTTGGAAAGAAAACTTTGGATGATAGAAGAAACAAAACTCATATCAATTCAATTTTGAAGTGGAATAATGTAAAAATTTAATGGAAAAAAGATTTGAATCAAGTTAAAATAATTATGTAGTTTCTTGAAAATAAAATTTGTATGGTAAGAGAAAAAAACTTTCAATGAGCTAGGTAATTGCTAAAAAAATTGGTCATTTCAATGAAAATACAGAAATTTTGTTGGGAATGTTGAAATTTCAAGAAATTGAGAGAAAATCAAAATTCTCCATTATCGTGACTCGAAATATGACCGAAATTTCGAGATTTCGATCACTTTAGTTGTGCAAGTGTACATAGTTAAGCATCAGGTGCTAAATATAAATATTGTCTTCATAGAGATTAGAATCAGATTTCATCAGCATTTCAAATTGTAACCAAGAGTAATTTGTTAATATTAAATAAAAATGAAATGACACAAAATAAATGCTTCCCAAAGTATTGAATTATATGGATGTGATCATGCTTGGATTAAGGTATAATGTTATATATTTTCTTGTGATAGAATGCTAAAGCCAACAAACTTGCTTAATCAATTCACATCTCGAAATTTTTCTAGATTTCTTGGATTAATTTCCCATTAACCTATATGAGTTATACGTATTGTATTTTGTGCATTAGATTAGTGATTATCCGTAATCTTCTCACTTGACCAATGACTAACCTAAATAAGAGGGTAAGTTATTTTTAGATGCAACCTACTTTTCTTTATTTTTCCCAAAATTAGGAAAGTTGTTCTTGTGTGTTGGCCAGCCAAACTGATAACTTGTAGAAATACTAGTTATTGTAGCTCTTTATTTTTTTAGAGAAATTTACAAGAAAATGCATTAACTTGATGTGGTCTAAATTAACTATAATTCTCTTGTTTTGCGGGACCAACCTATTCAGCATAAACGGGCTACTTCACTTCAAGACTCAAGGAAGATAATATCCTTGAGCTTCAAATCTTCAATCGTTTACCTGCATGTGAGCTCAATCGTGTAGATGATGCTCAGAAGAACTAGACAATAGTTCAATAGTGTAGAGGATACTAAGAAGCACTAGATGATTGTTGAGACGATACTAAGAGGAACTAGACGATCGTGTAGATGATACTAAGAAGCGTTGGACAATCGTTGAGGAAGAAAGAACACAAGAAATTAAGTGGTTCGGCCAAGGTCCTACATCATCTTTTATTGCTTCTTCTTTGAATTTTCTTATACAGAATGAATGAACTCTCTCTTACTTTCTCATTCTTTCCCCTTTTATACAGGTTCTTATTTTTAACGGAAGAAGCTCATAGTGAGCTGGTGGTTACAATAAACAAAACTGAAAGAAGAGTTAATGATAAGCTGACTACTACTACTTTTTTTATCTCAGTACTTTCTGTTACTATCTCCACCTTTGTAATCATCCAGTGAACATTTCTCTTTTTGCTTGTAGTGCTTATTTTGAGCTAACCCATTTCAGGTAACTTGAATCCAAGGAGGTCCAAGCAATGACCAAGCTTGCTTTGAGGAACTGTCTTGGTCAACATATCAGCCGCATTATCTGAGGTGCGTATTTTTACTACCTCAACTTCCCCTTTCTCAATTTCTTGTCTAATAAAGTGGTACATAATGTCGATGTGTTTAGTTGAAACTGTTGATTTTTAGACAAATAGATAGTGATCTAATTGTCACAATATATTCTCACTTTAGCTTGTGTAATGCCGAAATCGTTAATAATCCCTATAGCCATAAACTTTCTTTGACAGTCTCGGACAGAGCTATAAACTCAACTTTTGCTGTGGATAGGGCCACAACAGATTGTAGCCTTGCTTTCCAACTAATTAGATTGTTTCCCTATAGGAAAACATATCCAGATAATTGGTGTCTCTTATCTAGATCCCCTGCATAATCAGCATCCACATAACTATACATTTCATCATTAGAGGGGCATTTTGTTTGTATAGGATTCGAGCTTCCTTAGATGAACAAAGATACCTTAGTATCCATTTAATTACTTCCCGATGACGTTTACCAGGGTTGGACATGTATCTATTGACCAAGCTTGTAGCATAGGACAAGTCTGGTCTTGTAGAAGTCAATAGATATATCAATGATTCCACTGCCTGGGAGTAGGGAACTGCCTTCATATGGTTAATGTGATCCTCATCTATGCTCTTAGGACTATTAGCAGTTGAGAGTTTAAAATGAGGTGCAAGGGAAGTGACAATAGGCTTAGCACCATCAATTTTAAACATCTGTAGTACTTTCTCACAGTAATCAACTTGACTTACATAAACTCTATCTTTTCTATCTCTATTGATTTCAATACCAAGAATACTCCTAGATTCCCCTAGGTCTTTCATGTCAAACTCTTACTCTTTCTTGACTTGTCCTAACACTTCCTTGGAGCTTCCAGTTAACAACATGTCATCTACATATAGGAGTAGATACACTGGTCCTTTAAAGCTTTTAGTGTTGGTATACACACACCAGTCATAGGAGCTTCTCTTATATCCCATTTTAGAGATTAGCTCATCAAATTTATCATACCAACACCTAGGTGACTGCTTGAGCCCATAGATTAATTTGTTTAGTAAACATACTAAGTCTTCTTCTCCTTTCTTCACATACTCTTGGGGTTGTTTCATATAGATAGTTTCATTTAACAAACCATGTAGGAATATTGTCTTCACATCCAATTGGTCTAACTCCAAATCCTTTTGAACAACTAGGGAGAGGAGTAGCCTAATGGATGTATGTTTTATAATAGGAGAAAAAGCCTCTGTATAGTCTATCCCTTCCTTTTATGTGAACCCCTTTGCAACAAGTCTTGCCTTGAATCTAGACTTTTGTACCCCTGAAATTTCTTCTTTAATCTTGTATATCTACTTACATGAAATAGGTTTGTACCCTTTAGGTAAAGGTACTAATTTCCAGGTATCGTTTACATTAAGAGACCTCATTTCATCATTCATGGCCTCTATCCATTGTCTAGCATCAGGGTTGTTAGTGGCTTCTTCAAAACTAGTGGGTTCATTATTGCTTAGTGAAATAGCAGCACTCAGAGCAACACTAGCATACTCAGATTCTAAATACCTTGCAGGGGGAACAACGATTCTTCTTATCCTGTCCCTTGCTAAGGAATTATTTTGTAGGTCTTCTTGTGTCTCTTCTTGTTCACTAGACACAATTTCACTTGTCTCAATAGTGTCTTCCCCTTCAGCTTCTAGGTTCTAAAAAGAGGTAGAAGTTCCCTATTCATTTTGAGGTTCCACCTCAAACCTTGTACTACTGGTCTTAAGTATAGGTGTAGGTTGTTGCTCAGATAGCATGAATATCTCATTTTCTCTAAACACAACATCCCTATTATTGATGCACCTATTCTCAGTAGGATGCCATAACCTGTATCCTTTCACTCCAGGTGTAAAATCTAAAAACATGCACTTGATAGTCCTGGGTTTCAGTTTACCTTGGCTTTGATGCACATACCCTACACTCCCAAATATCTTCAAGTGTTCCAACTTGGGAGGCTTTCTTGTCCATCTTTCTTTTGGCGTTTTCAGATCAATAGGCCAATGTGGACATTTATTTGGGTGTAGACTGTGTAGGACACTACCACTACCCAATATTTCTCAGGCAAAAGGGCATTTGACAGCTGGCATTTCACTCTTTCAAGCATTGTTTTGTTGAGTCTTTCAGCAACTCCATTTTGTTGATGTTTTATGCCTCACAATTCCATTTTTCTCTGCAAAACAAGTTAAACTTTTCTCCATAAAACTCTAAGTCATTGTCAATTCTCAAGTGTTTAATGTGTTTAGAGGTTTGTTTTTCAATCAGGGTTTTCCATTATTTAAACCTCCCAAAAACTTCATCTTTAGTTTTTAGAAAATAAACCCAACTCTTTCTTGAATAATCATGAACAAAAGAATGGAAATACCTTGCTCCACTTAGTGAATGAGAGTGTGCTGGCCCCGTAGGTCAGAATGCACATATTCAAGTATCTCCTTGGTAGTATGTTGTCTTTTAGGGAAACCTTGCCTAGTTACCTTGCCAAAGATGTAATGCTCACAAAGGGGATTGAATTTGTATTTGAATATTGAGATTGAAAGACTCTATATTTCAATATAAATCATGGATTCTACTTCTTATCCATTCATGCTCTCATCTCTTTTCACCATGAGTAACTAAATTCTTAATGGGTTAAGAATGAGCTAATATTCTCATGATTTATGTATAAGTTGAAGCTCATATGGTTTGATGCATGCTTAATTTATACTTAAATCCATCTAATCAATCAATTTAAGTAGAAATATCTAACTACTCAAAAGAGTAAGTGGTTGTGTAACTTGTTAAACAAGAAAAGAAGTAGCTTTAGAAATAAAGTTTACATTTTATCCAAATTAACTAAAAGCGTGCGTCCTGAGATAGGATTTATGTCACTTAAAACACTGAGGAGCGAGATTTTCATTCTATAAGTTAAGGACATGAACGAATACTTATGCATTTCTTACGAGGATATTAGTAAACCTTCTCAACTGAATTCCTACTCTTCACCGCACACTGCTTTCTTCTGTGTTGTGTACATTTCATTCCATGCATCATCTCCACCATTCACACTTTCTGCGCATCACCATCCTTGTCACATTCACCCCATAACACCTCTTCACATTCACATTCCTCCATTCCCCCTTTAGCTTGTAATTAATTCATTATTTTAGCTATATAAACACATACTTCAACACACTAATTTGATAAACTTGCACCTGTATCCATCTTATTAAATTCAATAATTAATTAGTACAAAGTCGTTCGACCTTAGTTCTTACCCAGAAACTTTTATTAAATTTGCAATTGGGCTTGATATTGGGAAACTTATTGTAAATAGAGCACTTTATTCTTCATTATTCATCATTCAACACAACAAAATTTTGGCACTGTTTCCAGGGATTTTGTTAACTAACTATTGTTTGAATTGTGTTTGATTTTCACAGATACTCGATCGAAGGTGTATTGCACACTTAAACTAAAAGCGTGACAAACAATATATGAGTGAAGGTACACTACCAGAACTCCTATTTAACCTAGATATAGAGAGAACTTTTAGAAGAAGAATTAGATCAAATCGGTGAAGAAGACAAAGGAATCAAAATAGAGCCATAAGAGATCAGTAGAATAACCTTGCAGTGCTAAATGGGGTTAACTAAAAAATAAAGCATATATTTTCAACAAATTTTAAAAAGCAAGAGTAAAAATGAAAAATTTCAAATTTTAAGGGTATAATTGAAACTATACCTAAAGTTTAGATAAAGTTTGTATAATTTAATCTTTAACAATACGGCTAAAAACTAAGCTAGTTGGACAAAAAAATAAAAATGAATTTTCTACTAAATAAATCTTGGTTAAATTCAAGTTTCTAATTCCCATTTGGAGTATACATCTTGAGCTTGTGTCCTGTTGAACTTAATTATATAAAAACTAACTTGTGTATTGCATTAAGAGAAGTTTGTAAATATATCATATACAAACTTTAAGGCTTCGTTTAGTAATCATTTTATTTTTTATTTTTCGTTTTTAAAAATTAAGCCTATAAATATTATTTCCACTTTCAAATTTCATTTTCTGTTGTCTACTTTTTACCAATGGTTTAAAAAATCAAGCCAAATTTTAAAAATTAAAAAAATATATATCTTGTTTTTATTTTTGTAATTTGGCTAAGAATTCAACCATTATACTTAAGAAATATGCAAATCATTATAAGAAATAAAATTAGGCTAATTCTTAAAAATAAGAAAAAAACGAAATGATTACGAAATGAAACCTAAATAATTTTTATTGATATATTATATTCTCATAATTGTTTGAAATGTAAATTACATAGTATTTAAATTATATAGTATTCATTCTTTAAAAAATGAGAACATGTATTGTAAGTTAAATTATAGTGCTACTTGTAAGATATATTTATATTAAGAAGGAAGGAAAAAAATTTGAATCCAAGACTTTATATCAAGAGATTAATTTCTTATTATTTAAACTTCATTTAAATGGGCAAGTAGGTTAAACATTTTTGGATGTTGCGTGTGTTCATGTTTTTTTTTTCTCCATGTTAGGTGAGGTATTTTGATATTCATAGTTGTAATTTTTTTATTATTTTATGCATGAAAAATGTTTATAATTTTAAATTATATGTTGTTATCAAGAAATTAATTATTACTTTTAAAATTTACATTACTAATTTATTATACAAATAAGGAAAAGTCCGAACTTGCAAATGGGTGTTTTGATATTACCATAACGGTATTAATTTATTCTTTAAAGCTTTCAACATCTAAATTTCATTTGGTAAGTTATTATTTTAAATGATAAAATTATTATAAATATTTATAAATATAGTAAAATCTCAATGTTTATCTATGATAAATAATGATAGATGTTAAGAAATATCTATCAGTATCTAAGTAACTCATTTGTTAGATGATTTTTATGTAATTTCCATTTGATACTAAGTAGTTTGAGATTGTCATCTGAATTGCCATTTTATACTCAATAGTTATGTAATTTCTATTTGATTGTGATCTACTTGTTATTTTCAATATGTGAGATAGAGGATTAAATCTCTAACCTAAAAGTTAATATAGTTCATATTTGATGTCAATTGAGCTATGTTCATGTTGATATTAAATATATATTTTAGAAACTAGTAATACGAAAAAAAATTATATATATGTGCCCACACTTGGTAATTTCCATCATTTTATATATTTGATAACAATACTCAATTGAAACAAATGCCAATCAAATTTGACTAAAATATATGTTATATTGATTAAAATATTAGAGGCTTAGAATCTCAAAGACTTTCTATTTTCACACCATTTAAGAGTGATGATTATGTGTGACTTGTGAGAGAGATGATTTGTTTTAATAGTACAAAACAGGACAAGTTTGGAAGTATAGTTATTGATCTTAAGAGATTCTTTAATTTCCCAAAAAAAAAAAAAGTTGGAGAAGGAAATTTTTTAGGCCCGTTTGATAATATTTTATTTTTTATTTTTTATTTTTGAAATTTAAGTCTATAAACGTCTCTGAAATTTGTGTTTTGTTGTATTTTCCACTGCTCGTGAATGTAGTAAACACGATGTTAGTAAATTATGTAAATCCATTACGTTAATTTCTTTATAGTTTATGCTTTTCTGATTTTTTTTTTTTTTTTTTTTGTCGATTTCATAATTATTGATTTTAATTTGAAAGGCCAATTTTAAGGTTTAAGTCCCATACAAAATTAATATGTGAAATTGTATACTCTATTTATTTTTAGCCAAAAAATTATAGAATATTTACGTCTCATTACATAACTACTTTGATATCTTAAAATTATATTTTATTTTTCTGACAACTTGTTCCTTAACATGGTTTCATCTTCTATACCCAATCATTTGACATCATATCCAAATTCTAAAAACAAAAATTAATATGGATGAAATATGGTCCTTTTTTTGATAAATTTGATTTTTGGTTTTCTAAAAACTAAACTTATAAATACTACACCCATCTTAAGTTTCTTTTTAATATATTTTATTTTCTATTAATATTTTATAAAATAAAGCCAAATTTTCAAACCATTAAAAAAAAAAAAGAGTTTTTAAAATCTTGTTTTAACTTTAATTTAATTAAGAATTCCAATATATTGTTTTACAAAATGTGAGTACCATGGTATGAAATTTAGAGAAAAGAATATAAATTTTAAAATCTAAACTAAAAAACAAGGCATAATTTTTTGGAAAATTATTTTAAATGGTAAAACCATTGAAAATATTTACAAGATATAACAAAATTTTCGAATTATCAATGATAAACGCTGATAGACACAGATAGACTTCTATATCATTGATAGCACTAATAAAAGTCTATCAATATCTATCCGTGTCTATCATTAATAGTTCTAAAATTTTATCATATTTTATAAATATTTTGGCTTTTTTTATATTTAAAAAAATTCTAATTTTTTTAGTTTTAGAAATGTACATTGGTATTATTTTAAAACCCCCTTAAAATGTAGAGCCACAGTAATAATGATTAGTGGGTAGAAGTATTGTTCCAACGAGAATTTAAAATGACACCAAATCAAAACATTAAACAAATTATTTTAAAACCCCCTTAAAATAGAAGATCATATTCAACGAGAAATAGTAAAAAACACCAAATCAAAACATTAAACAAGTTAGGTAAAACAGACGTATGAACCGTATGGATAGTATTATAAATTAAGCTCATCCTCATAACAAAGAGGCCCCAATTCTTCCTCCTTCCCGATCATCTTTTCCTTTCACGTCGTGGCCGATACCAACATCAAAACCTAGCCACGATGATGGCCACCACGACATTTATGATACCCGCCACCATAGCCGTCGTGATTTTGCTGCTTATCCCGGCTGGTTGTGATGCTTTTACAGCTTCCAAACCAGTTTTCAACCTAACTTCCGGTGAGTTTGAAGTAATTCTTTGGGAAGATAGGAAGAGTTTATAATTATTTGAAATATACGTCTTTTAAAAAGAAAAAAATTGGTCTGATTATTTATACTTGGGATATAGAGGGATAATTTAAATAGAATTTGATATTTGTTATAACCCATGAAATAGAATTTTGAAATCCCAGTTGATTCCCAGTTGATATCAACGGTTTTTATATAGAATTTTAAGATAAGTAGCTAATGTAACATTTTCATTTATCAGCAGTGAAAATATCATTTTGGTCTTGTAATTTATTTGAAGTTTGTTGAATTTTAGTCGTTGTATTTTAGAAATGGTCCAATGTATTTTCAAGAAATCTTAAATTTAGAACATACTACTGGTTGATTTTTTTAAAGAAAATTTTTTATTTATTAACATTTTCATTCTAAATTTTGAAAATATATTCACATATTATATATTCTTGTATAAAAAAATATTTTTTTTATTTAGCCAATTTCCATTCAGATTAATTTTGAAAAAATAAATTTAAGATTATTAAAAGTATCGCGAGTAAAATTGAATAAACATCAAAGTACATAAACTAAAAGGGTATTTTTATCGAAATTAATACAATATTAATTAATAAATTAGGATTGATATGTTTCATTAAAATTATTTAGGGTGTTCAAGATCACAAACTCTGAAACCATTTTGTTAATTTTTTCCCTCCCTAATTTGGCAATTATTATATAGTTATATGATCAGACATCCTTTTGAAAATTCTAAAATTAATTAAAAAAGATGTTTAGTACATTTTATCAAAAATCATCTTCAAACTCACTAACAAATGTTGCATGCCCTAGACCCTGGGAAAGACCTCATTAGAGATATCGATACGGAGTTTCTAATGGAATCGCACGTGAGTCGAATTCTAGCCGAGCTGAGATTTGAAACTATGAGGACACCGAATGCCAACTCGGCTTCAGTGGTCAATTGCGAACGGCCGCCACGCTACGACAGTTGCCTCGGTGAAGCAAGGGATAATCCGCCGCCGGAAAACTGTGACCCCTTCAATCGCGTCAATCCCTGTTAATTACAATGAAAAGAAAGAATAAGGACATCCAACAACTTCATTGTGATTTAGGGTTTACTTTACATTATCATTTAGGAATTAATGTAATCAACACATATGTTAGTAGTATGTAATATCGGTTTCATATATGTTGTTTGATCAAATTTGTGACTTTTTCTTTTCTTGTTCAGTTGAATATTGAATGGAACTATATATCTTTTTTGGATTGCCTTGATCTTAGTTCTGAATTGTAAAAGATAAAGTGGAAAGTTGAATTAGACTAAAGGGATTTGATATGGTATTTTTTGTTGGGGTAACTAAATGTTTTGTTTTTCATTACTTTTTGGGCACGTGTAATTTTTAAATAGTTAAGATTACGTCGTTGGTCTTATAAAATCATTTTCAAACATTTATTTAGAGATGTATGTGTCAAGTTATTTTAAACATAACAAAAAGGATATTGAGTACTCCGAAATAAGTTCCGAACATGGCATTAACGGTTCAAAGTTAACATTATTAGTCTGAAAATTAAGTCGCATTTAAAAGTGTATAACTAAGGATTAAAATGACTATATGATAGTAGGGATTTAATGTCACTTGCAAACATCTATTAATCAAATGGAATTTTTACTCTTTTAACCAAACTATTTTACTCTTTTTTTGTCTTTTCATTTTTCTTTTCACTTTTTAACTTCATGCAAAAAGGGAAACCTTGTCCAGACTCGTTACCTTTGAGTTGGCTTGCCCATACGAATTGCATGAAAGACATCCAAATACGAGCAACATCTCCTTAAAAGGAACTGAAGCTTACTCATTTTTCAAGGATACTTTAGCTTAGAAGGAAACTATGGGTGTCATAACTGCCCCAAGTTAATCATACCCATAAAAAAGAAAATAGTAAGTTTGGATGCCCGGTGAGTGAGTTTATTTAAAATAGGTTTTTTGAATAAATACAAAAGGTAACCATATTTCACCAAAATTGAAACATCGGTCTCTAACAGAGTTCTAAAGAATATTTCGTAAACAACATGAACTAGTGAAACCATCGCCAAACATGTACTCAAACTTCACTAGGGTAGACCAACTCAATACTCTCAGACTTTATTGGTGTAGACTAACTCAATACACTCAACATAGATAAATCTTGTCATACGTACATGCAAACATGCCTCTAAAGGCTAGTATAGTGATAAAATCATCACGGGTACAAAATTTAGTGACTTGGAAACCACTTATTGTAAATCATCATACATCATGACATTTCCATAACATTTACGAATAATATCATGCGTTCAACCATTTCACATAAATAGGATTTAATTTTAGTGGGGCAAATCTAGCTAAATGGTACTTTAAAATAATTTTCAATAATTCAAAGTATGGCAGATGCTATCAACACTTACAAAATCAGAGGAAGGGAAGTATATTCAAAATCACAGTTCAACGCATCATGATCATGAAATCAGATTTAATAGCTTAAAAAATTTATTTTCAAAGAAGAGTCACTCATAGTTAAGGGCCTGAATTGATTAGGTTGTAGGCTTCCTTTATCTTCGTTTGTCCTAAAATAACCGAAAACAGCCTAATAAAAATTTCTATTCAACATGTGTCAATTGTTAATCCCCAAAGCCATTTAGCTACTAATTTGAATTAAGAAAAGGTATAGCTTAAGCTTAAAGGCAACTTACTCACAAATACAACCTATCAAAGAAGCAGCTATGAACGCACAATGAATGGTTGTGTGGTGCGCGTTGAATAGCTGGACGGGAGATGTGTGCAAGGTAGTGTATGTGTCTGGCACCTCGATGTGTGGTGCAGTAGTGTTCGTTCAACGCAGCCGTAATGAGTTCAACGCAACGATGCATCCAACGCAACACAATGTGCGTGAATGGTGGAAGAGAGGATCTGCAAAGCACCATGCGTTGAGTGGTTTGATGGTGAGCGCCACTCCCAACCAACACAACCAGGCCTGTGTCCAACTGCACGCAATCTGCCACAACCAAGATTTTTCCCATTTTCAACCAATGTTTCCTAACAAACTAAGCCCTGACCCCCTCATCCTTACACATGAAGAAAAATTAAGAAATATAAAAATTTTACTAACTTATACTGAAGTTGCTAACAACTCAACGCCAACACTTCAAGCCCGCTTCTTCCTTGTATGTACAACAACTATGTTAACCTGATTAAAAAATCAGCAATGCGCCCCATCATCTTACTTTAACCCACCATAATTTCTTCCTTTATAAGTAAGCAATCTAAGATATCGAAGAACACTTACCCACAACTTCTTCAAGAAATCAAGATTCCTCACTGAAATTAGCGAATTCTCACACTCAAACCAGAAGAGCAATTGATAGCATCTTCTTCTTCTGATAGATACTTTAGCAGCAGCTTCTTTCCTTCCTCAATTCGTCTGCCTCTCACTTTCTCCTTCTTTGCCAAAAAATTTACAGATGTTTAATTTTCTTTGTTCTTCTTCTTCCTCAACTTACAGTATTTATAACCAAATTTTTAGCTACCAACGTCGTGGAACCAATGCCTTCCAGCTCCTACTTGATTTCTTTCAACTGTCCTCTTGTTCTTAGATTTAGAATTCCGACTACCACAAGGGAACTCCAGTTAGTTGTTGATTTAATTAAATAATCTTTTATTTTTCTTAAGTTCTCAATTGTCTTGTATCCTAAAAATATATAGATTCTCATACCTCCATTAACCCCAAATTAAATTCCAACTTTAGTCGTACTAATTTTTATTCCCATTTCAATAACAAAGTAGAAGAGGAGAGAAAGTCCTTACATATATGCTTCATATATTTATATATCATATCGATTCTAATTTTATAGGTTTTTACTACAGCTTATTTGCAACACTTTTTTTTCCAAAACATATTATTGTAGTTTGTAACATAATTTTGTTACGTAATATGTGTCCATATTTTTATATGATACAGAAAAATGTAGGTTTATTAAGAAAAAACAAAAAACAAAAAAAAAAGGTTACGTTGAGCATCAATAACTCCACAAATATATATATCTCGCTTTTTTCTTTTTTTATTAAATCAATAACTTTAATTGAGAAAAAAAATGAAAGGATGTAGTGGCATTAAAAAAAAAAAGTCCACAAAAGCACCCTATCTGAAGGAAGGGTTTCCAACTAAGTGAAATGTTACCTAGGGAATAATTGCAAAAAAACCTTCGAAATCGAAGCCTATAGCGACCGTGAAATCTCACTAAGGACCAAAATTCACTAGGATTCTTTTTCAAACCTCTAAATACCCTATTATTCATCCCCTCCCCCTCCCCAGCATAAGCGTAAGAACACCTTGTGCCAATGAATTATCTTTTAGAAATCATTCAAAGTCAGAGAAGACATGTAGAAGGATAAATATTATTCTGAACCTATAAGCATGCATTCTAAATATAGAGAAAAGGGAAAGAAGAATTTACTCACCCTTGTAGAAATTCAAATTTACTCACCCTTGTAGAAATTCTTCTTCACGTATTTCCTCTCCAAAGGTCATGAGCAACACGAAGTTCTATAAACACACCACCAGAACAATTTTTCCTCTTGGACACCACCATAAATGTCTTCCTTGCTATTCTCAAGATAAGAATCGGGAAGGAGTTGTGGGCTATTCTATGAATTTTTGTGAGGGAATCTAAGTTTCTTTTTGGGAGAGCGTGAATTAAAGGGGAAACAAATATTATGTCTCTCTCAGATAACCTATACTTTTAATATAAATCATATTCAAATTAATTTTAACCTATAGTTTTATATGAATATCATTCATAAAATTAATATTTGAATCATATTCAAATATTTATCTCTCTCATCAAACTTTATAATATAATGTATCCATATACATTATATTAATTGTATCTCATATAATTAATTCTCTCAATTAATTTGAACAATTCAAATTAATTGATTCTTCTTTTACCCTTATTGAGCTAGCTTGGGGACCTGTTCGCCTCGTGATTTGAGTCTAAAAGTGCTATGAATCAAGATAAAGAATGGTAATGAGTAGATGAGATGATTGGAGATGAATGATAGGCGATGCGTTGGAGTGGATATAAGCACACCTTGTGATGCGTATAAGCTTTCCTAAATCTTTTCCAAGTATTAATCTAACTTAGGCTTCCTAATAAGTCCAAGGTCGAATGCAGGGATTCTAGATTAATCTACACCGATTATGTTTTCACTCTAGGATCCTAAATTTGCTTAAGTGTGAATCATGTATACTAATCTAAATGCAAGCATACAAGAAGAAATAGAAGTTTAGAGGGAGAAGGGGAAATTGTGGATGAATGCTTTTTAGTACTGATGATATGCATTAATCCCAAGTGGGAGTGACGAGCTTATGAGTACAATGGAAGTGAGATGAGAATGGTATGAATGCTGGTTTACAAACTAAGTGTTAGTGTTATGCGTTGGTGTTTCTGTTCCTTAGTTCAAATTTAGTTCAACATTTCTCAATGTGAATGTCACATGTATTCCTATCTCTAGGGTGCATGCGTTGATCATAGAGAACAGAATAAAGACACAAGTAACTTTACCTTTAAACCTACTATGCACTCTGACTTGATGCGTTCTATAGTTAAATGCCTCTCTCGAGTGGTTTAACTACTTGGTGACTTCAATCAATTAATCAGGTTGATTGACGCATGGAATTCAAATATTCATAAGTTAGGAAACTTAGCAAACACAAACAAATTTGAATATAAACAAATGGATAAGTAGTGAATGATTAATGATTAAATTAAAGATAGCAATTGTTTGTCCAACAATTCCAGCTTGACATAATGAAATAAGAGATGGAAATGACATGTAGAACGAAGGATTCAAGCCGCAGAGTTCAATTTCTTGTTCTATTTTGCTCAATTTGAATGCTTGTTCAACCAAATTGGTGAGGCACGTGATGAAGACTCCTCTCTCAAGCTTCGTCTCCTATAGCTCCTCTTGATCAATGGTGAAAAATGGATCTACCATCTTATCTCCTTCTTGTAGACAGTAGAATTGAGCTAAATACTAATGGGCTCTCTAAATTGTCTATTTGTTTATGTATAATGGTTAACTCCTTTAACAGCTAATTTGTCACACCCCCTCCCAGACTACCTTAAGCCTGACAAGGAATGTGGCTGTAGCAGTTACCAACACTCTCGCTGGCACTTACTACCAACTAACTTGCTACTGGAGTGAATATTGGTAGAATATTCAACACTAACTACACATAGCAGACTTCATAACTTAACATTAACGAAAATTACCACATCAAGCCTAATATACAATATAAAGAGATATAACCTTAACCGAGTGGGTCCCACCTATAACAAAACTCTATATAACCCAACATGTGTACAATCAAACATAATATAGACACCTAGATTCCTTCTACTAATCCTATATCCTTTGAGTGGCGGAGCTGCAGCAGAGTTGTCTTCTGGGAAGTTCATCACTACCTGGAAAACATTTTAAAACAAAATAGGATGAGTTAATAACCCAGTGAGTAACTTAGTTAGAAACATGACTATCAAACTTTTAGGTTAAGCTAGAACCAAACACTGTAAACAATAACTAAAACTGCACCAACAAGCAAATACATAAAACCTTTAAAACATTTTACTTCTGGAAACATAATTTCTCAAACCACAGGTGAGAGAGAATCATTTTACTCAATCTCTCACTTTTCAGTCTGAACTGTTCAACTGTCATACGTGCAAGTAGAGTAACTAGATAAATCATCATAATGCCTTATCCTCGTCCTTCAGTATCAGAGTTATAGTATAACTATCTGATACCTTCTCTTTGTCTTTTAGCATTAGGGTTCTAGTATACTGACTGATACCTTCTCTAACGTCCCTCAATATCAGGATTTCAGTATACTAACTGATACCTTCTCTAACGTCTCTCAGTATCAATATCTCAAGTAATTTAGACTAGGTTATATAGCTTAGGTACCTTCTCAAATGTCCCTCAGTACTATGCTGGTATTCCTTGTAATACATAATATCATAAACAAGTTTTATTGAAACTTTAGTTCATAAATATAAGTGTTTAGAAATACCAACATTAAAACATACTTGCTTAAAATCATAACAGGTAGATTTCAGCCTTTCAATAAAACCATAACGCATGCTTGTACATTGGAAAGTAAGTTTACTCAAATCATGTTACTTTTAAACGAAAAATCCTTTTATATAAACCATGCTTAAAACACACTATGAGTTGGACATACTTGTTGGCATTAAGAATAAGTTATTTAAATGCATGTAAAGATTACAACTAAAAAAAACATGGTGTAATAAGATCATTGGTAAAACAGTGTAGTCACTCACAGGTTTGAAGCAACTCTTCTAAGGTTGGTCAGTTCCACCTTTTTGTGCCCACCCTTCTAACGCATGCTTCACCATGCATTGTACACTTAGGGATTTCTGTGTAATTAACCTTGGCTATGCGGCCAACAATACGCTCATCGTATGCCCATTGTGCCTCACTAGCCACACACACCAACGCATAACCTTGCACCAATTGCATATCCTAGGTGCCCAACGTGCTAGACATCAACGTACAACCCTACCCCTTTTACATCTAAGTATACCATCTCAACGCATGTTGGCCCGTGCTCATGCTTTTCCACACATGTTGGCTATCGAGCTATCTACTTCTTCAACCCAAGCAGCTGCCTGGTTATTCATAGATTACAGATTCAACTTATAATTCAAATAACTAGTATTTCAGACCTTTTTTCAAATAAAATTCTTCTACAAACATGTTCCAAATTGTCTTAGCATACCTACCTTAAGATTTTAGCTTAAAATTTTTCATCATCTTGCCGGAAACTTCAAATCATTAATACTGGCTCAACTTCACTCGAGAGCTCGACCCTTCTATCTTTTCCTTGATCTTCAGCCTGGTTCCTTTGTGATCTTTCTCTGGCAGCCTTACCTCAGTAACTAGACTCATACAGCTTCTAAATGGCTTTAGAATCACTTAGATAGCATGAGTAAATTGCTCAAACATTCCTCCTGAAGTCACCCTTCCTTTTTATACCCAAAGTTTCATGCCCTTCCTTGCTTATTATACTGCCACCTGGCCCACTGAGTGGGTTTATCCTACTAAACCAAGACATCTGGCAATGAAAAATGGTGGTTGAGCTGATCCTTATCTCTAACATCAATGTATAGCTTCCTTCTCAAACCATCACTCACTCACTTAGCCACATGCCTCAATACCAATGCATGCCTTGGCCCAAGTCCATTGCACAAGCTTTCCTTTACACTTTGCCCATCGCCTCATCTTGCTATTGCCTGGAACCTAGCCTTGCTGCATGCCCTATAAGACTCACTAACCTATTAAGACTTAGCTCAATGCATGCCTTCACCCATGCCAGCCCACTCTAGGCATATCGCTCAACCTTCCCATCGCATTGGCCCTTGGCTTACGCCCATCACTCTGTCATAACATCACCTAAGATCTTCATACGGCCAACACACACCATGCTTTCAACATGGCTTGGCCTTACACCATCGCCCAGCATCAACTTGCGGCCAACACCTAGCCATCAAATGGTTTTGCCTAACCTCCAAAGGCAAAACCAACACATAAACATCTATACCATGCGCCCATCATACTTTCACCAATGCATGGCCATCCTTGGCTACAACATTAGCCTCACACCACCTCTATAACTTTCGCCACCACACACATACGTAGCCCCATGCGTTAATGCTTCCTTATATCAACGCATGCCTACTTTTGGCTTTTATACTTAGCCAAAATTTCACTTGTTAAGGTCCAACTCCAAACTACCCGAGACTAAGGCTTCTCACACTTAGAATTCCCTTCTTCTCCTTCCCTACTCTTTCAACCTTCCTTTCTAACTTTTCCTTAACGTACTCTTAATCTTTTTCAACATACTTATTACTTACTTAAGTAGGTAAATTAGGACTTGGGGTTTACATGACTTCCCTTTTCATAGGCAACTCCAAGCAACTTATTGACAAGACTTGCATTAAATTCCATACCCTAAGTCAGCCGTCTACCACCTCTAAGACATTCAGACGCCGCCAGTCAAATGTCGATATCTGTAAGTAGTGATTTGATAGAAAAAGTGTGAGCCAATGTATCTTACCTACATCGAGCATCCTTGGATGCATAACCCGTGCGTCAGCCTCATCTGCGACACTTATTGAAATTTCTTCAATTACTGCATTGAGATGTGTTAGTGAAGTAGAATTTTAACTAAAATGCTACTTTTGAATGAGTTAACAGTATGCAAGGACTTCTATGCATTTTTTCGTAGAAAAAATGTGTTTTATTAATAAAGATTACTTGTATTGCTACAAGTTATCACACCCCAAAATTTTGAACAATGCTCGTCCTCGAGAATTCGTAAAATAATTCCTTATCATACTTTCATCATCTTAATACATTACCTTTACCTCTCATCATGTCTAACTTATAAATGTTTGAGGTTGGCTTTTGAAAAAATGAAAGTTTGATCCTTTTCTAAAGAAATATATACTTGATCTCTTATGGGGCAAACCCTTTTGTCATAACTCTTTGTTTTCTAAAATATTTTTATCTTTCTAATCGAGTAATGTGTTGGAAGCTTTTCTTGTTATAAAAACTTATTTAAATGCAAGTTGTTATTTAAGGACTACCCATGTGTCGATTCATGTAACTTAACTTCGTTTTGGCTTGCCCCCACGGGTATCATGCGAGTATTCAACTACGAGCAAGCACCCTTCATGATTTAAACTCATATTTAAGCATCTATGCGTTTAGAATTTTTTTTCTTACTTGGGCTTAGATAGTGGAGTTAGGACGCGTTTGTCTTGGTTATTTAACTTCGTTTTGGTTTACACCCACAGATGTCATGCAGGCATCCAACTACAGTTAAGTGCCATTTCGAATCTTAACTCTTATCAACTGGAGTTTCCTCTTTGCATTGATAGAGGAGTTTTGCTTATTACGTCCAAAGTTATTAGTGATTTTTTTAATGATTAAATTAAAGCATTTTTTATAAAAAGAGGACGCATCATCTCGAACCTCCCAACCCCTTAGATTTTGGAGATCAACAAGATCCTCATTGTTGAAAAATAACTATAAAAATGCCTTAGAATTAAAAAGGATGTTTGAGTTTAGGCTTGCACACATTGGAAATGAAATATATGTTTTATTTAAAGAGGTTGCAAACTTGAGATTTCTAATGCCTAACTTGAACTTTGAAGGTATTAACATTAGGTCTTATCATTGAGGTATCAACACGGAACTTAAGACAAGAAAAAAAAAAAAGGAATTATAAAAGGAATCTAGAAGACAAACGCAGAGATCATAATTGAAATGTTTCATTTGACGAGTACATAGAAAAAACCAATGCAACTCATATAAAAGTTAATCAAATCAAAATAGAAGACCAACACCCCCAAATTTTCTACGGTGTTGTTGCGTCATCCCTGCGTTCAGGTGCATGGTATTCATCCATGAATCTAAGTGGATTGAGTAAGTGTGCTAGTAGATGAGGCAATGCGAACATCTCTATCAAGACCTGGTTGATATATTATGTTGTGAAATTAAATTGGTCTTGACTTCTTTATGTGTGTTGGCACAAATAATCCCTTAGAGCCATGTTCTGGTGTTACAACGTTGCTAGTTGTAGATGCAGGGCTTCCATTGATGCGGCCAATTATTTGATCTGAGCTTGGATGAATTTTTTAAGTTCATCCATATTGGCTTGAGGAATTGGGAAGGTAGATGTATTGGTTGGGAGTGGTTGGTTATCATGCATCTCCCCAACTGGGTCTTTAATGTGTTGGGCATTGCTTGTACCCAACCTAGTTAGTTCATAAACGGTTGTGGGAGGAACAAAGGAAGGAATTATGGGGTGAGCTAAGAGGGGAAGGTTGAGGGTTGTAAGTTTCATAATCTGATCCTCATACATTTTATTTTGAGCCATTGGATCAATTGGGTCATTGACGGGTGAAGGCAGCATGAAGGCATGAAAGACTAAGTTTAGGTCAAGGATGCTAGGCTCTTCATGCTTTAACGCCAGCTCAGCCTCGTATTATTGTTCTTCTATTGAGGCTTCATTATTGTGTTCATTATCAAAGACCTCGACGCATCTCCTTTTTGCTATGCGTTTGGAAGCTTGAGATCTTGCTACCTTAGGCTTGGAAGGCAGAGTCGGTTGGTTAGGTGAGCCATGAAGCAGACACCTGATCAGTTTGATGTCCATAAGTCCCTCAATTTTTTAAAAATCATCCCCTAGAGGGATGCCTGCATGATCACATAGCACATATATATGCCACAAAAAATAGAGTTGGTCGCGTCCTCCTCTTGATGGATTTAATTTGCTCTACAATGATTTTTCCAACTTCAAGGGGGATGCGTTGCATGATACAGTATATGGTTAGCACGCGCTTCTTTGAGATAGTTTCATCATGCATTGTAGGTATGATGTGGTTTTTTTTTATCAGATATAGCCATAAGTTGCCGTCTACGAGCAGATTTCTGGGAGCCATCATCATTATGCCTGTTCAAGAAATTTACCACGAACTCCGAGTTTTGGCCACTATTCTTAACGCATCCTCCAACTGGTTAGGAGTGGGCTGCTCAAGGATGCGATTTCCTTCTACATCAGGGTTATTCATGGCATTGAGCAGTTCCTTAATTATTTGGGAAAAAAAAGCGAACCAGTACATCCTCCACCAATTCCACGTCCTTAGCTTAATCAAATTCGCTTTTATAGAACTCGTGGACGAGGTGAGGCCAGATTCTTGTTGGGCCTATGCATAGCTGACGCCAGCCCATTGCATCAATGGTGTCAATGATGTATTGTGGCAGTGGGCTGCGTTCAAAGAAGAAGCCTTTCTCGACTAACATGCTATTGAACTGCCACTTTCTTCCTCTTGTTGGCCTAAATGCATTGGTAACTTTTCTCCCTTTTCTTACTTCCTAGTAACTTTTTGTTTCTTGCGCTAATGCCCTCATTTCCTCTTCAAGCTCTCTTTGAAGAACTGTTTTCCTTTGTTCTTGGCATGCGGGCCTATACCCTTCTAACCTGCATTCCACTACACTTGAATCAGAAGAACTATTTTTTTTGTGTTGCCACTTGATTTTCTTTGTCTTCTTCATCCTCTTCATCTTCTTCAATAATAAATCTCCTCCTCTTCTTTGATGTCCTTTCTAATGGCCCATCATTCGCATATGATGAGAATGGTAGGGATGCATCATGGCAAACTTCTCTCTCCTTTGCTTCATTTTCCTCTTCTTCCATTTCTTCCTCCAACATATTTGTGTATCGATCTACCTCATCCATCTCCTCCTCTACTGGACTTCAGACATTAGCTACCCTTTCTTGACCAGGCTCTTCTTTGACTGATGCATTGGTATGATCAGGACGCATCATCTAATTCATCTTCTCCACTTGCCTTTGGTCAAGGCTGGCTAGAATTGGTCCGAAGACCTCTTGCTCATCTCTGTGAGTAGGTTGAGGGGTCTAGTCCAACGTAAGATTGTTGGGACATGAGTTACTGAGGGGTTGTGGCAAAATGACAGGTGGTCGCATAGCCAAGGTTAATTACACATGCAGCGAGCCTGGGGATGAGATAGGGGTAGGATGAGATGGCTGGGCCACTTCAACAAGGTAGATATTGGCCAGAGGTTCAATGGCAAGTGGGACTATCAGACGTACAATAAGGATGGAGCAGTTCACAGATGCTCCGGGATGGGGTCATGCGTCAGAATGTTATGAGGGATGGTTGGAATTGTAGGTGGAGGGGTTGGTTTTTTATAGGGCTTTGCAGCAGTTAGCTTGGTCAGGCTTTTCAATGCAAGTTGTCACGTTGGCTTTGAAGGTTGTGAAGACTTAGGGTTTTTGGCTGAGGAAGGTGAAGGCTTGGGTTTTTGAGGATGTGGACGGTTGTGGGCTTGGCTTCGCCAGAGTTTGTTTAGAGGGCTTCTGGCTAGAGGAAGATGAAATTGCAGGGGGCTTGGACAAAATGGTGGTTTCGACAGAGGGTATGGTTGTGGTGATAAATAAACGAAGAAAGAAAAGAAGAAGCTTATCGGCAGTCTTCGATGAAGCTTATTGAGTTGTTCTGGCTATCTGAGGCATCTAACATTAGGTCGGTTGAAAGGTTGAAGAATCTTGAGTAGTGAGCCGACGAGGATGAATGAACAGTAAGAATGTCTTGGAATTTCTTGAGAGCTCAGGATCAGAGGGGAAAAACAAAAAAAAAAAAGTGGTTGGGGGTTTGAGGCCTATTTATAGGGAAATGCAAAGGAGAGAAAAAGTGGGGGACAGTGTTGACATGTATCAGCAGAGGGTGATGTTTGAGTTGTGCATTTAATGCAAATGGGAAGAGATGCTTCTTGGGCTACACAAACATTTGAGTAGTTCATCTCCCTAGAGAACGTCTTTTCATCTTCCAACGCATTGGCATACTTTGGCTTAACTCTTACGCCTCTACTTAAGTACCCTCCCCAAGTTTTGAATTTCGCCAAGTTGGTTTCTTTAGCAGTTATTCAAAAACATGTAAAGTAGAAAAACAACACACTCAAAGAATTTCGCCAAGTTGGTTTCTTTGGCTTAACTTCTTGGGCTACACAAACATCTGAATTGTATGCAGGGACACTTCAACGCGAGCTTCAAGCAGCTTCGCGTAACTCGTTGCCCATTCACCTTAAATCCCCAAAAAGGTAAGCATGCTGAGTTGGCAATCTGGCCACTCTCACCCATACTAATCAAAGGACCGCCCTCAAAGGTAGGAGTTCTCAAAACACTCAAGATTGAGATCATGTCGCCTATGTGAAGGAAATCGGATCTGAGATTTCCATGAGCAGCGAGACAAGATTATTCCAAATCACAATCATAAATGAACATTACGTTTACAGTCGACTTCAAACAAATGGTTATACAATTCATACAGAAATTACAACATGAATAAATATAAATGCAGAAAGGGAGAACCCTACGAACATTTGCAGAAGCGTCTCCACGCTCCGTTGCACGATCGTTCGAACAACAGCAACCTCGAACGTTCGATCTACATGACCGCAACTCAGCATGAACACTTCGCGCTCGTCCTCAACGATCTCCTCGATCACGAACTCCTCCGCAACACGAACAACCTCCAGAAAACCTCGACTGTGTCGAGTTAAGTATGACACTACCAATAAGGCAACCTTGGTATTCTCGGTGTGAGAATCCAGAGGGTGGGCTCTATTCGGACTTGGTATGAGGAAGACGAAGGAGGAAACAATGATCGCATACACGACTAGGCAAGTGGGAGATGGCAAAGACCTATCGTATAAGTCAATGCCCAATCGTTTAGGTAAAGCTAAGCAACCATCTAACAAAAGCTATGCGATCGTTTAGCTCATCGTTTAGCTCGGTCTGTCACCTACAGACTTCGGTCCGTCACCTACAGACTCTACACGATCGTTTACTTTGGGCAAGCGATTGTCTAGCAAAACTATGCGATCGTTCAGTAAATACTGCACGATCGTTTAGCTCGCCATTGCATGATCGTTTAGCTTGTCCAGCCATCGTTTAGTAAATCTGTATTTATTTGACGACTACGTGAGTTTCTTTTGTGTGAGAGGGAAAACTCAAAAAACTTTTTCAATCATTTGTAAAACTTCTTTTCAAAATAAGAAAACTACTTTTCTTTTAAACACACGGTTATCATGAATTCAATAACCATCCACTCATATGGTTATTTAAAAAAAGAATTAATTTCCAATAATTAATATTATTATAAATATAAATGATAACCAACTTATCATACTATATTTATAACCTATAGTTTTAATATTTCATCTCATGAAACATATAAACTATAGTTCTTTTTCTATTCCATGGTACTTAATGTAAATCTCATTTACATCAATCCTCCACTAGGTGTATCTCATACATCATACCGATTATATCATATATAATCAAAATACCTCTTGTCAATTTGAATATTTCAAATAAACACAAAAAACTGATCCTCAACTGAATCCATTGAGCTATCAAGGGGACTTCATGGACCTGTAGCTCAAAGCTCCAACGATACTTGAATAACTGACTCAACTATTTAGTCACGGGATCCACAATCTGTTAACTGGAAGACACTCCACTAAAGATCGACAGCTGAATTCTCCTTACCATAGATATATTATGTGTCCATCTTAACCAATCAACAGTGCGACAACCCTTCACAGATCGCTCGTAAGTACAGCTGGGCCAATAACCGTTATGCCTCTGTAGTTACATCTGTCTCATTAAGTACCACTGATCCCCCTAATGAACATAATTCATAGTCCTACTATGACTGAGTCTTCTCTTCTAAAGAGAAGTTGTGGCCACTATGTTCAAGTCCCGAAATTAGCCCTTAAGGGAGCAATCTCTTTACTTATCCCTGCTTCGGGAAAAGAGTGAATTCCATCTTGTGGATTGAGTTCCCAGCTCTCAGATCAGACAAATCTGCAAAAAGGTAGGCATGTTGAGTTGGCAATCTGGCCACTCTCACCCATACTAATCAAAGGACCGCTCTCAAAGGCAGGAGTTCCTAAAACATCAGGAATGAGATCATGTCACCTATGGTCGTTTAGGTGAGATGCAAGTCTCTTGTATCAACAGTGTTATATACAGAGTCTAGTCATCTCGTGGTCCAAATCTTATACAAACTCTTTGTATAGGACACCTCCGCTCACACGTCTCCCCATGAATGGTCAAGATCTACCATCTGTAGTAGTTTACAACACTTGCAAACTTCTACAAAATGGGCCGTATCCGTTGTGTCACCAGAATCAGGTATCCCACCTTAATCCTTATACTACAGACCTATTTAGATTATCATTTAAGGCATGATCCACTTGTATATCACATATACATGCTTAAGTTCACATAAGATAACCAAGGAGCTTTGTTTATTGGATATGAGTAAATGCCTGAATTAAATAACACTTATTTTATTCATTGAATAATGTGTATCTTTACAAAACAACGAGACTCCGAGAGAATTAGGACAACAATCCCAACAACATGTAATGTTCATTTATGATTATGATTTGGAATAATCTTGTTCCGCTGCTCATGGAAATCTTAGATCTGATTTCCTTCAATTGGTATCAGAGCCAAGTTCTCTGATATTCCAAAGTATAGATCTGAACTGAACACATTTTTCAGTCGCGGTGGGTTTCTGCATTTGTGGTTAACCATTTTCTGCATTTGTGGATGAATATGATGAACATTTCGGGTTTCATTTGCCTTTTTGTTAAAGCTTTCGGTATTACAAAGTGTTAATTGTAAGGGCCCCTGTGTTTTTGGACGAAATTAACATCGCAATCGACTCTGTAATTCAAAAAGTTTAAGTTCATCTAGTCATTCGTAATGAAGCTTTGGCGCATGAAGATGCAGTTCTCAACGAAGAAGAAGACCAAGCATTGGTCGAATCGTGTAGCCTCAGGTAAACGATCGTTGAGATTTAACTAAGCGATCGTTTAAATTTTTTTCTAGACGATCGTGTAGTATTTTCTAATCGATCGTTTAGCTATTGCTAAGCGATGGGGTAAATCGTTTACCATATCGTTGCCCAATCGCGTAGGTGCTGGAGATAGACAATCGTAGTGGGAGCATGCAATGCTCATCGTTTAGTAAAAGGCGTGCGCTAGACAATCGCGTAGTTAGCAAGCTTCATCGCTTAGTTACTACCTATGCGATCGCGCGTATGTGATACAGAGGCGCTAGCTAAGCGATCGCTTAGGCGATGGTGCTTTGCAACATCGTAGTCGCTTAGACGATCGCGGAAGGCGGATGTTGTGTGGAGCGCACTAAGCGATCGTGTACTTCAGGCTTCATCGTTTAGTAAAGGTAAACGACTGTGTACTTTAGGCTACATCGTTTAGTAAAGGTAAATGATCGTGTACTTCAGGCTTCATCGTTTAGTAAAGGTAAACGATCGTGTAGTAATGCTAAATGATCGTTTGCATTTTTCTAGATGATTGTATAGTAAATGCTAAGCAATCGTTTAGCTCTGGGAGCTCTAGTAAGCGATAGAACGAAGGGTTTGTTTTATCGTCCAAACGATTGCAGGGTGCTTAGTACACGATGGTTGGATAAGCGATGCTTTGTCGAGCAGTTCAAGACCCGGTTCACCTGTTTGAATTGGAGACTCCTTGTCTTTGTAATAGTTAGCTTTCCTTTTTAGTGTTTTTAAGGCAATTTCACCCGGTTCATCAACTTTTATTGCTTATACATGTGATGTATGGTACTTATATGCCAAGTGTTTTTTATATAGTTAAAACCCATCTTAGGTTGTGCAATTATTCATGCATAATGTATTATAAATGTTATAATCAAGCATGACAAAATTACTTCAAAGTATGCGCATGCATCATAATATATAAGAGTTATATTTTGCATGTAGTGAGCATTACATGTATCATCCTTTTATTATAATTGTTATAGCCTAAGGGTGAATAGAAGCATGTTTTGCTTGTTTCATTGCGGTTTTGTATAAGCGTTATATAAAAAAAGTAGCAATCAATGGACAATGCATTGAGCATGACACTTAGGTTGTTTATAAGCGTTATGAATGCCTTGCATGTGTTAGCTTAGCATTGTGGTTTGTTTCCGTTTATAATTGTTATTAAGGAAATTAGACCTAAAATCGATTATTAAGAGTTGCATGCAGACTTAGGGTGAATTCAGTTTTTTAAAAGGGTTTTAAAATTTGATTGAGATAGACCTAAGTTCAAATGGTTCTAAAGAGTTTAGTAACCTAGATTAATCTTTTAACATCGATTTAATAGGATTAAATTGGTTGAATAAAAGATTAAATTTGTTGTAAACCTATCTATAAGAGACCTTTTCTCCAAGGCAGGTTCTGGCTAGGCTGGGGTTCTTAAGTTGACGGAAACGTAACACCCCTATCTGGGAACGTACCTGGAAAGGTGAATTAGATAGATTTTCAACAAGCATGCGACGATTTGGTCAAAGACTCCGTTAAAGTGTTTAATGGATGATGATCAAAAGTTGTTCAACTATCCAAGGTAAATGATACTCTTGCGAAAACTTAAAAGTCACTTAGTTAAAATCCTTAGCCGTGTTTTTTCTAAGTAAACTAAACCCTAGGTTATAAAATATTCAGTGGGAGGAAGAGGCGTATCAGATATGTCTATGATTCCACTCACGTTTCTCCCTATATGTTCACACCGTGAGATTCATGCTTGGCCTCGTGGTGCCTAGGATGCATCCCCCTTCAGATGGTGTTTGCATGAGTCAATATCAAGGTGAACGGAGAGAGTGTTTATAGTAAGTGGGGGAAGGGTGTGTGTCAACACGTCCTATGATCTCTATCATTGGTTCACACCGTGAGACCATTATGTTCGCCCTCGTGTCGCCTTCAGAGCGTCCCCATTCGAATAGGTTTTGTGCAGTTGGTCAATATCAAGGTGAACTTCAGAAATGGATAGGATCGCTTTAGGTTTTGCCCCAATCGGATTTTTTCCCTTCAGATTGGCCTTTTGGGATAGACCTCTAGGGCTTAAAATGGCGGGTCACACTTATGGGAGATTGTTAAGTAATATAATGATCTCTTGGCCAAATCAATGATGGATAGTTGTTATAGAAGCAAGAGTTGTTCTGGTATTAATGACTGGTTGAGAACTTTTCAACTCAAAGGAGGGATAACTGACCTCCCTTCAGTGGTTTTTGTCCTAAACCTTTGCAGCGTCATTGGGAAACTAGATATCACATGGGGTTCATGTTAGTTTTGCTAAAACCTTATTGGATATTGTTTTGTTTTACGATGGATATTTGCTAAAAATCTAACGTATGTCAATGTGTTTTACTTTTCAACAATTCATTAGTATTTCCGTTTATAGCTTTTTAAAATGACCGATTATATACAGTGGAAAGAATCGTATGAAACGAATTTCATGGCAAACGACCTCCATCTCACTACTCTTCGAAAGAGGAGACAAGACAGTAAATATGATTTATTGGTCTTCGAGACATGTCTAATAGAGAATAATGATTCTGCCTAGATCTTCGATTCAGATGCTACCAATCATGTTAGTTCCTCTTACCAAGGATTCAGTTCCTGGAAAACGTTGTCACCGGAAGAGATGACTATTTGAGTCGGTACCGGTGAGGTTGTTTTAGCTGTTGCTGTAGGCAGGCTGAAGTTATTTGTTGACAAGAAACATTATCTTTTACTGGATAATGTTTTTGTAGTTCCTCATATTAAGAGGAACTTAATCTCGGTTTCTTGTCTCATTGAACAAGGTTACACCTTCTCCTTTTCTTAGAATAAAGTGTTTATTTTCACGATTGGAATGGAGATTGATTATGGTTCAATGGAAAATAACTTATATGTACTAAGGTCGTTAGTCATAAAAGCCTTGTTTAATACTGAAATGTTCAGTACGGCGACAACAGCTAAAAGACCAAAGGTTTCTCCAAACGAAAATGCCCATCTTTTGCATCTTAAGTTAGGTCACATCAACCTCAATAGGATTGAGAAGTTAGTGAGAAGTGGACTTCTAAAGAGTTTAGAAGATAACTCCTTGCCGGTATGTGAATCATGCCTCGAAGTTAAGACGACCAAACGACCTTTTATTAGAAAAGGTTATAGAGCCAAGGAAGCCTTGGAGCTAGTACATTCAGACATTTGTGGTCTAATGAATGTTAGAGCTCGAGGTGGGTATGAATATTTCATCTCTTTCATTGATGATTATTCAAGGTTTGGGTATCTCTTCCTAATGCAACGTAAGTCTGAAGCCATTGAAAAGTTCAAGGAGTATAAGACTGAAATTGAAAACTGGTTAGGTAAGAAGATAAAAACACTACGATCTGATCGTGGTGGAGAGTATATGGATCTCCAATTCTAAAACTATGTGATAGAACATGGGATTGCGTCCTAACTCTCTACCCCGGGTACACCTCAGCAAAATAGTGTATCAGAAAGAAGAAACAAGACCTTGTTGGACATGGTTCGGTCTATGATGAGTCATGCTCATCTTCCAAACCCGTTTTGGGGTTATGCAGTGCAGACTGCATGTTATATCCTGAACAACGTTCCCTCGAAAAGTGTTTCTGAAACACCTTTTGAGTTATGAAGAGGCCGTAAAGATAGTTTATGCCACTTCAGGATTTGGGGCTATCCGGCACATGTGCTAGAAACTAACCCAAAGACGTTGGAACCGCGTTTGAAGGTTTGCCTCTTTGTGGGCTACCCCAAGAAAACAAGAGGAGGATATTTCTATGATCCGAGTGAGAACAAAGCGTTTGTTTCCACTAATGCTATCTTCTTGGAAGAAGATCACACGGGGGATCATAAGCCACGAAGTAAGCTTATTTTACGTGAGATCTCTAGTGAGACTGAGGCTGCGGAGGGTTCAACAAGAGTTGTTGAATAGGCCGACAGATCAACAAGAGTTATTGAGGTCGGAACGTCTAGTCAACCAGATCAAGAGTTAAGAATGCCTCGACGTAGTGGCAGAGTTATGAACCCACCGGATCGCTATATGGGTTTGACTGAAGCCCAAAACATCATTATGAATGATGGGGTCGCGGATCTGTTATCTTTTAAGAAAGCAATGGAGGATGTTGACAAAGATGAATGGGTTAAGGCCATGAAACAGGAAATGGAGTCTATGTGCTTCAATAACGTATGGGGAGCTTATTGATCCATCTGATGGAGTAAAACCTATTGGGTGTAAGAAGATCTATAAGTGAAAGAGAGGTGTAGATGGAAAGGTGCAAACCTTTAAGGCCAGACTCATGGAAAAGGGTTATACACAGGTTGAAAGAGTTGACTATGAGGAAACTTTGTCACCTGTTGTCATGCTGAAGTCTATCAAGATTCTCCTGTCCATAGCCATATTTTATGATTATGAAATATGGTAAATGGACATCAAGACTGCATTTTTGAATGGTAATCTTGAGGAAACCATTTATATGACTCAACCAGAAGGGTTCGTAGTTCCAGATCAAGAGCAAAGAGTTTGCAAGTTTAATAGGTCAATTTATTGGCTGAAACAAGATCTTGGAACATCAGATTTGACACTGTTGTCAAGTTGTTTGGCTTTGATTGGAATGCTGACGAGCCTTGTGTTTACAAGAAGATCATTAATAGCTTAGTAGCTTTCCTTGTACTGTATGTGAATGATATCCTACTCATTGGGAATGATGTAGGGTATCTGACTAACATTAAGAAGTGGCTAGCTTCCCAATTCCAAATGAAAGATTTAGGTGAGGTATGGTATGTTCTCGGTATCCAGATCATTTGAGATCGCAAGAACAAACGGTTAACCCTGTCTCAGGCATCGTACATTGATCAAATGTTGATCAAGTACAGGATGCAGGATTCCAATGGGGGTTTGTTACCCTTCAGACATGGAATTGTTTTATCTAAGTATCAATATCCTAAGACACCTCAAAAGGTTGAAGAGATGAGATGGATTCCTTATGCTTTTGTTGTAGGAAGCTTGATGTATGCAATTTTGTGTACTAGACCCGACATTTGCTATGCATTAGGGATTGTCAGTCAATATGAGTCTAATCCAAGATTTGATCACTGAACGGTGGTCAAGATGATCCTCAAATATCTTCGGAGAACAAGGGACTACATGCTTGCATATGGAGATAAGAATCTGATCCTTACAGGATACAACGTTATTGATCCCTTTACAAAGGCCTTCGCGGCTAAAGTATTCGAGGGTCACCTGGAGAGTCTGGGTCTGCGGGATATGCGGCATCTTGTCTAGGGAAAGTGGAAAATGATACTGGGGTATGCCTTAGTTTATTCTATATTATACATTTTTATATTGTATTGTACATTAGTCTCCCGAGCCATTAGGACAAGTGGGAGATTATTGGGATTGGTGTCCTAATTCTCCTGGAGTCTTGTTGTTTTGTAAAGATACACATTGTTCAATGAATAAAATAAGTGTTATTTAATTCTGACATTTACTCATATCCAATAAACAAAGATCCTTGAATATCTTATGTGAACTTGAGCATGTATATGTGATATACAAGTAGATCATGCCTTAAGTGATAACCTAAATAGGTCTGTAGTATAAGGATTAAGGTGGGATACCTAATCCTGGTGACACTACGGATACAATACGCTTTGTAGAAGTTTGCAAGTGATGTAAACTACTACAGATGGTAGATCCTGACCATTCATGTGGAGACATACGAGCGGGGGTGTCCTATACAAAGAGTTTGTATAAGACTTGGACCACGAGATGACTAGAATCTGTATATAACACCGTTGATACAAGAGACTTGCATCTCACCTAAACGACCATAGGTGACACGACCTCAATCTTGAGTGTTTTGGGAACTCCTGCCTTTGAGGGCGGTCCTTTGATTAGTATGGGTGAGAGTGGCCAGATTGCCAACTCAACATGCCTACCTTTTTGGGGACTTGTCTGATTTGGGAGCTGGGAACTCAATCCACAAGATGGAATTCACTTCTTTCATAAAGCAGGGATAAGTAAAGAGATTGCTCCCTTAAGGGCTGATTTTGGGGCTTGAACATAATAACCACAGCTTCTCTTTGGAAGAGAATACTCAGTCATAGTAGGACTATGACTTATATTCATTAGAGGGATCAATGGTATTTAAGGAGACATATGTAACTACAGGGGCATAACGGTTATTGGTTCAGTTGTACTTACGAGCGATCTATGAAAGGTTGTCGCATTGTTGATTGGTTAAGATGGACACATAATATATCTTTGGTAAGGAGAGTTCAGCTGTTGATCTTTAGTGGAGTGTCTTCCAGTTAACGGATGGTGGATCCCGTGACTAAAGAGTTTAGTCAGTTATTCACGTACCGTTGGAGCTTAGAGCTACAGGTCCTTGAGATCCCCTTGGTAGCTTAATAGATTCAGTTGAGAATCAGTTCTTGGTGTTGATTTGAAATGTTCAAATTGACAAGAGGTTTTTTGATTATATATGATATATTCGATATGATGTATGAGATACATATAGTGAAGGATTGATGTAAATAAGATTTACATTAAGTACCATGGACTAGAAAAAGAATTATGGTTTATATGTTTCATGAGATGAAATATTAAAACTATAGATTATAAATATAGTATGATAAGTTGGTTATCATTTATATTTATAATTATATTAATTATTGGATAATTAATTCTTTTTTTAAATAATCATATGAGTGGGTGGTTATTGAATTCATGGTAACCGTGAGTTTAAAAGGAAAGTGGTTTTCTTATTTTGAAAAGAAGTTTTACAAACGATTGAAAAAGTTTTTTGAGTTTTCTCTCTTGTGTAAAAGAAACTCACGTAGTCGTCAAGTAAATACAGATTTACTAAATGACGGCTGGGCGAGCTAAATGATCGTGCAGTATTTACTGAACGATCATATAGTTTTGCTAGACGATCTCTTGCCCAAGGTAAACAATCATGTAAAGTCTGTAGGCGACAAACCGGCTAAACAATGAGCTAAACGATCGCATAGCTTTTGTTAGACGATCACTTAGCTTTATCTAAATGATTGGGCATCGACCTATATGATAGGTCTCCGCCATCTCCCACTTGCCCAGTCGTGTACGCGATCGTTGTTTCCTACTTCGTCTGCCTCATACCAAGTTCGAATAGAGCCCGCCCTCTGGATTCTCACACTAATAATATCAAGGTAGCCTTGTTGGTGATGTCACACTCAACTCGTCACAGTCGAGGTTTTCTAGAGGCTTTTCGTGTTGCGGAGGAGTTCGTGACCGAGGAGATTTTTAAGACGAGCGCGAAGTGTTTGTGTTTTGTTCATGCTGAGTTGCGATCGTCTAGATCGAGTGTTTGAGGTTGCTGTTGTTCGAGCGGTTGTGCAACGGAGCGTGGAAACTCTTTTGCAAATGTTCGTAGGGTTCTTTCTTCCTACATTTGTATTTATTCATGCTATAATTTATGTATGAATTGTATAACCGTTTGTTTGAAGTCGACTGTAAATGTAATGTTCATTTATGATTGTGATTTGGAATAATCTTGTTCTGTTGCTCATGGAAATCTCAGATCCGATTTCCTTCATTATGGTCATTTAGGTGAGATGTAAGTCTCCAATATCGACGGCATTATATACAGTGACTAGTCTTCTTGTGGTCTGACCTTATACAAACTCCGTGTATAGGGCACTCCCACTCGCATGTCTCCATATGAATGGTCAGGATCTACCATCTGTAGTAGTTTACAACACTTGCAAGCCTCTACAAAGCGGGTCGTATCCATAGTGTCACCAGGATCAGGTATTCTACCTTAATCCTTATACTACACTATTTAAGTTATCAATTAAGGCATGATCCACTTGCATATCACATATACATGCTTAAGTTCACAAAGATAATCAAGAAGCTTTGTTTATTGGATATGAGTAAATGCCAGAATTAAATAACACTTATTTTATTCATTGAACAATGTGTATCTTTACAAAACAAAGAGACTCCTGGAGAATTAGCACACTAATCCTAACAATCTTCCACTTGTCCTAATGACTCGGGAGACTAATGTATAATACAATATAAAAATGTACAATATACAATAAACTAGGGCATACCCCAGATCATCTCCATGTTGCCCTAGACAAGATGTTGCATGTCTCGTAGACCCAAACTCTCCATATACCCCAGTAAAACTTGGAGTTCTATCATATAGTTCTGGAATTGGAGGTCCATATACTCTCCACCACGATCAGATCGTAGTGTTTCTATCTTCTTACCTAACAAGTTTTCAACTTCAGCCTTATACTCCTTGAACTTGTCAAGGGCTTTAGACTTACGTTGCATTAGGTAGAGATACTCGTGCCTTGAATAATAATCTATGAAATAGATGAAATATTCATGCCCACCTAAAACTCTAACACTCATCGGACCATAGAGGTCAGAATATACAAGCTTTAAGGCATCCTTGGCTCTGTAACCTTTTCTAGTAAAAGGTCATTTGGTTATCTTACCTTCGAGGCATGATTCACACACCGGCAAGGAGTTTTCTTCTAAACTCTTTAGAAGTTCACTTTTCACCAACTACTCAATCCTATTGAGGTTGATGTGACCTAACCTTAGATTCCAAAAATGGGCGTTGTTCTTAGGAGAAACCTTTGGTCTTTTAGTTGTCGTTGTCGTACTGGACATTTTAGTATTAAACAAGGCTTTTATGACTAACGGCCTTAGTACATACAAGTTACTTTCTATTGAACCAGAACCAATCTCCATTCCATTCTTGAAAATAAACACTTTATTCCCAGAAATAGTGACAATATAACCTTGTTCAATGAGACAAGAAACCAATATTAAGTTCCTTTTGATATGAGGAACTATGAAAACATTATCCAGTAATAGATAACGTTTCTTGTCTAAAAATAACTTCAGCCTGCCTATAACAACAGCTGAAACAACCTCAGCAGTACCGACTCTAAGAGTCATCTCTCCCTGTGGCAACGTTTTCCAGGAATGAAATCCTTGGTAAGAGGATTTGACATGCTTGTTAGCACCTGAATCAAAGATACAGGCACAATCATCATTCTCTACCAAACACGTCTCCAAGACCAATAAATCACATTTTTTTCTATAGACATCCTCCTCTTTTGGAGAGTAGTGGGATCAGCATCAGAACCTAAATAAGCTCCAAGTTCCATGTCAGAGAACACTTCTCTTCTAGGAACTTCAACAGAGTCAACAACACTTGCTTCCTCTTCCTAGAGTTTAATTTGGGAACTGATACTATTGGTTTTTTCATCCATCCCTCTATGCTCAAAATGTAAGAATTGACGTTCAAACAAATATTGCAACGAGTCCATGATCTCATGTACAATGACCATGTTCTCAACCCCTTTGGCCAAAACATCAGGTATGCTAGCCAAAATGTGAAGTCGGGCCAATGAATTAGCCTTCATCCACAACTCATTTGCATTACGAACACTTTGCAAGCATCAAGTGTCGGGACTTGAGAAAATGCCTCAACCATGACAAATTCGAGGTCATTTACCACGAAATACGTTTTATAAAACTCTTTCCACTGTATGTAATCGGTCAAATTAAAGGCTTTAAACGAAAATACAAACACCTTGCGAAAAACAAAAAACACATTGACCTACATTAAATTTTAAGCAAATACCCATTGAAAAAATAAACAACATCCAATAAGGTTTAGGAAAGCTAATATGAACCCCGTGTGACATCTAGTTTCACAATGACGCTTCAAAGGTTAAGGAAAAAAGCCACCGAAAAGAGGTCAATTATCCCTCCTCTGAATTGAGAAACTCTAAATCGGTCATTAATACCAGAACAACTCTTGCTTCTATAACGATTAGCCATCATTGATTTAGTTAAGAAATCATTAACTTAACAATTTCTCGTAAGTGTGACCCTGTTAGGATGGTACCAGGATGCAGCGAAAGCGACGATGATTGATAAGCACTCTAATTGATTAATTTTGACAGAAACGAAAGCATGCTCAAGCAGAATTTAATGGGTTTCAAAACATACCTTTAAAGAACCTTTGAAATCTCGATTTCCAACTGCTAATTCCTCCAAATCTTTGTGCAGACCACACAAGATATTCCCTACTATTCTCTTGGTGCTTGACGGGTAGAATTGAACATCATTATAAGCCTTTTATTTAGAATTATGAGGGCTGTTAAGTAGAATATGCAGCGATTATACTAAGAATTCATGAGAAAACGAGCTTGCATCGATTGGCATTAAGAATCTCGGCTAACCCACTTTTATGCATTATTATGCGTTCAATAATTTGTAGCAAACGCAGGAATCGATCGCATACAATGAATCTCGCCATCGCAGAGGCGTCACATACCCTCAACGCATGGATGTTGCGGCCATTAACCGCATGCGTCCATCGCATAGAGGTTGTGGCTACAGAGTATAACCATAATAGAGGGATGACCACAAGGTTGGTAGAATGCGATGATACTTCGGAACCCAAGCATGAACGCATACCTCGGGAGTATCAAAAGATGATGTTGACATTTCACCTGCCATGCCGTTAGCAATAGAGATTCCGAGCAAGTCCATCATGCCGTTAGCTGCAGAATTTCAGAGAGGACCATTAATGTTGTCGGCGATCAAGCTCTATAAATAAAAGCCTTAGATCACAATTTCAAGTCTTCTAGGTTTCTGTCTTAGGGCAGATCCTTGTGATCCAGACCAAAGCGTAAGAAGATAGTCTTGATAGTTCTTCATCCCCTCAACCATTCCGAGTGACGACCGGAGCCTCCGGCGGAGCTAGATCTCGAGAGAGACTACTCCACTGCTCATCCATGGCACCATCGACAACCTTAACACACATCTGATGGAAGCAAGATATTGCTTCCATCTGGCCCTCCATTTCTCTTCAATCTTTGTATTGTATTACATTGTGGCTTAAGAGATTAATACATTTTGTGATCAATGCATTTCTATATCTTTGATTCCATCTCCAACTTCATTTACTTAGCATCCTTTACTTTAATTGCATCATTAGGTAAGACTGCTAGATTATCGCATACTTAATCATGCGGCATAGACATATGAAGCATGTAGCAAACCACCGAGAGGTGTGCATTGCGCGAGTGTTGTGAGAAATTCCTATTTGCTTAGTGTGAAGCTGTAGCAACACTTGTTTATAAGCGGACACAATGCTTGTCTATGAGTAAAATCAGCAGCGACTGCTCGGGAGGGTAAGTTGTTGATCGCATTGAGCAACATAAGCAAGTGTTCACTAGAGATAGGAATAATCTTATGTCAACCATGTTTTATGTGATTATCTTGTCTTATGAACGCTTCATTCATCATTTAGGCATACTTGGGAGAGTAGTCTAAAAACCAAATCTAGACTCGGGAGAGCAGATTGGATCGCATAAGCAAGAATGGGGATTTAGGAATAAGCTCCATTTTCTACTATACACCATATGCACCCTTTAAGTAGGATATGGTGGTATGCGGTCATCTTGCTTATGTGTGAGAGCATGTGAGCAGGAATAAAGACTCAGAAATAAGGCCTCTTGACATTTTCGCATATACATTGCATGCGTCTTCGTCAAGTGTGTATAGCATGATCACATAGCTTGCGTTGGTTGGGGTTACCCTTGCGGTCAAGCTTAGTGTTGCAGTGAAGACATTCTCGCCATTTTATCTATTTTTTCCATGCATTTTACTACGGTTGATAGTTTTCGTGTCTCCATCTCTCACATCATACTTCCACTGCTTAATCTGTTAGTTAGGAGTAAGAGTAGTGCATAGCCCATAACCCTCAACATTCTTTTATTTTTCACCGCAAACACATTAATTCATGACATTTAGCTACAAGTCCCTAAGTTCGACCTCAGATCACCTGAGAAACGTGCGATCTCATTATACTTGGTGAGAGAGCAAGAAAACTTGTGATAGGAATGCATGGTCATTGCATACGAGATTAATGAATACTTTCAATTCCAACGCATGACCACCGATGCATGAGAACAAACGTATAGCCTAAGACATGCATCATATATGCTTCCAAATTTTTATCATCAGTGCTCTAGATTGAGTTGTGGAATTCAAAATAAACTGGAATCAAAGGGAACTTGGAGAATGCTCACTACAACAACCCAATGAAGAACACCTTCTTCTAACCGAATTTTCAACTAAAATTCTATTGGTTGCAATCGCTCCAAAATCATTCCAATCTCTTTAATATATTGCAGACTATCATGCAAAGACATTTGTTTCATGGGTTGCAGCTCATGCTTGGAGTTATTGAAGCTTGAAGATGGTGGGTTCTTTGTGAGCTAATTGAATATGGAGTTGGAAAATCTCATTTTCCATTTTGTGTATTTTCTATTTCCAAAATCCAAAATTGATTTTAAAATCATATTTGATTTCTAAAATCAAAATTTATTAATTTTACAAATTAATTTCATAAATTAATTTTCTAATGAAATTAATAAATAATTATTTAAATGAATCAAATAATTCTAATTAATTTTATATCCAATATTAAATTAATTTTACACAATTCCATCTTCATATATTTAAATCATTTTAAATATATATATTCTTCAATTCTGTTTGATTCTAATTTCAACATTTCAAATTAACTTATCACGTTACTCTAGAGCTAATCCATTTTCGAGCTAGTAGGGGGACCTTGTGGACCTACAGATCATGGGATCCAACGATCCAAGATTAATCGGCTAAACTCATTAGATGGATCTAAACTCCATTCATTAACTAATGGGTCACTCCACTAAAGCTCATAGTTGAACTCCCCTCACTATAGATATATTATGTCCACTCGATATAACCATGATTAGTAAGTCAACCCTACACAAGTTGTTCGTAATAATGGCTGGGTCGAATCTCTATTTTACCCCCAAAATTACCTCTTGTTCCTTAAGTCCCCACTAGTCCCTTAATGAACAATTCTTTTGTGATCCAATCAACAAAACAAAGTCCCTCTTAGGCCAGTGAGAGGGTGAGTCCCCTTGTTCAAGACCCAAAATCAGCACTTAAGGGAAAAACCTCTTTAATGTTCCTAAAAGCGGGTAGGAGTGAATTCTATATTGCACTCTATGTCCCTAGCTATCTATCCAGTCTTACCCCTGAAATGGGAGGTTTATTAAGCCGGTACTATTTAGCCAACCCCCAACCCTCACCTATACAAATCTAAGGATAATTCTAAATAAACAGGAGTTTATAGTTAGCTCAGGATTAAGGTTAAGTTACCTAGGTCATCACTTTGAAATAGTCAGTCTTAAACAGTAAACAACGTTATAAAGTAAGAGTGACTGATTTCGTGGTCCGATCTTGTACAAACCCTTTTGCACAAGGACACCCCTACTTCTCATGTCCCAATATGAATGAATTAGGATCACTTCGTTTGTAGCACTTTACAACTCTTTGTAATAACTACCTAGTCGGTCGCATCCAATAGTGTAACCAGAATAAGGTGCCCAACCTTATTCATATACTATAGATCATTTTGACTATTTACTCGAACCCGATCCACCTTTATGTCTCCATATAAGGTTCAAGTACTCATCCAATAGTCAAGAGACTTTTAGGTTTATTGGATTTCTATTAAGCAAAACATCTATTCAATAACACCTTACTGAATTTTCAGAATAAGTTCTATTGTTTACAAACCACGAGTTTTAGGACATAAAACTCAACAGACCCCTCATTTTAGGCCCTAAAGATCTGCCCCAAGCAGCCAATCCGAAGGGAAAAAAATCTGATTGGGCCAAAACCTAAAGCGACCCTATCCATTTCTGGAGTTCACCTTGATATTAACCAACTGCACAAAACCCATCTGAAGGGGGATGCTCCCAGGGTTCCATGAGGGAGTATAGAATGATGTCACGGTGCGAACCAATGACAGAGACCATAGGACGTGTTGACACACACTCTTCACCCACTTACTATAAACACTTTCTCCATCTACCTTGATATTGATTCATGCAAACACCATCCGAAGGGGGATGCTCCCAGAGAACTACAAGGTCAAGCATGAATCTCACATCGTGAATATTCAGGAAGAAACGTGAGTGGAATCATTGACATATCAGATACATCTTTTCCTCCTACTGAGCATTTTATAACCTAGGGTTTAGTTTACCTAGAAAAAACATGGCTAAGAATTTTAACTAAGCGACTTTTTAGGTTTGCCCAAGAGTAACTTTTACTTTGGATAGTTTAAGCAACTTTTGATCATCATCCATTAAACTCTTGGACGGAATCTTTTACCAACTGTCCATGCTTGTAAAAAATCTATCTAATTCACCTTTCTAGGTAAATTTCCATGTAAGGATGTTCCGTTTCCATCAGCTTAAGTACCCCAGCCTAGACAGAACCTGCCTTAGACAAAAGGTATATAATTTTAATCTTTTATGCCAATCAATTTAATCTTATTAAACTGATTTAAAAAGATTAAACTAGGTTGCTAATCCCATTAGAACCTTGAACTTAAGTCTATCTCAATCCAATTTTAAAACCCTTTTAAAATATGAGTTCACCCTAAGTCCACATGCAACTCTTTCTTATCGATTGTAGTTCTAATTTCCTTTGTAACACTTATAATCAGAAACAACCAAAACCAAACACAACGCAAAGTAAACACATACAAGGCATTCATAACTCTTATAAACAGCCTAAGTGATGCTTCATGCATTGTTCATTCATTGCTACATTTTATATAACTCTTACACAAACAAGAAACGAACCAAGTAAAACATGCTTCCATTCACCCTTATACTATAATGCTTATAATATAAAGAATGATGCATGAATATGCTTACTTCATGCACAAATATAACTCTTATATATTCATGATACATGCGCATGCTCTCTTGTAATTTCATCATGCTATATTATAACACTTATAATACATGATGCATGAATAATTGGAAAACCTAAGGTGGGTTTTAAATCTATATATCAAACATTGTGCCATATAAACAACATACATCTCATGTATAACAAAACAAATGTTAATGAACCAGGAAAAATTGCCTCAAATCCTCAAAATTACAAGCTAACTATTACAAAAACAAAGAGTCTCCGGTTTAAACAGGAGAACCGGGTCTTGAACCGTCTAGGCGAAGTAACAAAAGTTGGTGTACCAAACATCCCTGCGATCGTCTACATGAAAGAGTAAATGCTTTACTCAATCGTTTACCTATGCTTCCAGAGCTAAACGATCGTTTAGCAATGATAGTGTACCTTCTACCATGTGATGAAGCATGAGGTACGCAATCGTGCAGCGCACTCTACAATGCAAGCCTTATACAATCGTCTAAACGACTATGATGTGATGAAGCATGATCGTCTAAGCGATCGCTGAGCAAGCGCCTTTGTATCGTATATCGTGAGATCGTGTAGTTAGTAACTATGCGATAAGGCATGCTAACTACATGATCATTTTTTCTAAACGATGAGCATCAAATTCTCCCACCACGATTGTCTACCTTCAGCGTCTATGCGATCAGGCAACCAATGCTACGCGATAGAGTAAACGATTTACCCCATCGTTTAGCATTAGCTAAACGATCATTTAGTAAATACTACATGATCGCATAGAAAAATCTACATGATCATTTAGTTAAATCCCAACGATCGTTTACCAGAGGCTACCCAACACGACCAACTCTTGGTCTTCTTTTTTGCTGAGAACTGCATCTCCAGGTTTCGAAACTTCATCACGAACGATTCGACTAACTCAAACACTTTGAATTACAGACTCGATAGCATGTTAATTATGCCCAAAAAAACAAGGGCCCTTACAAATTAACACTTTGTAATTTAAAGAAAGCTTTAAACAGAGACAATTAAACCCGTAAACATTCATCAATGTCATCCACAAACGCATTTAACAATTAAATGCAATGCAGAAAACCCACCACGACTATAAAGGAAGTTCAAAGCAGAAGTGAAATTTGGAAACAACCTGGCTCTGATACCAATTGAAGGAAATTAGACATGAGGATTTCCATGAGCAGCGGAATGATCGTTCCAAATTTCATTCGTATATGGACATTAACAGTTACAATCAAGAAACATAAACATACAAGCTATGCAGAAAACAAAATTATAACATGTTTTACTATACGATAAAGGGACAGAATACACATACATTTGAAGACTCATCTTCAACACCCTTGATCGCGAACGCTCGAACAGAGTCCAAGACTACAACACATAAACGCTCGAACTCAACGATCTCCAAGATCACGAACAATCGGTAACCACCACACGAACACTGCAAACTCAACGAACGGCCTCTAAATAACCTCGACTATGTCAAGTTGAGTACGACACCACCACAATGGCTACATGGTATTCTCGGTGTAAGAATCCAGAAGTGTAGGCTCTGTGTGGACTTGGTCAGAGGACGAGACCGGAGGAACAATCGTGTAAACGATTGAGCAACTAGGAGATGATAAGGTCTATCGTATAGACGATACCCAATCGTTTAACAAATGTTATGCGATCATTTAGCAAAAGCTGCATGATCGTTTAGCTATCGGCTAGCTGAGTGAACTATCGTATAGAATCACTCCACAATCGTCTAGTCTCTTTTCAGCTATCGTTTAGTAAATTTTATTCACTTGACAGCCACCGTGAGTAATTTTCGAGAATACAAACTCTCAATCAACCCTTCTAAATTTAAAACATTTTTCCTTTTATATCACGTTTACCATGAAACTACCAATAACCTCCCATTCAATTGGTTAGTAGAGAAAAAGAGATAATTATCCAATAATTAATATTATTATAAATATATATGATAACCAACTTACCATATTATATTTATAATCTATAGTTTTAATATTTCATCTCATGAAACATAAAAAACCATAACTCTTTTTTTTTTTTCATGGTACTTAATGTAAATTTCATTTACATTAATCCTCCACTTGACGTATCTAATACATCACACCGATCATATCATATATAATCGAATTACCTCTTGTTAATTTGAACATTTCAAATCAACACCAAGAACTGATTCTCAACTTGAATCCATTGAGCTACCAAGAGGACCTTATGGACCTGTAGCTCGAAGCTCCAACGGTGTGTGAATAACTGACTGAACTCTTTAGTCATGGGATCCACCATTCGTTAACTGCCAGGCACTCCACTAAAGACCGACAGCTGAACTCTCTTTACTACAGATATATTATGTGTCCATATCAACCAATCAACAGTGCAATAACCCTTCACAGATCGCTTGTAAGTACAGCTAGGCTAATAACCGTTATGCTCCAGTAGTTACATCTAACTCTTTAAGTACCATTGATCCTTCTAATGAACATAAGTCATATTCCTACTATGACTGAGTCCTCTCTTCCAAAGAGAAGCTATGGCTACTATGTTCAAGCCCCGGAATCAACCCTTAAGGGAACAATCTATCTACTTACCCCTACATCGAGGACGAAGTGAATTCCATCTTGTGTAACTGAGTTCCCAACTCCCAAATCAGACAAATCCCAAAAAAGGTTGGCATGTTGAGTTGGAAATCTGGCCACTCTCACCCATACTAATCAAAGGACGGCCCTCAAAGGTAGAAGTTCGCAAAAAACTAAGGATTGAAGTCATGTCACCTATGGTCATTTAGGTGAGATGTAAGTATCCGATATCAACGGCGTTAGATACAGAAACTAGTCATCTCGTAGTCCGGTCTTATACAAACACTTTGTATAGGACACCCCTGCTCGCATGTCTCCATATGAATGGTCAGGATCTACCATCTATAGTAGTTCACAACACTTGCAAACCTCTACAAAGTGGGTTGTATTCGTTGTGTCACCAAGATCAGGAATCCCTCCTTAATCCTTATATTACAGACGTATTTAGGTTATCACTTAAGACATGATCCACTTGTATAACTCATATACATGCTTAAGTTTACATACGATAACCATAAAGCTTTGTTTATTATATATGAGTAAATGCCAAATAAAATAACTCTTATTTGAATCATAACAATGTGTATAAATTACAAACAATGAGACTCCAGAAGAATTAGGACATCAATCCCAACAAATATATGAATCGCTTATTTCGTTTTAGAATTAAATTCAATAAAGTAAAAGATCTATGACTATTACATGAGTACTTAAACATTATGTGGAGACATAAAAGTGGATCAGGTTCGAGTAAATAGTCAAAATGGTCTATAGTATATGAATAAAGTTGGGTGTTTTATTCTGGTAACACAATTGGATGCGGCCCACTCTGTACTTGTAAAGTGCTAAAAACGAAGTGATCCTAATTTGTACATGTGATGACATGAGGAGTGGAGGTGTCCTGTGCAATGAGTTTGCACAAGATCGGACAACGAAATAAGTCACTCTTACTTTATAATGTTGTTTACTATTTAAGACTGAGTATTTCAAAGCGATGACCTAGGTAACTTGACATTAATTCTGAGCTAACTATGAACTCCTATTTATCCGAGATAATCCTTAGATTTGCATAGATGAGGGTTGGCTCAACAATGCCGGCTCAATAAGCCTCCCATTTTAGAGGTAAGACCGGGTAGATAGTTGTGGACATAGGGTACAAGATGGAATTCGCTCCTACCCGCTTTCAGGGATAATAAAGAGGTTGTTCCCTTAAGTACGGACTCCAGGTCTTGAACAAGGGACCCCACCTTCTTATTGTCCCGAGAGTGGTCTTGAACAAGGCGCCACACCTTCTCATTTTACAAAAAGGATTCAATTAATTATTGACTTAGTTTTGTAAAATTAATAAAATTTCATGTTTTTTGAAATGTTATTTGATTTCAGGAAATCAAATTAAAAAAGTAGATTTGAAAATTGGAAAAATCCCAAAAGTGGGATTTTTCCACTTTCAAATTTCAGCATCTCATTCACAATTCCATACTTTTTCAGCTCAATTATTCAAGCATGAGGTATGATTCATGCAAGGTTGTTAGCTGAATGAAAGTCATGCAATATAAAGCTGGAATTTTGAGTGGCAGAAAAGGTGTGCAATCATTGCTGAAGCTGAGATTTTGTCTTGAAGAAGTGTTCTTCACACTATGAAAAACCAAAAATCTTTTCTCCTTATTTTCTTAATTCAAGCTTATTTTTTAGTCCCGCAACTCAATCCAAGGCACCAAGAGGATAGTAGGGAAGGCCTTGTGGTGGTTCACAAACAGAAATCATAGAGGTTGCAGCTAAAGATCGTGAATCAAAGGTACTTCAAAGATTAGTGTTGAAAGTCTATTTTTCGTTTATGAGCATGCTTAGTTTGAAGCCTAAATTAATGAATTAGAATGCTTAATGATCATATCTTACTTCTGCTACTTGCTTCCTGAATCCAACAAATTGTTAATTAGAGGATCAGTGGGACTTAAGGAGCAAGATGTAATCTTGGAGGTAAAAAAGCATTTGACCCAGTCGTTATTACAAACAACCTGCGAAGGGCCGACTTACTGATTACAGTTAAATCAAATGGACAAAATATATCTACAGTGAGGGGAGTGCAACTATTGGGCTTCAGTGGAGTGACCCGGTAGTTAACAAATATTGATTAATTCGATTTAAAGAGTTTTAGCCAATTAATCTCAGATCATTGGAGCCCATGATCTATAGTCCCATTAGATCCCCTTATTATCTCACAAACGAATTAAACCTTAGAATAACGTGATGAGTAAATTTGAAATGATCAAATTTGATTAAGGAAAATAGTAATTATATACGATATAATTACATTTAATAATCGTATTAAACGAAATAGGAGAATTGGATAATATTTAAATATGATCTAAATATTTATTACATGAATAGAGATTCATGATTATGGAATTGGCGTTTTAAAAATTTAATATTGGATATTGAATTATTTAAATTGTTTAATTAATTAAATAATTTTTAATTGAACTTAATTGTTTGAATTAATTTTACTTAAAATGAAAATTTTGATTTTTATGAAAATTCAAATAATAAATCAATTTTGATTTAATTTAAGTTTTAGAAATTTAAATTGATATTTAAATCAATTTGATTAAGTGGGTTTTTTCCACTTTCAAACTTAATTCTCTTCAAGAAGGGCTGTCAAGAGGAGATGCAATGAGATTGCATGGATAACCTGATTAAAAGCTAAGTTTTTCAACTGAGAAGTAGAGAGAATACTGTTTTTCTGAGATTTAGGGTTGAAGAAAAGCTCTTGACTACATGCTCTCCAAAACTTTTTTTCTTCTCCTAAATCTCCCTAAATTAAACTCATTTGGAATTCCACAATTCAATTTAAGGTCCTAGAAAATAGTAGGGAAGATCAAGTGGTGGTCTACAACGTTTTACTTAGGAGATTGAAGCTCAATCTGAAGGATTTTTTAAGTCCTCAAAGCTAATTTCTAAAACTTTCTTTTCATTTTATGAACATGCTTATTTAGATACTAAAATTGATGAAAAACTCGAGGCGTTACATTCTCCCCCTCCTTAAAGAACTTTCGTCCTCGAAAGTTCATTTCTGAAAAACTTTGTGCAAAGGCTCACCTCACAACCAATATATGACGGAATAACTTTACATGCCAGAACTACCGAGGTTACAACTATCTTTCCTTACGCCAGCGAACCTGTCACGCCCTGTCCTTTCTCCATACCACAAAAAAAATATAAAAAAAAACTTTGCATAGGGATAACGAAACATATATGGTCTCTTATACTAACTAAGCATACAAAAGAAGGCAAGCAAACATAGTCTCAAACAAACCTAGAGTGTCAAGGTCTAAAATTTAAATTTGTCTTTCACTACAGTGTCCGACCTCCCCACCTTATGTCAGGTTGTGGCACTATTCCTATTCCATTGCTGTTGTGTGAAACCAGAATTTCTATTTTCCTTACTTAAGCAAGTGATAAAAGGAATTAACTAAGTGAAAGTTAAATCCTAAGTTAAGGGGAAGGAAATTTCTAAGTGTTAAGTAGATTTTCCTTGAATAATTTAAGTTGAGCTTTAATTGATAAAATTATAATGAAATTTGTATAATAAGTAGGTTGATGAGAAAGTTAGTGTGGAACGGTGAAGAAGGAATGGGGATTTGAAAAAGAAAAATATGGAAATTGAGTTTGGGAAATTTGGGAAAAAATTGACTAAGTATGGAAAATTTATGTGAAATCCGTTATGGTTGAAGAAAGGATTGAAGAACTGAGAAAAATATGGGAAATTATTTTGGGAAAATTCTGGAAAAAAAATGTGTAGAAGTTGCACGGAGACAAACAATTCGCAGTAGCTAAGAGCGAGATCATTGAGAGTGAGATCAGCGAGATCGTTGAGAGCGAGATCATTGAGATCGAGACCAGCAAGATTGGAGAGAAAATGGGAGAGAGCGAGATTGGAAAGAAAGTGGAGAGAGCGAGAGCGAAGAGCGCGAGACCGATGGAAAGTGGGAGAGAGCGAGAGTAGAGAGAGCGAGCTAGAAAGCTGGAGAGAGCGAGTGGAGAGAAAAGTTGGAGAGAAATTAGGAGAGAGCGAGATTGAAGAGAAACTAGGAGAAAAGGTTGGAGAGAAACTTGGAAAGAGTGGATTTTTGAGCGAGAAAGTGGAGAGAGCGGACACTGCGAGAGCGGAAAGAGTGAGAGCGCCTATGCGTTAGCCTTTCTTTGTAATGATTCGAACGTCACGCCCACACCTCGCCTATGCATTAACGGTCGACTAAGCTTCTGGGCGATGTATTTGGACACGTTGGGGTGATTATGCATTTAAAAACCCTAATTTGAATA